>NC_136423.1:142590597-143190597 GCF_052625555.1 Lactuca saligna | reverse complement strand
TATTGGGGTATCCCCGACATAAAAATAAATAAATAAATAAATAAATAAATAAACTTGCATAATACATAATAAGGAAAAAGATTTCGAGAAAAAATTACCCTACTAATTTTTTTTTAGGGGTATTCCGAGCTACCCCGGATGTATAGCAAATCCGCCTATTACAAACCAATTATCTTTTAAATAAATAATCCTAACATATTTGAAGCAATGGAACTTTAAATTGACTATTAATAATAAAATTATATGTTCAGACGGCATCTAACAAAGTATAATATACATGTTCATCTATTGCTTTAAAGTTCAACATGGTTAAAACAAGTCAACAACAAGCATATATACCGCTTTGTGGGTGCAATCAATAACTGCTACAAGATTCACATCGACTGCATGTCTCCATGTTTTTGATCCATCTGTTTGGTCTTCATGAAAAGGCACAGAAGTTTCGATATCAGCACAATTAATACAAATATCCAAACCACCGTATACTTCCACGTGCTTTTCAAATGCAGCAGCCACTTCTCCTGTTTATATTCAATAAATGTCATTGAACTTCACAATTACGATAATAAGTAGGAAAAAATGAGTAACTCACCTTGCTTACTGACATCGCATCTTACAAAGATAGCAGAAGGGAACTTCAATGATCCCGAATGAAACTTGAGATTTTCTTTTTGTGAAAGTGATGCAACCTCCTCTCCTTTCTCAACAGAAGTATCAACCACAGTTACAAATATACCCTTTTTGGCAAGAACTAGGCAAAGAGCCCTACCTGCATGTATGTATATCACAGTACTAGAGAATCACGAACATCATCCATTTGAAAATAAGTTCTAGAATCAACGACATTGTCTCCATTTTTATGAAAAAAAAAAAATATGTACACAAAGAAATATACCGATTCCAGAGGCACCCCCAGTAACGAAAGCAGATAGGCCTGACTTTAGCTCCATTATTATTTTCGTCTTGAAATTTTAATGTTTCTTTCTAATAAGTAGTTTCTATATACAACTCTGTGTTACTCCTTGGCGATCTACCTACCCACCAGTCATAATTTTGACGTCGACACGGCTAATTAAAAAATAAAATAAAACACGTTGAGCGTTATTAAAATAAAAAATTGAAGATTCCAAAGACTTTTGTTATTTGCTGGGGTACTCTACTTGCTCAAAATCCTGACTCTGTCCATGATATATTATCCTAAACTCTCATCATCCATTTGAAAATATTTATTTGGCCTATACATATTGTGTCCATCTTTTCACATAAAATATGTACACTAATTAGAATTTAGAAACATACCCATTCCGGAGGCACCCCAGTAACCAAATTAAGCAGATAGGGCGACCTAGTAAAACCGCTAATTAAAAAGTAAAACACATGGGCAGTTATCCAAAATATGAGGATAGCAGATTTGCATCGATTTATATTATTTATTGGGGTACAATAATTGCTATAAATACAATAATATGGAATCATAGATTTATATTATTTCTTGCGGATATTTATATTATCTTGGCGTACTCGACTCTACTTGCCATAAATACAATAATACTAATATATTTTATAATTTCTTGGTGGGCACTCTAATTGCCATATATAAACCCAATAATATGGGTTGGCATTAACTTTAATGGTTTATTGGCAATTACAAATATTTCTTTTAAAATGGTTAACTCTTTCAACCAACACTACAACTTTAGCCGCGACATAATTAGCGGCGAGAGAGGCTTTTACGGTGACAAAGTGTTGTGTCGCCACTAAAAGCCATTGTTGCCGCCAATTAATTGTGTCGTCGCTAAAGTTTTGTTACCCGGATCCGCGTTATCCCCTTTTGTTAAACCTTAATTGTTCAGTCGAGTATCTAATTCAACGGTTGGGGCCTCTTTTTCGCACTAAACCAATACCGGCGACAACTTGTCGCGGCAAAAGGTCGAAATTGTCGCCACTAATTGTGGAATAAAAAAGACTTGATACCTTCCCTCCAGAGTGTCGTCGATGTTGCTGGTTTTCGCCGCTAAAGACTTAAGTGTTGCCGCTAAAGGCTTGCGCAGATAAAAAGAAAAAAAGACGCAGACTTCACTTTCTGCTTCCTTCGTGTGTTCATCACTGTCTCGTTCTTCCCCCATTTTCTGTGAGTTGTCATCAATTCTAACAAAGATACTCCCCAGCATTGTAAGATTACCGATCAAAGGGGTTTACAGTTTCAATTTACTCTGGCGAAAACGGGTTCAACTCGGGTAGAAGATAACTTCAACTTCTAATTTCTCTTTGTATTTCTCTTATAACATCGATTTCTAGCTATATTTGATGATTTATTGCAAAATACTTTTCAATTTCAGTTTTTTTGATCATTTTGTCTAGGTCACCTCGTGGGTTTACTGTGAATACCGGCAAGTGAGAGTATTTTCCGGTGAAGACCAAATTTTTCGGCGACATTAAGTACCATTTTCGTTGATTTCCGCCACCACAAGTTCTATTTACTTTTATTTATTGTGAGATTTAAGTTTAATTGCAAAATATGTGTAATTGTATAAATTATGTAAAAATTGGCATATATTTGCATTACAAGAATAAGTATCTATAGTGACAAAGCCTAAAGGGACGACGAAGGTCGTTGCTATAGGAGTAGCTATGGGGACGACTTGTCGTTCCAATTTTTTGACCTTGAGATTTGTAGAGGACTTGGCGGGTCTCAACTGGTTAGGCGGGAGATTTCCCGAGAGGAAAATGACTCTTGAGGGTAATTAACTTTTGCGTTTGTACTTATTTGATCCCTTTTTTTTGTATTCAATATACCATCGAACTTGTTGTTTGCGTTTACCAAAACCCTTTTAACCGGCTTTTGACCTGTGATAGCCGGTCAAAGGGTTATGGTGAACACAAACAACAAGTTCGATGGTATATTGAGTACAAAAAAAAAAAGGAAAGGGACCAAATGAGAACAAATGCAACAGTTGGTTACCCTTCTGATTCATTTTCATTTTACTCATTTACAGCAAATCTCACATCATCCCCTACTGATATTAATGACTTTATGAGATTCATTCTTGCTTCTCTTCAAAACATAACCCACGAAAGAACATTATTTATACATGTACAACTTTGTAATGCACTTGAACATTTATTAGGGAGATCTTGACTAAGAAGACGCATTTCATGACTACATTTACATTTCCAATCAAATGATTTATCGTATCATGGATTCTAAACAAGTCTACAAACGAGTGTAATCACAAGTGCTGTGATTTTTGAGTTTACTTAGCTTTAAGATTGAATTCATGGGATAAGATACAACATCAATATGTACAATATCATGCTGCTTTTGTAGATACATTACCATAATATACCTTGAGATAAACGTTTATGCTGATAAATATACTTCTCATACATAGTCATATCCTTTTGCAGAGAGGTGTTGACAATTAACCACAATAAGCATAACGCAGACCATGTTTTAACAAGGTTACTCCTTTGAAACGCTCTTCATAAGTTATAGCTAAAGAAGGTTGCAATCTTTGATAATTTTGCAACTTTAATTTTCGGGAAAAATGACTCAGGAGGGTAACCAACTGTTGAGTTTGTTCTCATTTGGTCCCTTTCCTTTTTTTCTACTCAATATACCATCGAACTTGTTCGTTGTGTTCACCATAACCCTTTGACCGGCTATCACAGGTCAAAAGGGTTATGGTGAACGCAAACAACAAGTTCGATGGTATATTGAATACAAAAAAAAAATGGATCAAATGAGTACAAATGCAAAAGTTAATTACCCTCAAGAGTCATTATCCTTTCCCGAGTTATTGAAAATTTATAGGAACGAAAATTCGTGTCAAATAAAACAAAATAATTTAATATTTTTCTTCAAAGCCACAACTCTCTACAGATCAGGAAGCTAGGAGGGTGTTTGGCTTAGCTTTTGAAAGCCAAAAAGTCCTTCTTGTAAAAGATGGAAAAGTCAGGATTCCCTGACTTTTCAAAAAGATATCATTTACTCTATTGAAAAAGTTGGAAAAGTCAGGATTACCAAACATCTTTTTAACTTTTAGAAAAAAGATAAAAGTTAAAAGTCACTTTAAAAAAGCTATCCGTCTCATCCATCCTTCACAATCGCATACCATTCACCCCTTTCTCTCTATCGAACGACCGAGGCTGACCACCACCACTACGATGTTCGCCGGTTCCTTTGATGCCGCCGGCCTCTACAACGACCACCGCCTACCACCTGCGACGTGATGTCTTCGGGAGGACAATTCGAGTCCCATGTGTTATTTCGACTCGCTGCTTTGGGCTTGGTGTTGATTTTGGCGACCTGCAAAGATTTTGTCACCTGGTTCCATCAACTGCTTCAATTCCCCTGATTCTAGCTTCCTCTCTCTATCCAGTAGCTCCTATTTTTCTAGGTATGTCTGTCTAATTTTGTTATTGGGTTAATGATTTTGTGATGTGTTAGTAATTTAGGGTTAGTGATTTTGCTAGTAATGGATATGCCCGTGTTCGAAATCTTTTCCATGATGCAAGAAAATGTTCACTATCTATTATTTTCATTCATGAGATAGATGTTGTTAGAGGGCAGTGGCGGAACCCTTAAGGGGCCAGAGGAGGCCCCGGGCCCCCGTTTTTTTGCCGACTAGGTACTCGTGGCTTTAACTCTGTGATGACGACACAATATTCACCAACTCTTAGATTTCAAGGTTTGTAATATCGCACATAATATTAAGATATCTAATATGATTTAGGTGTTATTATATGTTGATTTCTACTACTGAAAATTATAGGTCAGTATTCATTACAAAATTTCAATTATTTAGTTCTTGATTTGGTAAAAGGAAATTAAAAGATCAAGCCCTAGTTTGGTTCAATTTCTTGGAGATGTTTGTTACAGGGATTTAGAGTTGTTTGTTATATGGAATTGGACCTTGTTATTTACTGTAGAAGATTCTGTTTGATACTAACGGTGAAGCTAAATCACCGTATGTTTTTTGGATAAATGGAATTAGAAAGCATGTATGCTTGGGGATGTTGATTTCCAGGTAATCATCTACAGGATTTGTTCAAGATGGATAATTGGATTTTGTTGTTATTAGATTTCATATATATTTAGCTTGTTAGTAGATAGATCTTTTAGTATAATTAATTTTATTTTCATAGAGGCTAAATTTTGTTTTTCACATATTTTGAACCAAGCCAAAACAGAAGCATGCCAAAGGTGCAACAAAAGTATGTTGCCATAATTGTAAAAGTCTAAAAAATTCCAAGTTTCACATAATGATAAACTTCCCCTGTATTGATAATCTTTTGTTCCATCTTTTTATATGTGAGTCATTCATGCTTCTAAGTATGACAAAATGATAAACTATCTTTTTATAAGCTTTTGATTGTATGATGTTGAAATGTTTTATAGTTAAATTTACTATTTATCTGATTTTATGTAAAATTTCTAGAAAATTAAACCAATAGTAGGGACAGGATGTAAATTATGTCCAAACATCTATGGGGACGACAAGTCGTCTCTATAGGTGCACCTGTGGGGACGACATGTCGTCTCTTTAGGTGTATCTATTGCGACGAAGGCTATAATGACGACAAAATGAGCTAAAGCAGCATAGGTAAAGCGACTAGGCCTATGGTGACGACATGTCATCCCTGGCATCTATAGCGACAACTTTGCATCCTAAAGTGACGATTTTTGTTGTTGCTATAGGTCTTTATTCTTGTAGTGTTGATATATGTATGTGAATCTATATAAATTTTGGGTATATATGTCAGTGTATGTGTGTTTGGTGTATATATATATATGTGTGTGTGTGTGTGTGTGTGTGTGAAATGTGTGTATTTAGTATCAGTAGGATGTTATTATCTATATATGTGAAAGTATGTGTGTATTTGATATAAGTAGAATGTTATTATGTATGTGAATGTATGTGTGTTTGGTGTATATGTGATATATGAAGGTGAAATTTGGGTATTTGGTATCAGTAGGATGTTATTATCTATATATATGAAAGTATATGTGTATTTGGTATAAGTAGGATGTTATTATGTATGTATGTGAATGTATGTGTATTAGGTGTATATGTGGTATATGTATGTGAAAGTATGTGTATTTAATGCTTTTATGTACTATGTGAAAATATGTGGTTTTGGTATACGTAGGATGCTATAAATGGAAAAAAAAAACAAAAATAAAATGTTATAAATTTAATTTTAAAATACAATGTTTTATATATATATATATATATATATACCCTTAAGGGTATATAAGCTTAGGTACCCAAACATATCATAATACATAATTTTGTTTGATATTTTCATTTTAATGTTTTTAAACTTCAACCCTTAACTTGATTTAGTTACAAGATTTTCGAAATTTCACTATTATCTTTCTTTTACATCGCATATTTTTTCCGAACACCTACTAGGCTATATATATATTGTAGTTGAAAATGAAAATTTTATAAGAGAAACATAAATATGTAATTTATAAAAATAATCGAAGTAAATCAAGTTAGAAGTTAAATTATAAGAACATTGGACAATTAAAAAGTATTATATGATACAAAACGACGTAATATAGTGAGTTTGGGTACCTAAACTTATATACCCTTAAGGGTATATTCACTTTTCCATATATATATATATATATATATATATATATATATATATATATATATATATATATATATATATATATATATATATATATGATGGAAAAAATCTACTCGCTAAACATATACCAAATTATTAATTTTGATTTATTTAATATAAATGTTTTTTATAAAAATGTGGAAAAAATTGTTGGGTCTTTGATCTTTTTATTTAATACTTACAACTTTTGACTATATAAATTACAAGTTCTTGTAATTAAAATTAATTAAAAAATTAATAATTAGAAAATTTTAATTTTAATTTTTTTTATTTTAATATCTACTTTTTTGAGTCAACTGTGTATTTTTAAAACAAAAGTTTAAAATTGTTACATTTTCATGTCTTTTTTGTTTTTAAAATATTTATTTGCAACATATTTATACAATGCTATAAATAAAAAATAATTTTTTTTAATCTCGATGGTGAAAAAGATAAATATAACAACTCTACTTTTATGGTATATATATTTAATAAATATATAATTGTTTAAAGTACATTGCTATAGTTCAAAACAAAAAAAATGTTATAAATAAAAAATATGTATAAAGGTACACATGATTATTTAATATAGTCAGCGGTGTTAGGTTTATGGTATGTAGTCGTGACACACAACACACAACACAAAACTTTGGCGTTTTAGCAGTGGGTGAGAAAGGCGAGAAATTTTATGGCCAATTAGAAGAGATTATAGAGTTGTAGTATACACATGATTATTCAACTGCACTATTTCGATGCAAGTGGTTTGATACTCGAACAAGAGTTATTTTTGTTGGGTTTTATACAAACAACCCTATGTGTGCATGCAACCCTAGTTTGGATCTATGTTTTTACTATTAAACATACAACAAATGAATACAAAAGGAAACCCTAGCATGCATCTAATATTTCTAAAATCACACACAAAAGGGATTAGAATACACACCTTTGTTGCTATATAGTAATAACAACTAAATCTTGAAGTTCCTTTGCTCTTTAGAACAAGTACCACAAATGTAGTACCTCTAATGGCTCACAAACACACAAGAGTGAAAGGATTAATATGAGCGAGAGAGAGGCGAGAATGTAACTAGCTCTAGAAATCGTCTCTTCTAGGATTTCTCAAGGGGTTGGTATGAATTCTTAAGCCTATGGGTCTATTTATACTTGAGGCCAGCTAGGGTTTCAGGGTGGAAACATTGATCCCTTAGCTTAGGGCCTAAGCAAGTCCATGGACCTCCTTGCATTAGCCTTCAAAGAAAACTTCTAGATCCTTCTAGGATTTTCGGCCTAGCCCTAATAAGGGTGATCAAATAACCCAAAGCCTCAACTATCAAATAATTACAAAACAACCCTTGTACTTTTAATTAGTTCCTTTAATCCCAAAATTAATTCCAAATTAATTTTTGATTAAATACTAATTAATAATATGATTCCAAATTAATATATTATTCATATAATATATTAACAAATCATATTATGCCCCAATTTATTATTCTTAATAATAAATCAGCCTATCTCCTCAACAATCATTCTGTATAGTCACCAGTGTAAAGGCAACCCAAACGGACCATGCTACTATCAGGTCAAGTACATCCCATTTATGGTTATGGGCTTAGACGCCTAATCCAACAGTCTCCCTCTTGGATAAGTCTAATAACTAAAATTGTCAATGTAACTTCAAAATCCAATTAGCAATTGTAGCTCTTAATAGCCGTTGTCGAACTCAGACCTAGTCAATGACACGTCCTTTAGATAAGCGATCATCTAGTCCTCCATTCTCAAGATATCGTGTGGACAAATACACGGAACATAGTCATACTTATTCTCCAACAATTTGTTTCTCGATCTCTAATTTGTCTGACATAGAACTTAATTGAACACATCAATTCAGTCCTGACCGGGTCCAACACATAAGTCAAACTAAATCATCGAGGGGCCCAATATATCGCTTTTACCATCATAAGATAAAAGGAACAGATAACCTTCGACTTATATGCTTGTACTTTATACTCATCAAATCATACACAACAATTCGTTTTATAACATCAAGTTACTCATGCGTTTACGCATTATCAATGTACAACCAACTCGTAAACAACAACTCATATATATATATATATATATATATATATATATATATATATATATATATATATATATATATATATATATATATATATACGTTTAAAGACTAGATGATATTATCATCTCACAATCACTCGTGATTAAATTCCATGATGTGATTCATGTGAGTGTAGATTTAATCTAATACTCAAATCTTATTTCAGGAGCACTCATGAACATTGCAACAAACTTTTTCTATGTCTAAGCGCTTAGACAATCTACAAACCAATTCATGACAGTCTTCTTTCATACTTACTTCCAACATATGATCGACTGTGGATATTTTAAATAATCTTATTATTTGGGAAGTTAAAACATGCAAATTGAAACAATAGTAAATAATTAACACAAGACATTAACATTACTCATAAATAATACTCCTTTATTTAATCATCAAATGTTAAATACAATTTATCTATTACAAGTTTCTGAAAGTACCTAATCACGAAAACTAATATCGTCCTTCAGCCCAATGCTCCTAGCATGCTGTAAGTGCTTAACCTTACTCAGTCCCTTCATAAGGGGATCTGTTGGGTTCTCCTCTGATGATACCTTCTTTACTACGAGGAGTCCCTTTTCTACCCGATGTCTAATGAAATGATATTTTCTGTCGATATGTCTGGATCTGCCATGATCCCTTGGTTCCTTGGTCAAGGGAACCACACCTTCGTCCAAGGTTTCCATAGGCTCCTTTATGGCCGATACAACTCCAAGGTTTCCAATGAAGTTCTTCATCCATATTGCCTCCTTCGACGCTTCTCTTGCTGCTGTGTACTCTGATTCGCACATTGAATCAGCTACGGTCTCCTGCTTGGAACTTTTCCAAGTCACTGCTCCTCCATTCAGGATAAAGACCCAGCCCGATTGAGAGCGGAAATTATCTCGGTCAGTCTGAAAGCTAGCATCAATATACCCTCGCACTCTCAAGTCATCACTCCCACCGACAAGAAGGAACCATTCCTTGGTCCTTCGTAGGTACTTAAGAATATTCTTGACTGCGGTCCAATGTGCTCTACCAGGGCTCCCTTGATATCTGCTGACCATGCTCAAAGCGAAGGCCACATCAGGGAGAGTACACGTCATAGCATACATGATTAAGCCAAAAGCGGAAGCATAAGGTACTCGGCTCATGTATACTATCTCAGATTCAGTACTCGGGCTTTGAGTCTTACTCAACTTGGTATTTCTTTGGATTGGTAACTCCCCTTTCTTGGAATTTTCCATATTAAAACGTTTAAAAACTTTATCAAAGTAAGTACTTTAACTAAGTCATGTTAGTCTTTTACTCCTATTTCTCACTATCCTTATCCTAAGAATATAAGAAGCTTCTCTGAGGTCCTTCATAGCGAAGCACTTCCCAAGCCAGGATTTAACCTCCTACAAGCTTGGGATGTCGTTTCCTATGAGCAGTATGTCATCAACATACAAAACAACAAAGCTAACTATACTCCCACTAGATTTGACATATACACAAGACTCATCCTCGTTTCTCGAAAGCCAAACTCTTTGACTTTCTCATCGAAACAAAGATTCCATCTTTGAGAAGCTTGTTTCAATCCATAGATGGATTTCTCAAGCTTACACACTCAATCAGGGTGCTTCACATCAACAAAACCCTTTGGCTGACTCATGTAAACATCCTCAGCCAACTTCCCATTAAGGAAAGCGGTTTTTGACATCCATTTGCCATATTTCATAATCACGAAGCGCCGTTATGTCTATCATAAGATTTAATCTTTGCAACTGGTGAGAAGGTCTCATCATAGTTAACTCTATGAGTTTGAGTAAAGCCCTTCGCAACCAATCGTGCTTTATATGTGTGTACTTTCCCATCCATGTCATTGTCCTAGCCTCTTTCCTTGTAGCTATTAGGTTCATCCAAATTTACTAGTGTATTATCATTAATAAACATATCACCCACATTTGTTATATGAAAACCATATAACACAGGTGGAACACTAACTCTACTGGAACGTCTAAGAGGTAAGGACTCGTCAATCAGTTCAACAGGAGTTTCCTCCTCGAGTTGAGTGTCGGTGTTAGAGGTTCCTTCATCACTTGATTCTTGAAGCTCTTCAATATCAATCCCCCCCCCCCCCCCCCCACTGTCCTCTTGGTATATGAGTTCTCGCTCTCGGAAAACCCTCTCCTCGTAACGCAGACACCATTTTCACCCGATCTATAGAAGAGATATCCAAAGGAATTATGTGGATAACCGATGAAAATACACCGCTCCCTATGAGGTTTGAGCTTGTCTTGAGTCTCTCATCTTACGAAAACCTCACAACCCTAAACCTTGATATGTGTCAACGAGGGAGCTTTCCCTGTCCACATCTCGTGAGGTGTTTTTGCAACCTTCATAGTCGGGACTAGATTAAGGATATGGGTGACAGTCTCTAAGGCATACCCCCAGAATGAGACAAGTAACGGAGCTCAACTCATCATGGAATCAACCATGTCCAACAAGGTTCGATTGCACCTCTCAGCCACACCATTCAACTGCGGTGTCCTAGGTAGCGTCAATTGCGAAACAATTCCGCATTCCTTGAGGTAGTTATGGAATTCAATACTAAGGTATTCACCACATCGATCGGATCGGAGCATCTTAATTTTCCTGCGCAGTTGATTCTCCACTTCTTGCTTAAAATCTTTGAACTTTTCAAAAGTTTCTGACTTGTGCTTAATTAAGTAGATATACCTATATCTGCTATAATCATCGGTAAAAGTCATGTAGAAGCGGCTTGCATCCCTTGTGGTGGATCTAAAGGGCCCACATACACCAGTATGTATGAGATCCAATAAATTCTCACCCATTTTACAAGTGCCAGTGAAGGGTGACTTGTTCATCTTTCCAAGTAAATAAGACTCACACATGTCATCGTCCCTAAGGTCAAATGACTCCAACACTCCATACTTTTGGAGTTGCTCTATGCGCTTCTTGTTGACATGTCCAAGACGATAATGCCACAAGCATGCCATATCCAAACTATTGGAAGAATTGATATGCAACACATCATTTCCTAAGTTTTCTATAATCATCACAGTTTCATATATTCCATTACAAGACAATGCTTCAAAATAGAAAGTGCCATTCAAGAAAGCATTAATAGAACCATTTTCATTATTAAACGAAAATGCAAAACCTTGTTTAAAAAACCATGAAAAGAAATAATGATTCGTGCCATTTCTGACGAGTAGCAAAAATTATTTAAATCTAGACCTAACCCACTACTAAGCACTAAAGAGTAAACTCCAATCTTGGTGACATGTGATGTTTTCCTATTCCCCATGATCAAGTTTATCTTCCCATGCTCCACATCCCTACTTCTTCTTAGACCCTACAAATCAAAACAAATGTGAAAACCACATCCTGTATCGAGGACCCAACAGATAGCATGTGATGAGTTATTAGATTGACTAATATAAATACCTGCAAAGGATGGCTTTATTTTCCCATCCTTGATGTCCTGTAGGTACATCAGGCAACTTCGTTTCCAATGCTCTTTGGCCTGGCAGTGGAAGCACTCTGCATCCTTGTGGTTTGAAGAGGAAGAGCGGGACCAACTTTAGTTCCAATAAAAGAGGTACCACCGTGAGACTTTCCCTTGTGGCTCTTAGAAGGAGCCTTCCTCTTCTTTCATTTTCCTTGCCCAATAGCCAAAATAGGGGCAATAGTAGCAGGAGTAGATGCAACAGATTTTCCTTTTAGACTACTCTCAGCAGTCCTTAGGAGGCCTTGAAGCTTGCTTAGAGTGACCTCATCCTTGTTCATGTGGTAGTTCATACAAAACTGGTCGTAGCAAGGAGGTAAGGAGTGTAGAATTATATCTATAGGCAGCTCCTCATCGAAGTTAACATGTAACTTCAGCAATCGGTCCACGTATCTCTACATTTTCTGCAAGTGGGCCGTGACAGACTCTCTGTCCTTTATTTTGGTAGTGATCATTGTAGCAATGATCTCATATGCTCCTGCCTACCACTTTGATGGTACTATTCCATCAAATCTTGGTGCATCTCGTAAAAATAGTAGTCATCGTAGGACTTTTGTAGTTATGCGGTCATTATCGCGAGCATGATGCAATGGACTTGCGTAGCATCTCGCTCGTGAGCCTCGAAGGCAGCGATTTCTCGGGAGTAGCAGTATTGAAATTAACCTCCTTCAACTCCTTATCGAGAACATACTCCTTGTTCTCATACCAGGTAACGATGCGGATCTTGCGGATCCAATCATTAAAATTGGTTCCCTCAAATATCACCCTCCCACACAAGTTCATGAGTGAGAATGAGGCAGGAGGGGTCGAGCTAGAAGCTTTGTTGTTGTTCTAAGTAGACATATAAAATAGAAAAGGAACAAAGTTTGATTAGATAAGAATCCTCAATTAAACACCCAAATGAGAAATTAGGGCTAGGATCCAACAGCATTATTTAAAATTAAGAAGAGGGATGCCATAATCCAAACTGCATATAATTTGAAGGTAAGTGAATGACGATTCACTAATTTCCACCATGAAAAACGAAATAGAAATTAAGTTTTAAATGTATTGAAATTCCTAGATATTTTGAGATTCATTTAACTTTTCAATGGCATGTTTAAATCTCGTTATTCCGTTTAAGTTTGTGACTGTGATACCGAGGATTACAAACAATGTGTGAATAACCATGCAAATGTACTTGGTACTCTAGATGTCATTTACCACCTAATCAATGTGTCGGTTAACCACACACGCTCCGTTGATCTATGATAAACATCGAGCTACCCTTTGCCACCTTTGCTAGTCCCAAATTAGTGTGCCAGTTAGCCACATACGTTCCACTAACGACTTGGCAGGGTGCAAAGTGTAATTTCATGGAATACATCATTTTCACATTTTTCCTAAAGTAACTAAGATTGCAAATTTTAAAAAAAAAAATGTTTAGTTACTTTATTAATCATTATACTTTTAATTAATGAGGAATTAGTTGCCCTATCCTACCCGTTCGGCTAACGACCCTCCACCAATCAAGGAAGCGGTGGGTGAGAGTGGACACCATTTTAAACTGTAATTTTATAGGCAGCAACCTTATACCCCCCCCCCCCCCTTATAGATCAGCTTCGTTAATGAAGCCTACTAACGATAACACTAGCTTAATCTTATATATATATATATATATATATATATATATATATATATATATATATATATATATATATATATATATATATAATTATTAATCTTATAATATTATAATAGTATAGGGGTGTATTTAATAATTATCTAAAATTACATCATTAATTTACATTATTAAATCTTGGAGGATGATCCATTAAATTAAACAATTAAGTTAACCTAATCCCTTTATCCCCTAAAATTCGAAAATTTTGGGATGGGATAGTTCAAAGATCTTTAATTATCTATTTAAACAATTAAAGGGATAATTACAAAAGATAGCATTATCCTAATCCCTAAAATCTTGGAATCTTATCTTGGGGAATAAGGCATTTTCGAAAACCATAGGGTTAAACAACCCTAATTTCGAATTTTTAATGCCAAAGGAAAGGGTTCAAGAAACCCTAAGAAAATTCAAAAACGAGGATTTTGGAACCCTAATTTCAAAAATCCAAGCCGTAGGGTTTATTAGCCACAAACCCTAATTTGTCAAGTTCATACTTTTGTATCAAATCCAATTGAAAACAAAAACCAAAGGCTTTGATAACACTCTTGGTTTTTATACAAACAATCCTATGTGTGCATCCAACCCTAGTTTGGATCTATGTTTTCATTATTAGACATACAACAAATGAACACAAAAGGAAACCTTATCATGCATCTAATATTTCGAAAATCACAAACAAAAGGGATTAGAATACATACCTTTGTTGCTATATAGTAATAACAACTAAATCTTGAAGTTCCTTTGCTGTTGAGAACAAGTACCACAAATGTAGTACCTCTAATGGCTCACAAACACACAAGAGCCAAATGATGAATATGAGAGAGAGGATAGAATGTAATTAGCTCTAGAAATCATCTGTTCTAGGGTTTCTCACGGGGTTGGGACGAATTCTTAATCCAAGGAGTCTATTTATACTTGAGGCCAACTAGGGTTTCAGGGTGGAAACCCTAATCCCTTAGCTTAGGGCCTAAGCAAGTCCATGGACCTCCTTGCATTAGGCCTTGGATGTAACAACGTAAATTTTCTAATCAAGTTTTTTCATTTTCAAAACACATAAACTCATATATCATATTTCATAAAACTACAAGTGTCTCAAGTGTCAACATAATTCCACAATAAAAATCAAATCCCAGAATCCTCAACATGGTCCCGCGGCTCGTTGGACCCTATGGTCCGGTCTGGTTGGGACCCTCCAGTCCTATGGCTCGTTAGATCCTCTGGTCTAGTCATAATATAACATATATCAGATAGAAAAATACACAACTCAAGTAACACATAAGACCTTCCGGTCACACATAAATATCACTCTAGGTAAAGTATAGTGAGAAGACTCACCTCGTAGCTAACAAGTAATAGACACGTACTAGGAAATCTCGAACTAGACTCCGCCTAACACATTAGATAAGCATCTCTAATCAATACTCCACTCTTACTCAATTACACCACAAGTTCTCTTATTCGCTTCCTATCCCTTGGGATGGGTAAAAGACTATTTTACCCCTTCATGGTCTCAAATGCTCATAATTAACCCATCCTCAAAGTCAGCAGAAGTCGATGCGAGTCAACAGTCAAAGTTGACATGACTCGCCAAGTGCACTCATGAGACTCGATGAGTCCACTTGTATCCTCAGAGGTCTTGCTAAGGTTTCACTTAGGTCTTCGAGTTGACCCACAACTCAACGAGCTAGCACTGGGTCAGGAACGTTGGGACAAACCAGACCCAACTCATCAAGTCATCTCATATACTCGATGAGTTTACCTAATCGGGTTCCATATTTAGGCACCTGAGAGTAGATTCGCAAATCTTACCTCTAGATCTATCCTCCTAATGTCCAAAAGTCCAGTAAAGTTTTGATCTTGATGGCCATGCATGACATATATTGCTCTATATGCCATCACCACTCCATTAATGCTTCCAAAACGCATAACTCTTCAGTTGAACCACTATTGCTCTAGACTTTTGGACTCTCTGGACCTCACAAGGTCCAGATCTGAAGTCTAGACTCAAAGAGGGGCTTTATGCATCTATAGGCCCATCAAGGTGTTACAAGTCCTAAATCTCAAGAGCATGAGATCTAACCATCCTACAAGAAAGGTAAAAGCTTTTTACCTTGATCTGAAGCTTGAGATGAAGAAGAAGCATATCTACTAGCCCTCCCTTCTTGCTCTTTGATGAACCTTCCTTCCTCTTCAAGGAAATGAGTCAAAATGATCAAAAGATTAGCTATCCTCACCACTAAAGCTCACTAAGGATGTTAGGATTTCTCTCAAGGGTGCAAGGGTACTGGTGAGACAAAATGGAGGCTGTAAATGTCCTTAAATAGGCCACAGGACCGAGAATTTAGGATTTCCTATAGTAGCGTTGACTCGGTGAGTCAGCTCACAGACTCGTCGAGTCAGCTCATTAATCCACGTCACTAATCGTGACTCTTCTCGACGAGTCGAGGCACCAACTCGTCGAGCTACTCAGTAAACTTCACAAATAAATAAAATAAAATAAAATACCTGGGAATCCTAATGTTATAATTCTCCCCCACTAGAATTAGATTTCGCCCTCAAAGTCATGCTCTGCAAATAAATCTGGATGCTGCTCCGGCATCTCTGACTCTGGCTCCCAAGTCAAATTGGACCCTCTCCGATGTTACCAATGAACCTGAACCAGGAGAACTTCCTTGTTTCTCAGAACCTTCACATTTCGATCCAAGATCACGATCTGCCTCCCAGTATAATTCAGGATTTCATCAACCTGAATGTCCTCCAGTGGTACCACTGCTATCTAATCGGCTACACACTTCCTCATCTGGGGCACGTGGAAAGTGTTATGGATCTGACTCAAATCCGCAGGTATCTCCAACTGGAATGCTACTCTACCTACTCTGGCGATCACTCTAAAAGGACCAATGTATCGGGGTCCCAACTTACCCTGCTTCCTGAATCGTATCACCTCTTTCTATGGGGATACCTTCAGGAGCACAAAATCTCCGACCTGAAATTCTAGCTCGGATCATCGCCTGTCCGCATAACTCTTATGGCGACTATGTGTCGTAAGTAACCTCTGTCTGACCTATTAAATCTGTTCGGTCGTTTACTGTACTATCTCTGTGCCATCCATCACTCTCTGCCCCACTTCTCCCCAGCAAATGGAGATCCGACACCTTCTCCCATACAGAAGATCAAAGGGAGGCATACCAATACTTGAATGATAGTTTTTGTTGTAGGAAAACTCAGCCAGTGGTATGTAGGTGTCCCAACTTCCTCTGAAGTCCATGACACATGCACGCAACATGTCCTCAAGCGTCTGAATCGTCTGCTCGCTCTTCCCGTCTGTCTGTGGGTGATACGCAGTACTGAAATGCAAGCGCGTTCCCAACTCCTCATGAAACTTCTTCCAAAACCTGGAAGTGAAACGCAGGTCTCGATCCGACACTATCAATACCAGCATTCCATGTCATGCTACCACTTCTCTTACATAGATCTCAGTTAATCTCTCCGTAGAAGAGCTCTCACTAATAGCAAGGAATTGAGAACTCTTCATCAGTTGGTCTACAATCACCCAAATCGCGTCAACTTCCCACGCAGTCCTCGACAACTTGGTGATAAAGTCCATCGAGATTTGTTCCCATTTCCGCTGGGAAATCTCAAGAGGCTGCAATGGACCATGTGGACGTTGGTGCTTTGCCTTGACCCGACGGTTGGTCAAGCACCTCTCAACTACCTAAGCAACATCCCTCTTCATACAGGGTCACCAATAGTCTCTCTTTAGGTCTAAATACATCTTAGTGGCCCCAGGATGGGTCGAGAACCTCGATTTATGTATGTTGTCCATCAGTATACACCGACCTCCGCATGTATAGGGCACCCAAATCTGCCCTCAGAAAGTCATAAGTCCTCGGCTATCTGTTTCAAACTCATACACCTGCCCAATCACCTGCTCCCTCTTGTAGTTCTCCAGTTTCATGGCCTCCGCCTGGATGATACAGGATCTCACAGTCATAGTCTTTCGCCACATCCAACCATCTCCTTTGTCGCATATTCAGGTTGGGCTGATCCATGAGATACTTCAGGTTCTTATGGTCCGTGTATATGGTACACCGAACCCCATACAAATCGTGGTGCCAGATCATGAGGGTGAACACCACCGCCCCCAGCTCTAGGTCGTGGGTGGGATATCTCATCTCATTAGGCTTCAACTGCCTTGATGTGTATGCTATCACGTGCCCTCTCTACATTAGCACCGCACCAAACCCGGATATAGATGCATCACAATAAACCACAAATTCCTCCATTCCCTTAGGAAGAGCTAACATTAGGGCTTCGCACAACCTCTGGCAAAGAGTCTCAAATGAGGTCTGCTGCTCGGGGCCCCAAGTAAAAGTAACGCCCTTCCGGGTTAACCTAGTGAGGAGGACAGAAATCTTGGAGAAACCTCAGATAAATATCCAATAGTAGTCGGCCAATCCTAGAAAACTCCTGATCTCGGTGGGGGATCTCAGCACCTCCCATCTCATAACCGCCTCAATCTTGGCCGGATTGACCAAAATCCTATTCTGATTAACGAGGTGTCCCAGGAACTGGACCTTTAGTAACCAGAAATAACACTTGGAGAATTTGGCATAAAGCCTTTCTGATCTCAATACTCCAAGAAGCTCTCTCAAATGCTCATCATGCTACTCTTTGGATCTCGAATACACCAAAATATCATCGATGAACATGATCACTAATCGATCCAACATAGGCCTACACACCCGGTTCATGAGATTTACGAATGTCGCCGGTGCGTTAGTGAGTCTAAAAGGCATCACCATGAACTCGTAATGCCCATAACGAGTCCTAAAGGTTGTCTTCTGGATATCCTCCTCACGAACTCTCATCTGACGATATCCAGACCTCAAATCGATCTTGGAAAACAAAGACGCACCCTACTACTGATCGAACAGATTGTCGATCCTCGAAAGTGGATAACGGTTCTTGACCTTCAGCTTGTTCAACTCCCGGTAATCAATGCACATCCTGGTGCTCCCTTTGGCGTGCTACTCGGTCGGATAAAGCCCTTCCCTAACAGCTCCTGGAGCTGTGAGGATAACTCTTGCATCTCAGGCGGCGCAAGGTGATAAGGTGACTTGGCGATAGATGCCGCTCCTGGACCAAATCAATCTGGAACTCCACCTGCCTCTCGAGAGGCACACCCAGTAACTCCTTGGAAAAAAACATTTGGGAACTCACTCAATATCGGAACCTCAGCGATAGAACTCGTCTCTCAGCAGCAACTCGTGTATCCATCACATACCCTACAAAACCCCTACAACCCTGCTGTAGACATTGCCTCGCTTTGGTTGATGAGCAGAATGCTAACACAGATCGGGTACCCTCGCCATACACTATAAGCACTCCCCCCACTAGGGTCTCTTATGGTCACCAACTGACGCTCGTAGTCGATCACTGCTCCAAATCGACTCAACCAGTCCATGCCTACAATGACCCAGACATCACCCATCGCGATCGGGACCAGATCTATCGGGAACTCAACACCAAAAATCTTGAGCACACATCCCCAAATCACATCAGTCACAAACACCGCATACTCATCAGCTATGGAAACTCTAAGAGGTCGACTCAATGCCTCTTGTCAGATATTGATGTGATGACTAAATGATAACGATACGAAGGACCGAATCGCACTTGAGTCAAATAACACCAGAGCAGGTACATAACTCACAAGAAAAATACCTAAGCATATCACAATGTAAGAACAATAGAACTAAAAACATAATAACTAAAAGAACACATACCGTCCACGACATCAGGTGTTGCACGGACTTCCTCCACTGTCAGCTGAAAGGATCTCCCACGAACCCTCGGTACCTCAGCCTTCACTAGCCGGCTCTCTGTAGCTCGTATAGCAACAGGTGCAGATCCCTGTGTTGATCCTTGTAGCAGTTGTGGGCACTCATCCTTCCGATGGCCAGTCTGGTTGCAATGGAAACAAGCTGCAAACCCCTTGGGTCAATCCCTCACAATATGCCCCTCCTTGCCACACTCGTAGCGAAAACCAGCTCGACACACCCCCTCATGACTCTTGCCTCACTTTCCACAAGTGCGGCCCTTCTAACCTCCAGATCTCAAATCAGCAGGCTTTGCCTGCTTGGCTGCTGGTTGAGACTGTGTCGGTCACCGATCCCTCCCCTGAGACTCTGCCTCCTCTCTGGCCTGAGTCACCAACTCAATCTCCCTTATTCAATCATTTTCCTGAAGCTCAACAAATGTCCAATTGGTCGAGTTCACCATGAAATCTTGAATATCCCTCCTCAGAATGCTCAAATACTGACTCATACGTGCCTGCTCAGTAGACACGTGCCCAGGGCAGAACATCGCCCTCTCATGGGACATCCTCGTAAGCACTGTCACTGACTCTGTCCTCTGCTTGAGGGAAAGAAACTCATGGGCCAACCGGTCCCTCTCCACCTGGGGAACATACTCATATCGAAATATCACAATAAACCTCTCACATGACACTACAGTGAGCTCTACAGAAGTGTAACTAGCTTTCACAAACTTCCACCAGTCCTTAGCCCCCAAGAGAAGTTGGTTCAGCGCGAACCACGTGTTGGGTTATGAGCATTCTAACACTCCTAAGTGTACATGCAACCCTAAATACCTTGGATCTATGTTTTCTCTATTATACATGCAAATATGAACATCCAAGGTATTATCCTAATCTAGCATACAAAATATCAATATAACAAGATAGAATACATACCTCTTTAATGGTGCTTGTCTTCATGAAGCTTGAGTGCTTAGTGCCCCAAGTGTGACACCTCAAATGTTTCACACAACACCAAATACACTTGGAATAACTTGAGAGAAATTAGAACACTTCATGAAATCGGCTAGCCCTCTCTAGAATAATCTAGTGACCGATTTTGGGAAGAATAATATCTTTATATAGTGTTACAATTAGGGTAAACCCTAATTGTCATGACTTTCCATTTCCTTGGATCCATGGGTTCAAATACACCATGGAGCATCATATGGGTTTTGGCCCAACTAGATAATCCATGGAGCATTAGCCCACTATATAAGTATGGATGATTTACACAATCAACCCATATATTTAATTAGTCTTCTTTTGATCACTTAATTAATCCTAGATTAATTCTTGATCAATACTAATTAAATAATCTTATTATTCTTATTATTAATATACTAGAACTTATAATATATTAATAACCATAAGTGTCTTATTTCTCTCATTATAGTCTATCCAAGTGCATGATGCCATGCAACCCAAATGGACCATGCCAGGTCGGGTCAAGTCTTACCAATTATAGTTATGGACTTAGACATTAATCCAACAGTCTCCCACTTGGATAAGTCTAAAACTATTTTTGCGTATGACTTCAGGAACCAACTGGCAATCGTAGCTCTCAAAAGCTTCTGTCGAACTCTGACCTTGTAGATGAACTCTGATCTTGTCAATGACTTGTCCATTAGATAAGGGATCATATATTCCTCCATTCTAGATATCATATGGACTGAGACATGGATTATAATCATTCTCTCTGTCCATTTGTTGTTTCCCGATTTCCGATTTATGACGACTGACTAATTGAACAAATCAAATCAGTCCTGGCCCGGCCGAGCACTTCCATTTGTCATCATCAAATCATCGAGGGGCCCACAGATATCGCTTTTATCCCGAAGGTAAAAGGAATGGATAAACTTCGACTCATATGGCTTGTTCTACTACTTGTTGAATCATACACAAAGACACGTTTTATAACATCGAGTTACCAATGTGTTTCGTGTAATCAATGTACTATCAACTCATAGTAACAACTCATATCTCTAGGTTTGAAGAATATAAGATATTATCGTCTCATGATCACTCGTGATAAAATCCATGAAGTGATTCCAATGAGCGCGGGTTGAATCCAATACTCAGAACTTATGAGCACTCATGAGTGTTGTAGCCCTTTGTCCAACATCTTAGACCTCTACAAGCCAACCCATGACAGTCTTAATTCATATCTACTTCCAACATATGACCGACTGTGGATGGTTTGAATAACTTAGTCATTCCGGAAGAATAACCTAGTTTATTCGGGAAGTCAAAACATGCAAAGTGAAACACAATAATAATTGAATCCAATATGGTCTCAGAACTTATGAATATAAATAAAACACTTTTTATTTATCACCATATGATTACACATTATTTATTGTATATTGTTTCAGCTATCAACATTATTCTTGAATTTAAAACAATAGTTGTCCCATGCTCCAAGCATGTACACTATGTTTTCTAAACACTAGTCATGCCATACACCAAGTATGCATACTATGTTTGTCTATGATCTTTACTTTGTGAACTAGATCAATTGAACATAACTTCAATGATTCTTTTTTCACAATCCTTACTGCAAATGCAAGAATTCCAAATTCATGTCATTTACTGAAATCTGTTAGATTCTAAACTTATATGCATCGATCCTCTTGTAATGATTATGCACAAAGTCAGAAAGACTTGGCAACAATCATTACAGAGTATTCCAAAGGAGATCAATTCCTTGGAAATATCCTTCTTGCATTAAGTTTCCTTAATCTTACACAGATTGAAAATTCTAACTTTGAAACATTTCCAGATTCCATTTCGACTATCACTTCTGAACAAGAGTTGCCTCCTTACAGATTATGTCAATATGGTCCTTCCAGAATTATCACTATACTTCCAACTGTCCTTGAGCAACAAATCTTTGGTAAACCTTAGATTGTCCTCGACAATTGTTTAATCCTTTTAGTCATATCCAGTTCTAAACCTTTTCCCTTCTTAATGCCCTAGGCATTTGGAAAATTTTAGAAAGGATGAATATAGCACATGTAATCGATCCTATATCCGAAGCATATGGGACACGATTCATGATGTCTCACATAAAGACTAAACCAGTCTTTTGCTATAACATTTCCATTTCAATTTGCCAAGTTCTCATAATTCAGATTATGAAAAGGGATGCCGTAATCATAATCGAATTTAAGAACGCAAATAATGGACCCATATACAGAATTTCCTTATGTTGAGCCATTCCAACATGAAATTCATATATATCCTTGACTAAATGATTAAAACCTCACGATCTAAGCTTATAGATTTGAGATGAAGTATAATTTCCTCTCCCTTAATTATAGCAAAATAACTTTTTCCCAATTGAAACCTTTTGTTTTCTATAATTAACATTGCTAGCTTGCAATACTTATCATAATTATCATGCTCCCACTAACATGATGATTATTAGCATAACACTTATGCTCCCACTAGCTTTGACATGTACTCAGAAAGCTCGACTTCTAGAAATCAATACTTTATTGACTTTGTTACCAAAGTTCAGATTTCTGATACTAGATTGTTTTGATAATACTTTATCAAAAACATACACCTTCCCTTAGATAGCTCATGGGTGTGTCAAAACAATTTTAAGAACTATGAAAAGGGATGCCGTAATCATAGTCTTGATCGTTTTGACCTTTGCCATTTCTCACAAGTCCAAGTTAGTGTGCCGGTAAACCACACACGCTCCACTAACGACTTTGAGAATGCAAATATCCCAATTGCTATCTAGCTAAAATCTACTTAGTGAAAGTGTTTCCTCACCATCATTTTCATGAATCAGAGAGAAACCTTATGACACTTAGATTTCTTGGTGTATGAGTTCTTATCCATGTGAATTGTCATAACCATAGTCACAAGACAAGAATTATGACAAATCCAAACTCATATGGATTGAACTCAATCTTAATTTCTTGCCACCTGGTAGCTCAAGGGCCTACCATTGCTTCCAAGTTGTTGTGCAACACATTGAGAACTCTAAGAACTCATATGCAAAGCCAACTTTAACTGGAATGGGCACAGAATATGTCAACACGATAGGTTATAAACCTCAAGTCGTGTGCTAGTGAAGAACTTCAGGTTTCATTCTTGATTAGTTCTTGAGAATTTCAAGACCTTTAAGACTCACACTGTCCTCTTGACCTATAAGACTCCCTTGTCAAACATCCAAGAGATAGTGCGGATTCTAATCAAGACAAACACTTCACACAAATGGCCTTAGTTGGTCTTTGTTTTATCCAAAACATCACAACTTACCAATTTCAAATGTCCAAGAGTAGAAAACTTTTACTCTTACATTTGATAAGTGTTTTAAACCTTCTTTAAGACATGTCACTCAAATTACAATCTTGGAGTACGACTCTAAGACTTGTATTGGAACAAAGTATGACTCATCTTCTTGATTTAACCATTTCAACAATTCAAGATCCCTTCTTCTTAGTCATAAGAATGCACTAAGACTTCCTTAGAGAACTAATTTTGATATGGTTTCTTAATCATTAAGATGATCACAAAACTGATACTAAAGTACTCTCCCATCTTTTCAGATTTGAGAAACTTTTATCCTTCTGCCTAATTTGATTCTTCTTATCCGCTCTGCTATGCATTGGAACCTTTTCCAATGTCTCAGAGTTACACTTAAGCTTGTAAGTATAATCATATTTACTGAACTCTAGTAAAATATGACGAATAGCCTTATATCTTTTGTGGTGGACTTAATCAGTGCACATGACTATGTACTCGATCCCTTAGTCCATTACTTGACTCACACATCCATGTGAATAAGTAATTAGTCTTAATTTTCCAATACTTGAAAGTTCTCATTCATCATGCTATACAACTTGCATGATTCCAAGTCCCGGTCCAATTGAGACTTGGGTGATGAGAATGTTTCCTTTATTTGATAAATTTAGACATTACCACAAATGAAAGAATCAATTTCATACTTCCACTCTTGCTATTAATGGAATCATATAAGCAACAATTTTTTCCTCAAATGCCATTGTAAGGATATTTTAAAATAAATAAAACCAAAATTTTTCCTTTTATTTTAAAACTATGCGGAAAAACTTATCCTTACAACCCATATGAAAAACTTGTTGTTATCTATTCCTTAGCAATATCTCATAACTCCTAAGAAGTAGCTCAAGAATCCGATTTTCAAACTACGCGATAGAAATCCATCTACGCGATCAGATTCAGCATATTCTTTCTTTGAGTTCCTTTACTTTTCTTTGATTCTTAAAACATTACCATGTGACCCAGTCACATCATGTATCAGGAATCTTAGAATAGAAACTTAACAGAGTTAGATAATGGACTTTACCTGAAGTAGAGTCAATCTTATTGACTTTAACATCCTTAGGTAAATTAGGCAGCTTCGCAAATAATGACCCTTTCTTTGGCAATATAAACATATGGACCCTTTGATAATGGTACACGGGACTATCACAGACTTAGCTTTTCTCTTTACCATTTGTTCAACCGAGTTGACTATGGCCGATCCCTTTCCATTGGGAAGAGAATGCTTTTTCTGTATTTCCAGTGTCACCATTGTCAATGTCCATAAAGTTTCAGGAAGTTGATCTTAGCAATAGGTAAGATCATTAAGGGTCTTGTCATAGTCTATTTCATAGGTGTCCCAAAGGAACTCACTATGTGACTTAGAAAGTGATTGAACCACCAACTTTCTCAAGACATTGACACCCAACTCTCCCGACTTGTCAATATGTGACTACATCTCCATGATGTGATCACACCTAGACCTTGTCTTGCCAATAGGGTTCGAGTGACCTTAAATTTTTTCAAGAACTTGTGGGTTAGGGAGAATAATTGGAGGAGGAGAGAGAAGTATGATATCCATGGGACATCATCTTCATTTAGGAAAGCTTGTTTCAAGAGATTTGGAAGATCATAAATGTCTAAACCAGACATGTTTTGGGAGATATTCAAGATAGTTGATTTAAAGTCCTTAATATGACACCCAATATGAAATATTAAGGCTAGGACCCAACAGACTATTTTATAACCTAGAAGAGGTATGCCGTAATCCAAGCTATAAAACAATTTGAAGGTAGGTGAATGACGATTCACCAATTTCCACCAAGATAAACGAAATGTATTATTAGGTTTTAATTGGTTTTGAAACTCCTAGATCTTTTGAGATTCATTGAACTGTTCAATGGCATGTTTCAATCTCGAGTGTGCCCTTCAGGTTTTGTGACTGGGATGCCGAGGATCACAAAACAAGGTGTGAAGTAACCATGCAAATTACTTGGTACCCTTAAGTGTTTACCCCTCAATCGATGTGCCGGTTAACCACACACGCTCCATCGATACTATGATAAACATTAAGTTACCCTTTGCCTACCTTGTTAAATACGAGTTAGTGTGCCGGTTAACCACACACGCTCCACTAACCGACTTAAACAAAGTGCAAAGTGTAATTTCATGGATTAGCACCTTATTCACATTTTTCCTAAGTAACTAAGATTGGGTATTATTTAGAGTTTAGTTACTTAGTATTTATCATTAATACTTTTAATGAAGGGAGAATTAAAGTCATGTCAAACCCGTTCGGCTAACGACCCTCCACCAGTCAAGCAAGCGGTGGGTGAGAGTGGACACCCATTAAGTTGCCATTTTATAGGCAACAACCTTATACCCACCTTATAGACCGACTTCGTGAATGAGGCGTACTAGCGGTAAGACCGACTTTACTCTTATACATATAAATATTATTAACTTATAATATTATAAAGTATAAGGGTTGAATTTTAACTTTTAAAATTCTAAGGGCTAACTTGGAATTAAAGTATTCATAAGAGAAAACTTTACAAATTCCAAAACTTGAGGGCAAGTTTTGAAACTATTCAAAACTAATTAATTCCATAACTTATGTATTTAAAGTAGTTTTAATCCAAAAACTCTTCAAGTTCCATAACTTGTGGACAAATTATGGAAGACTTTAAACTAATAAAGAATTAACCTTTTCTTTATTTTATAACTTATGGAATTAATTAAGGTTACATATTTTATTTATTTATTTATTAATGAAGTGACTCTTGAACCTCCATAACTTAAGGACAAGACTCTTCATCTTTTGTAACCATTGCCAACTTTTATGAGTTTTTATGAAACTTAAATGTGACTTTTCATATAACTTGAGGACAAGTTACAAAAACACATTTTAGAATCAACTCTTAGATTAATTTGGATTGAAAACAACTTTTTCACTCAACTTCTCTATTAATCTAAGCAACTCATATGAACAAGATAATTCAAATCAAACTTTTTCATGTAATTAGTCTAACCTTTAAACTAATACAAAACATGAATCTATTGACAATTATCTTTGAAAATGGATTAGCATGAACATTACCACATTAAAAACAAGTTTATAAGTTCAAAACAACTTAGGGTAATGTTCCTAGTCCATTTCTAGCCAAAAACCTCGAAGATATGCTGTCTGGGGTCCAACTCATCGAGTGCATGAACACAACTCGACGAGTTGGATGCATTTTGCCTTGGACTCGTCGAGTCCCTTCATGGACTCGGCGAGTCAGCTGGGCTGACAGCATCAAAACTCGATTTTTCAGCTTCTATTGCAGGTATAACAAGAAAACAAGCCTAGGCTCTGATACCACTGTTGGGTTATGAGCATTCTAACACTCCTAAGTGTACATGCAACCCTAAATACCTTGGATCTATGTTTTCTCTATTATACATGCAAATATGAACATCCAAGGTATTATCCTAATCTAGCATACAAAATATCAATATAACAAGATAGAATACATACCTCTTTAATGGTGCTTGTCTTCATGAAGCTTGAGTGCTTAGTGCCCCAAGTGTGACACCTCAAATGGTTGACACAACACCAAATACACTTGGAATAACTTGAGAGAAATTAGAACACTTCATGAAATCGGCTAGCCCTCTCTAGAATAATCTAGTGACCGATTTTGGGAAGAATAATATCTTTATATAGTGTTACAATTAGGGTAAACCCTAATTGTCATGACTTTCCATTTCCTTGGATCCATGGGTTCAAATACACCATGGAGCATCATATGGGTTTTGGCCCAACTAGATAATCCATGGAACATTAGCCCACTATATAAGTATGGATGATTTACACAATCAACCCATATATTTAATTAGTCTTCTTTTGATCACTTAATTAATCCTAGATTAATTCTTGATCAATACTAATTAAATAATCTTATTATTCTTATTATTAATATACTAGAACTTATAATATATTAATAACCATAAGTGTCTTATTTCTCTCATTATAGTCTATCCAAGTGCATGATGTCATGCAACCCAAATGGACCATGCTGGGTCGAGTCAAGTCTTACCAATTATAGTTATGGACTTAGACATTAATCCAACACCACGCCCTCAAATATTCCGGACAGGAATAAGTGTAGAAGCAACCCTCGATGTCAGAGATCCATCTCATCGTGACAATCGGATCCTAAGTCCCATTAAACTCTGGGGGCTTCGTGTTGCTGAACTCCCGGTACATCAACGAGTCACCCCTCTGTGACCTGGCAGCAGCAACAGCTGCAGTGGCTGTAATAGTTGCCGCCTTGGTAACCACAGAATAACGCTCATCAAACGTCTCAATCAAGGTGGAATTAATAGACTCAAACATCTATGATATGGCCTCGAGGATAGCTGCAGCCACCTCCTCGGGAATCATCCTACGAATCTCACCATCGCTAACTCTACTGTTCTCAGGGTTGTGGCGCGTACCCACCATGATGTCACTGAAACACAACACAAAATAATTAGAGACTTGCTCGAGTATACTCACACTCGATCACTCCCCCCTACTTGTTCCTTTTCATTCCAAGGATTCTTACTTGGACTGCTCACCGACCCGGTGCTTCCAGTAGTAAGGGCCCAATACTACCTTCCACACCAAATCTGTAATCACCCCAAGTCCTCCTAGGATTTCAGATCGTAGGTACTCTTTATCTCGACGAGCACATGCTACTTTCATAAGAACATTTCTGCAACATACTCGTACTCAAAGAAAATTACAGGTATTAGTAACTCCTAGGCTAAGGCCTCACAAATAAGGCCACTCTATTTCTAAAATATGAAGTACCTAGCCTACTCTCCAGCATGCATAACATATCTCATGATATCTCATAACATGAAAAGTAAGGGTATTTTGGGAAAATCACCATTTAGGCGCTGGCTGATTGAACACACTGGTCTTTCTCGTTTTTCTCTTAGAAACTCTTACTCGTTTTAGGAAAATCGTTTCTCTTGAAAAATTTCTCAAATTCTCAGTTTGAGTCCAGACTGTTGGATAAGGTGTCTAAGTCCATAACTGTATTTGAGATGTACTTGACCCGACCCAACATGGTCCATTTGGGTTGCACTTCACCAGAACAATTTATGGATAATCTTTTGATAATTGTATGTTTATGATTTATTAATATATTATAAGTTCTAATATATTAATATGAAATCATATTATTTAATTAGTATTGATATAGTGTGGGCTATTGTTTATTTAGAATGGGCTAGGCTTGCATGGAAAGTCTATGCATAGTCCATGGAGCTTTAACCCATGGATCTCATGGAATTGAAAGGTCATGGGTATTAGGTTTTACATGAATGTAATCCTAATCCACCACACTATATAAAGGGGTCATTGGCACTTGAAATGGCACTAGTTTGTGTGAGAACTAAAGGGTGGCCGATTCAAGAAGAGTGTGTCTATTCTCTCAAGTTTCCAAAGTTTGTGGTGATTTGTGACTTCCATTTGAGGCATCCACATTATTGGTTCTAGGCTCTCAAACTCCAAGCAATCAACCACTACTAAAAGGTATGTAATTCTACTAGTGTTTTATGATTCAAGTACCCCATAACATGCTAGTTAGGAAGTAAACCTTGGAAAATTATTATTTGCATGTATCTTAGAGAAAACATAGATCCAAGGTGTCTAGGGTTGCATGTACACCATAGGAGTGTTATAATGCTCAAAACCCATCACAGACATACCTGAAGGTGCATCCGAATCCCTCAAACCAAGGCTCTGATACCAACTTGTAACAACGTAAATTTTCAAACCAATTTTTTTCATTTTCAAAACAAATAAACTCATATATCATATTTCATAAAACTACAAGTGTCTCAAGTGTCAACATAAATCCACAATAAAAACCAAATCCCATAATCCTCAACAAGGTCTCGGACAAGTGTGTACAATCATGTTGGTGCCTTCTCGCGATCATCGGAAGTACGTGAAACACATAACACAATAACACGGTAAGCATGAAGCTTAGTGAGTTCCCTAAAATACCATGTACATCAAAATAGCCACTCAAGTCTATAACACTGTAAGACCCTCTAGTCTATGTGTCTCAGTAGGACCCTCTGGTCCCACGAGTCATTGGACCCACCGGTCCGATCTGGTTGGGGCACTCCAATCCCATGGATCGTTAAACCCTCTAGTCCGGTCATAATATAACATATATCACACAGAAAATACACAACTCAAGTAAGCACATAAAACCTTTCAGTCACACATAAATACCACTCTAGGTAAAGTATAGTGAGAAGACTCACCTCGTAGCTAACAAGTAATAGACATGTACTCGGAAATCTCGAACTAACCTCCGCCTAACACATTTGATAAGCATCTCTAATCATAACTTCACTCTTACTCAATTACACCAAAAGTTCTATTACTCTCTTCCTTACCTTTGGGTTGGGTAAAAGACTATTTTACCCCTTCATGGTCTATAATGCTCATAATTAACCCATCCTTAAAGTCAATAGAAGTTGATGTGAGTCAACAGTCAAAGTTGACCTGACTCGCCAAGTGGACTCATGTGACTTGCCGATTCCACTTGTATCCTCAGAGGTCTTGCTAAGGTTTCACTCAACTCGTTGAGTTAACCCCCTATTCAATGAGTTATCACTAGGTTAGGAACGTTGGGAAAAACCTGACCTTACTCGTCGAGTCATCTTATAGACTCGGCGAGTTACCCAATCGGGTTCCATATTTGGGCACCTGAGAGTAGATCTACAACTTCAACCTCTATATCTAGCCTCCTAATGTCCAAAAGTCACGTAAACTTTCGATCTTGATGGCCATACATGGCATATATTGCTCTATATGCCATCACCACTCCATTAATGCTTCCAAAACGCAAAACTCTTCAGTTGAACAAATATTACTCTAAACTTTTGGAATCTCTGGACCTCACAAGGTCCAGATCTGAAGTCTAGATTCGAAAAGGGGATTGATGCATCCATACCCAAGAAGGTGTTACAATCCCTAAATCTCAAGAGCATGAGATCTAACCATCCTACAAGAAAGGTAAAAGCTTTTTACCTTGATCTAAAGCTTGAGATGAAGAAGAAGCCGATCTAATGGCCCTCCTTTCTTACTCTTTAATTAACCTTCCTTCCTCTTCAAGGAAATGGGTCAAAATGATCACAAGATTAGCTATCCTCACCACTCAAGCTCACTAAGGACATTAGGGTTTCTCTCAAGGGTGCAAGGGTACTGGTGAGACGAAATGGAGGATATAAATGTCTTTAAATAGGCCACAGGCCCGAGAATTTAGGGTTTCCTTCAGCAGCACTGACTCGGTGAGTCGACTCACAGACTCGTCGAGTCATCTCATTAATCCACGTCACCCATCGCGACTCTACTCGACAAGTCGAGGCACCAACTCATCGAGTTACTCAGCAAACCTCACAAATAAATAAATAAAATAATGTAACTGGGAATCTGGATGTTACATTGGATGAAAACTCCTAGATCCTTCTAGGATTTTCAGCCTAGCCCAAATAAGGGTGATCCAATAGCCCAAAGCCTCAACTATCAAATAATTGCAAAACAACCCCTATACTTTTAATCAGTTCATTTAATCCCAAATTAATTCCAAATTAATTTCTGATTAAATACTAATTAATAATATGATTCCAAATTAATATATTATTCATATAATATATTAACAAATCATATTTATGTCCTAGTTTATTATTATTAATAATAAATCAACCTCTATCCTCAACAGTCATCCTACCTAGTCATCAGTGTGAAGGCAGCCCAAAAGGACCATGCTACTATCGGGTCAAGTACATCTCATTTATAGTTATGGGCTTAGACACCTAATCTAACTTAATTACAATGACTCTCTCCACAATGTTGGCACTGAATCACACGAAAATGTTGACGTAGTTCAAAATATCTCTTCATCCGATACTCCACTTTTTATCGATTTCAGCATGTACTTTCAAAACAATCCTAGAGTCGTTGTTGATGTAGAAAGTGCAACTGAAGTTCCTCCACCAAGTGGTAGAGTCAATGATGTTTCTGATTGCGAGACTGATTATAATGAGACCGATTTTGATTCTGATACCGAAGAAGACACTAAAGGTTATGATGAAGATTTTGATTAGAATAGTACTTATGTAATGCGTATTTGTAATATGAACTTTGTTTGGATTCCATGTTTAAATAGAAATGTTTATTCCTATGTAAATGTTTATTCCTATGTAATTTGTATTTGTAATAAAAATTGTATCAGTATATCTTATAATTTTTTAGTAAATGATGTCGATATGGATTTTGTTTGTGTATACCATGGTTGCTGTTATGGGCTACGGACACGAGGGTGGTGGAGTTAAGGACCCACCTTTCCTACGTGGTAGAAGTGCTAGTCATCATGAACAGGACCATAAGTCTTATTATGAATTTTTATTTGCTATTTTTATTCGGATATTATAAATTAAACACCGTTTCTGATCATTTTTAATTATGTTTGTAGTTGAGCAATGTAGGAAAGTCCGAGGCAAAGCCAAAAATATTAAGCTTGAAAGAGCGCTCTTAAAGAATAAGGGAAAATCGATTAACATGGATTATGATAGGGATATGACATATGATCCCGTAGGAGAGTCGAGAGACATGTTTGCACGTGAAGTTGGAAAAATAATGTGGCAGATGATCCCTTTTGATAAATGGACTTGGAAAAAAGTTTCCCCTGCAATAAAGGATACAGTCATACAACATTTAGGGGTAAATTATTTATATAAAAATACTTTATATGGTTAATTATGATTAGTATTTACTTGGTTAACTTTTTTTTTTAGACAAAGTTTGATTTGGATCAGATGTACCAAGAAATAGAAGCTCTTCTAGTTGATAGAGAGTTTTCAAGCAGCTTTGTTAAAAGGTTATCGAGAGCGTACAACTGATGCAAAAGAATATTTTTTGGAAGTCGGATGGTATCAGGATATCTCAAGAGCATTATCCAACCCTCCAGATGGTATGAATTTGGATAATTAGAAGAAAACAATTGAGTATTTCCAAACGGACAAACACAAAATTACTTCAGCAAGGAACAAAAAAGTTCGTCAAATGCAAACAACCGTGAATCAGGGGGGTCGAGCTTGTATAACAGTACTTGCTATTAGAAGGTAACAGACGATACATATAATTATTTATTTAAAATATAATCTAATTTTTAATGTTAAACAGAACCATAAGATAGTGGAAACGTTTTGCAAGGCTCATACCGATAGGGATGGTCTCTTTGTTACTATCGAGGCGGAACAACAATACATAAGTATTTAATTATAATTTTATCATATAACTAAGTGTTTATTTGTACTTAATTGTTAATCACTCTTGGGAAATACATAATCGGTTAATGGAAGAGCTCTTAGAACAAACGCAAGGGCTAGAAAGGGAAAGATAGTTAACACCCACTCAAGAAAGAGTTGCTTTCGATAAAGTATTGGGAGAACGATGTGGCCATATCAGAGGCATTGGCTGGAAACCTTCTGCTCCTGCTGATTTCACAGCAATCACAACCACCACCACAGCCATCACAGGCAAAATAAGATTATTTAATATCAATAAATGCATGTTGATTTGGTAATTTTTGTTTATGGTTATTGTTTTCTAAAGTCTTTGGTAATTGGTATCAATAAATGCATGTTGATTTGCTAATTGTGCTTTTGTCCCAAGTGCAAGAAATAGCAATGTACTTTGGTTTTTTATCTCTAATTTAAAAATAGCAATATACTTTGGCAACATAAAATGCATGTTGATTTGGTAATTTTGGTTTATAGTGATTATTTGCTAAAATCTTTGTTAATTGTGCTTTTGTCCCAAGTGCAAGAAATAACAATGTACTTTGGTTTTATGTCTCTAGTTTAAAAATAGCAATGAACTTTGGCATTATAAAATGCATGTTGATTTGGTAATTTTGATTTGTGGTGATTATTTGCTAAAAGCTTTGTTAATTGTGCTTTTATCCCAAGTGCAAGAAATAACAATGTACTTTGGTTTTTTGTCTCTACTTTAAAAATAGCAATGTACTTTGGCATCATAAAATGCATGTTGATTAGGTAATTTTGGTTTGTGGTGATTATTTGCTAAAAAGCTTTCCGAAGGGCAAGAAATAGCAATGTACTTTGGTTTTTGTATGTAGTTTAAAAATAGCAATTTACTTTGGCATCATAAAATGCATATTGATTTGGTAATTTTGGTTTGTGGTGATTATTTGTTAAAAGCTTTGTTAATTGGGCTTTTTGTCCCAAGTGCAAAAAAATAGATATGTACTTTGGTTTTATGTCTCTAGTTTAAAAATAACAATGTACTTTAGCATCATAAAATACATGTTGATTTGGTAATTGTGTTTTTGTCCCAAGTGCAAGAAATAGCAATGTACTTTTTGCATATATTGTATTTAAGTGCGAGAAATAGGAATGTACTTTGGTAGTTTTTGTTCATGTTTGATAATTTAACTTATAAATTTATATATGTTGTTATTTATTTTATGGTTGGAAAATCTTCGGGCACGGCTCAATGACCTGATATGTAGGGAGGAGCTTTATTCGTTTTTTCAATCACAGAATAATCAAGGAGGTAACGATGAGAACGGAGATGACGGTATATAGGGATGAGCTTTATTTGTATGTTACACTTGTTGCCACGCTTTGCTACTAGTTAGAATTATAAAACTTATTTTTCTACTTGTTAGAATTGCAAAACTTTTTGTTGTTTTATTTTGGTATGGAATTAATTATAACAGTATTTGATATTTCATCGGATGCTGTTATGTAATCTTTTTCATTTTTTAACGTTGTTATGTATTGGTTTTTTATACCCAAAATCGTTGATTACAAAAAAAAAAAAAAAATTAAATGAAAAATGTTATTACCATCGACATTATTACCGGTGAAGGCAGTATTAGCGGTGAGACTAAGTATTACCGGCGACTATATCATTAGCGGCGACAATCTTATAAATAGCGACAGAGTAGTATCGGTGACTTTTTACCAGCGACGTGTCGCTGCTATTGTCTTTAGCGGCGATTAGCTTACTCTTTATCGGCGGCTATTTTTGCCGTTATAGCCCGAAATTCTTGTAGTGGAATGCTCTACTCTAATATCTATATATTTTGTTTCAAACGAGATTTAAACATGGTTGGTCATTTGCATCATTTTTCAGCTTCTAATACCATTAGGCTTCACGCAAATACAATAGGGGCGAAAAATGTTGCTCCTAATTAGGACCAATCCGTTGATTTTGAAGATCGTATACTACAAGTAACAATGGAACCTAAATGTATTTTTTTATATAAGAAAAATCGTCAATGCTATGATAAGTAAATGATTATAAAATTATTCAAAAAAAAATTGTTGATTTGTCACTAATCTATCACTGATTCTAATCCGTATGTAAAAAAACTAGGTCCTCTAAACAACGAGTATATGTGTGGTCGCACATCCCGTATATGTCTACAGCAGCCATGCACCTTAAAAATTCACACCTATCGCAATTTAATAAACCTCATTCCTGCCAAATCATATGTGTAAAGAAAATCATGTATTGAGAGCTTAAATATTATACTCACAATTTAAAAAACCTATTAATTCACTTATATAGAGTTTAATGCAAAACATTATAAAAACTACTACATTCTTAGATATTTGTAGAACACAAAAAATTAATATACTTACAAGAAAATTAATACAAACATTCATACATAAATAATTAATATTTTAACACACAATTTATAAAAATTTCACAGCTTAATACAGTGAATTCATAGTTTAATATAGTTAGTTTACAGATTAATACATAAAATTCACAGCTTAATACAATAAATTCATAGTTTAATATACAAAAGTATCATATTCTTAAGTTAAAAACATACATTTATACATTTAGATATGGAGGCCAATGTTTCTTTTAAAGTTTAATTTATATAGTACTCACAGTTTAAATTTTATATAATTTATTTAAAGATAGAGAAAACCATATATGTGTATAATGATTCTTTCTTCTCATATTTTAGAAGAAAACACAAAATTCTTATAATAATAAAAAAATCACTGCTTAATACAACCAATTCACAGCTTAATTCAATCAATTCATAATCTAATATATAAAATTCTTCGTTTAATATAATAAATTCACTGTTTAATACACAAAATTCACAACTTAATAAAATTTATTTATAACTTAATACAATCCATTCATAGTTTAATCAATTCACAGTTTAATACATAAAATTCATAACTTAATGTAATAATTTTACAATTTAATACATATAAAATATATATTCACAATCATATTCTCAGCTTAATATACTAGTTCAAACACTAATTCATAACTTAAAACATATAAAAACTCATGAATTCACAACTTAAAACTTATATTTTCTATATAATAATAATTAAAACTAACATTAACACAACTAAAAAATAATTAAACATCAAAATTCACACCTTAAATAATTAAATTCACATATTTTGAGAAAAAAACATTAACATATAACACACATTCAAAATTTATTTCACAACATAACAAATATAAAGCACAAATAGTTTAAAACATTAAAATCATACCTTAGCAAATAAAAAAACAACATAGGATTCACAACTTAATAGCATGTAAAACTAAGATTAGTAGAAATAACAACAAATGGAGAGATTGACATATTAAATTCGCACTTTAACAGAAGGAAAAATAATCGAAACAAAAGTCGACATACCTAATGCAGATTTGGTGGTGTTTCACCAGAGATCAGAGAGAAAGTGTTGGAGGCGAGTTGGATGTGGTTTATCGGAACAACAAGTCAGAATCAATTGTAGCGGTTGGCAGTGATCTCAGTTATGGCCCACCAATCTTTTTGAATCTCATAGATCTCGATGTGTACATTATAGATCTAGAGGCATAAATTATAGATCTAAAACCGAAGCTCATAGATCTGTAGGCGTACACTGTAGATCTAGAGGAAGAAATCATAGATTTGTCACCTGAAATCATAGATCTTTCACCATAGATTGTAGATCTGAAGATTGTGATGGAATGAGGTTAGTGTTTTTTTCTCTAGCAGTAGAAAGCAGGAACGAAGAGGAAGGCAGTGGTGCTAGAGCCATCGTCGACGGAGATGGTAGCCGTATCAGATCTGAATAAATCACACCAAAAACTTCAGATCTAAGAGTGTCAATATGCATGATGAAGATGTCATCTACATTATTTGTTGATCCTTGAGCATTACAAATCAGATCTGACTAGATTTAAGTCAAAATCCGATGATTGGCTAACTTCAGCGACGGCGGCAGTCGATGGCTATAAACGATCTATGGTTGGTTGAGACAAAGGCGATAGTTTAAGCTTAGATCTGGAGGCGGAGAGTGGAGGTGAACCGTATTTGAGTAAGATAATAAATTCCAGATCTGGTACATTCATATCTAGCATATCTGAGTGAAAATCTGGTGCTTTTAAGTGGATCCTTGTCGGAGCAAATATGAAGCAGCGACACTAATCCGTTGGTGGATGATAGAGGTGTTAGGCAAAAAGAGAAGAAGCATCAATTCTAGAGTAGGAAGACATCAGATCAGGTGTAACAAGAAAGGTAGTGGTCTCCGATAGTGGTGGTGGCGGTCTCCGACGGTGGTGGTGATCTTGGGGCTTTTAGAGAAGGTGAAAGATATTATCTAAATCAGAAATATGAGAAAGATGAAATGAATAAGTAAAAGTAGTGGGTTTGTTTTTCTAATGTTAATTTGGAAGTAGACAAAAATACCCTTAATGAAATTGGATCTTAAATGGTTCTTAAGCTTTAGTGGTTCTCATTTGACATTATATATATATATATATATATATATATATATATATATATATATATATATATATATATATATATATATATATATATATATATATATATATATAAAAGCATTTAGCCTCAAATGTTGAATTTTAAGAGGTATAATCTTTAATGCAATATATACAATCACTTTATTCATTACAAAATCATAATTCTTATCTGTTCGAATAAGTCTCCTCATCTTCAAATTGAAATGGTCAAAGACGAAGAAGTATTCATCACGTTTGACGAATAATTTCCCAATATTTTGCCCATTTTGTTATGATAATCAATTTTGAATTGTAGCTTTGCCTCTTGAATCTTGCCTCCTATATATCGCACCTCGCCTCCTTTATGCTCCCCCGTTCCCTATAAACCAAGGTTGTCAAGATCGGGATCCTACCTAGGATCGTTTTTGGTTTTGCAAGATCGGAATCGGGATCTTAAGATCCCACAAAATAAAATATAATTTTTATTTATAATTTTGAATCATGAAAAATATTTCAAATATTCAATTTTTCATTCAAAAGTTATAATAACTTCAAAATATTAATCATAACCCACAATACAAAATGATACTTGATAAATTAGTAAAGGGTAAAATACATAAAGTGGTAAAAAAATACATTTGCAAAAAATAAATGCAATAGTGAGATGATTTATTGATGTTATATCATAGAAAACATAAAAAGTTTCTTGTTGTTTTTGGATATGGATTTTTTTAATTAGTTATCAAGATGAGGTGAATAAGATGGTGAATATGACATGGTGAAGATGAAAGGATGTGATGAAATTAAAGCAAAGCCACATGTGAAGGTACAATTATCCTAAAATAGGATCATCTCTTTAACTAAATAAAATCATATTTTTATGTATTTGACTTTTTAATAATTGCTATAAAAAATTAATTAATATCATTGAAATAAATTCACAAGTGAAACCCAAATCGTTATCTCTATAGAAGCCCTATATTCAAATTGGGTGCCAATCAAGATTCTTGAATATCAAGAATATCAAAAGCATAGGAATAGTTTTTTATGTGCTATTTTTTCAATTTACTTGAATAGAAATCAATGACAATCAATGTTGGCTCAATCCGTTATCCCACCGGGAAGAAAGAGCTTGAACAAAACCAATTTTCTTTGTGTTTTCTTAATCGAGGTTTCTTTCGGTGCTTATTTATATTTTGCATTTGATGTGGATGTATGCAAATTAGAATAAAAAATGTTTGTCTGAGGATGCACTTATGGGATTCTTGGTTTTGAAAACTCATATTCTTCCATCATTTCAGAGTTGGCTTCATCTTGAAAAGTGAAATAGATGTTTGCACATTGTTTATATGGTGATAATGGTAGTGTTAATATAGTTATTTGTTTTTATTTAGATGGTTCGTTAAACATAAAAAAATAAACAAACTTTTTTTTTTAAATGTTTTTTTGACATAGACATTATTTATCCATTTATTATTCTACTCGAAGTACACAAAACAAAAACCATAAATTGGTAGGGTTAGTTAAAATTATGTTTCTAATATCAAGATTTGTTTCGTAATGAAATAGAAAATTTGATCAATAAAATTCGTTGGTGACCGTATTATATCATTCAAAATTTGTTTTCATATGTTTTATTTAAAATAGGGCCAAGGGCCATACAAGAATAAGAAATGAAGATTTATTTATTATGAACTTGAAAACGAGATCGATCTAAATTAGCTTTATCGCAAATCAAATCCAAAATAGTTTTTTATACAACAGTAAAGTTGGACGAAAAAACTATATGAACTTATAACTAAAAACAAAATTTTGAATGCCTGAGACCGATACTCACCACCCTTATCTTTCCGCAACATCCCAACTTTGTGATCCGTTAATTTTTCAGCTTCAATTTTAAAGAGTTTGAACTTATTCAAGGCTTCACTCTATTCCTTCATAAAGAACACCCAAAGAAATCTTGAAAAATCATCTATGAATGTAATCATATACCTCATACCTCCAATGGACGTTTGCTTCATAGGTCCAAATACATCACTGTGGACTAGTTCCAAAGGTTTGTTTGATTTGTAGCTTGAAGAATGGAACACTAGCTGGTGGGCTTTACCGAATTGACATCTGGAGCATACTACATCTTTAACAACCAATAATTTGGGAAAACTTGCAACCAATTGATTAGTCATCATCGATTCTAGCTTAGAATAGCCCACATGCCCCAACCGTGAGTGCCAAAGGTCAACACTTTGAGTATTCTTGATCTTTTATATGTAGACAGCCTCTGTAGAAACTACATACACTGTGTCTCGTCGCCTACCACTAAGAACAGGAACCGATGATGTCTTAAATTCGTCGGACACGCTCACTTGGTCCGGTCCAAATAGCACGTATTTCCCATCATAAGTTAATTGTGGAATAGAGAACAAGTTCTTTCCCATCCCTGGAACATGATAGACATCCTCCAACTTCAGTTCCTTCCTGCCGGAGTTAGTAGGGAGAGATACATCCCCAATGTTGGCGATTGGGTGTCGGGAATTATCTGCAATGACTACAATTTGGTTTCCATTGTACATTACCGGATTTTTGAGTTGGCTCTTTTGTCTGGGCATATGGTGAGAACAACCGGAGTCGACTATCCACTCGTCTAGGTGAGTTCCCTCCTTTTAGATGACACGGCTAGGGCAAGATCTGTGCATTCTAAATTCCTGTTCACTTTATTATCTTGGGCTAAAACAACTTGGGCTTCTAAATTAGTGTACATCTTAGACAATTGGGTTTTAGAGGCCCATTTACTTTGGCTTCTCTTATCCCTGATCACGTGAGCCATTAGGGCATTCACATCCCACCCTTCTTCTATTTGGGTGGTTGTTGCATTCTCATCTACATTTTTCTGTGGACAATCCTTGGCCGTGTGACCTTTCTTACCACAATTGTAACATCGAAATGGAAACTTCTTGCCATGTAAACGTTGCTTGTTTTCTGATGAATTTCCGAACAAGGCTTCTCCTTTCTCATTCTTTTTCTTTTCGTCAGACATTGATTTCCCTTTGCCTGAGTTTCTGTTTGTAGACCCATTTGTTTTGTTCTTGTACTTATTTTCCACATACAAGGCTTCATCATTGGCCTTAACTTGTACACCTGCAAATTGTTTCACCAAGGATTCTTGGCTTGATTGGAGATTTTCGAATTCAGTAATTCAAGGTTGGTTTGGCCATCCTTGAACGACAGCAACAAAGGTTTGATACTCCATCTTTAATCCATGAATTATGATTCTTTTCATTCTGGCCTCACGAAATCTTGGCCTCCGGATCAAGGTCACCAATTTCCCGACATAATGAGTTCACTTTATGAAAATATTGCGAAATGGTCATATCTATTTGGGAAATTCCAAGAAGTCCATTCTCTAGATGTTGCAACTTTGCATCATTCTTCTTGGACAACAGTACTTCCAGGGTGTCCCATGCTTCCTTTGGGCTCATCGAGTCTTTAATATGATTTAACATATCCTCTTCCACTACTGTCTTTAGTATGAACAAGGTTTTACCATCTCATATCTTCTACTTTTTCAAGGCTCCATCTTGTGTCCCTCTTGCAGGCTGAACAGTTCCATTTCCCTTTACCACTTCCCACAGATCCTGGCCCTATAGATACAATCTTAAATAGGTAGACCAAGACTTGTAGTTTTGATGGTTTAACCTCTTAACTCCTCCTACCAGCTGCAACTTTGACGTCTTTAGCAACGCTATGATACCGCTTGTTAACTTTGCAAGATGAATACTTGAAACTCCCAACTAAGAAAACACGATAGAAACAAAATGTAAAGTACTTGTAACACCCAGTCTCAGGTATGCATTTAAATTCAAATAAAATTTCATATTTTACTCTTGGACTCAGCGAGTTGGGGGCTCAACTCGTCGAGTAGGATCGACTCCGGTTCGGAGGATTAAGTGACCTACTCGACGAATCAGAAGACCGACTCGGCGAGTAGGAGATGTCTGAGTGAAACCCTAAATTGGAGGGTTTGCACCCTATTTAAACATCGTATGAGGCTTCCACCCCAGCCTCCATCACCTCCAGAACATTACATCCGAAACCCTAATCCTCCATAAGTGAACTTGAGCTTTCTTAGTTGTTTTGAGTGTTATTTGGTGTATCTTGAAGCTAGTGGAAGAAGTGGAAGATAGAAGACTCAAGGGAGAAGGAGTAGATGCAGGAGCTACACCCCATTTGCCATCTTTTTCGGTAATCAAGCTTACAACTTGGTCTTTTTTTCTATTAGATCTATTTGTCCCCATATTAAGAGGGTTTTGGCTCAAAAACCTTGGTCCTTGATGTTGGGACGTCCCAAGTGGTTCATATCTCAGATCTAGGTTCTAGGGAGGACTACATGGCATAGAGATGCAAGCTTTATGACCATGATAGACCCGTGCATGTAATAAACCCCTATTTTGTCCCTTTGAGCACAAATGTCCCATGCATGCACGTAAAGTTCATGACTTTACATGTTATATCGAATGTAGGAGCCCAGATCTACCTTTTAGACAAGATTTACAAATCATAAATCGAGTTATAAACTTGGACATTAATCGACTCGACGATTCGTTCTTGGGACTCGGCGAGTAGGGGGCTTGGTTCCCCAACCTTTTATGATTCGGACGAATCCAGTTGAGTTTAGAAGGGATTTAGATGATTCCGGAAGAAGGACTCAACAAAGTAGAAAAATTTATGTACATAGAAACCATGGGACTCGGCGAGTGTATGAACAAACTCGGCGAGTCCAAGGCAATCTCCCAACTCATGAAGACGGACTCGATGAGTTCTTCTTACAACTAGGCGAGTCACAAACTTGTAACACTTATGATGAAGATGAACTTGACGGGTTCAAGGTTTAACTTGGCGAGTCAGTTGAAGATTGTCCTGATATCGATTGAAGGAGACCTCGTCGAGTTCTTGCTAGAGTTGACTTTAGCTAGGGGTAGAATGGTCGCTTTACCCTATGGTTAGTTATCAGTTTTTGACTAAGTTTCTTTATGGAAATTATAGCTGGAGAGTCGCCGGAGCAGCAGGTGGAGATTCCTTACTTAGAGTTTCTACAGTTAGACACACGAGGTGAGTTTCCATTCAGTAGGAACGGGTCTAAGGCACCAATGTTGGCCCGTTTAAGTAGTAGAGTATGCCGATGTAAGCCCGATGCAGTTTATATGTTACTGGACTTCGATATGATGTCGAGGCGGTCCCAAGAAGTAGTTAAGTATGTGTGATGTCTTTGTGATTCATGCATGTTATATGATATGTGCTATGTGTTCCGGACTTCAGTCCGATATCGAGGTAAGCCCGATGTATGTTAGTTTACATGTTATGTGATATGTGTTCCGGAGTAAGCCCGATGTATGTTAGATATTTTGCTACGTATTATGTGTTTCGGGTCAAGCCCGATGCAGACTATGTGATTATGTTATGTGTTTATGATATGTTATGTTGTGTATGTGCCGGGGTAAGCCCGATGCTGGGGTAAGCCTGATGTCGGGGTGAGCCCGATGCCCGATCCAGTCGGATGCCAGGGTGAGCCCAATATCGGACATGAGTCCGATGTCGGGATTCGTCCCGATGCAGTTGGGAAGAGTCTCAGAGTTATGTTATTTGTTATATGCCAGTTGTATGGTATGTGGTAGTTTGGGGGAGCTCACTAAAGCTTCGTTCTTACAGTTTCAGTTTTGGTTTCAGGTACTTCAGCTAGCAATGGGAAGGGTTTGGGTTGATGCCATGGCACACACCACCGTTTTTTCTTAGCCTGGGAGTTTACTCTAATATTTTATATGAGACTATGATATGTTGATAGATTTTATGAGATTTTGAGATACATGTTTTATGATTTTATACTATGGTGATGATATTTATTTTTGTTAAATGATTTTGAAAATGAAATTTTTGGCTTGTATTTTTGGGATGATTCAAGTTGGTATCAAAGCCTTGGTTTGAGGGATCCGGGTACACTTTTGGGTGTGTCTGAACTCAAACTAAGGAAGTGATTTAAAGTTTTCAAAAGAAAAGAGTTTTAGAAAAGCAAAAAGAATTTTAGAAATAAAAGGACTTTGAAAAGAGAAAAGGGTGTGGTGCATGTAATCACCCAAGCTCAAGTAAGTACTCCCAAATTACCCATACAAGTTTGAGTCCAACCGTTGTTTGAGTCCAACCGTTGTTGTTTGAGTCCAACCGTTGTAGGGTAGCATCTCTCAGTCAAAGAATTATCTAGTCTGAGTAATATGTAATAGTATTCGCGATCTAGTTAGGCGAAGAAAGCAGGGACTTCTTATGCAGCTGATGGCGGAGAGTGGGATGGTGTAGGATGAGAGTAGCAGAGAACAGTAGCAGTAGAAGGGACTTGGTGGAGTCAAGGCAGTTCTAGAGGAAAGTACAAATAGATGTGGAAGGTACTATGGGCCCGTACTACTAAAAGTAGAGGATATGTACTCGAATCGAGGAAGGCTGATACAAGACCAGGGAACATGTAATATATGTGATCCCTCGAGTTATGGTAGTATTCTGACGTTTGTCATTATGTGTTTTCAGAATGGTAGTTTTACGCCCGAGACCAGCAATCGACAGTTCAGGTGCCGGGGAGGGATCAGGTTTAGGCTCTGGAGGTGAGCACTTAGATGATCAGACTAGGGAGTTCATCTCCTCAGAGATCACACGTAGCACACTTGAGCAGACTCATGTGATATTTGGTTCGATCAAGGAGGGTATTCTGGAGCTTATGGATGAGAGATTGAGTACATTTCGCACTGAGGTGTCGACCATGATGGGGTCTCGCACACTCACGTTCAGAGAGTTCAAGGCATGTGGAGCTCCTGATTACCAGGAGGCTCGAGACCCCATTGTTAGTACCAGATGGTTGGCATACATAGCCAATGCATTCTGCACCAGCAAGTGTCCCAAAAGGAATAGGGATAGGCCCGCGGCCTGTCTTCTGAAGAGCAAGGCATGTGACTGGTGGGAGGAGGTTGAGAGAGCCATTAGAGATGACACTGTGTTGGATGCTATGACATGGAGTGGTTTTACGACCAGGTTCATATCCGAGTTCGCACCTGTTATTGAGGTGCAGCAGATTGCTAGGGAGTTTTAGGACCTCCAGCAGACCTCAGAGACTATGGCGGAGATTACCGCCAAGTTTAGGGAGAGAGACCTCCTTGTTCCGCAGTGTGTGGCGGACGAGGAGATGAAAAAAGGCCTGATATCATGAGATGTTGCAAAGTGACATCCACCAGTTTGTGAGCCGATCCAGCTGCAAGACGCTGGAAGATATGATAGTGAGGGCTTGAGAGAGGGAGTTGGATTTAGAGATGGAGAGGAAGAGGAAGCCAGATGGAATTCAGACAGGGAGTTCGGGCAAGAAGCCGAAGGTATCAGATCACAGATCTCGGAGCTAGCAGAGCCATTGTCGTTATGGTAAGTGTGGCAAGATGCACGAGGGAGCGTGCAAGGAAAAGAGTTTGGGCTACTATAAGTACGGCCGAACTGGTCACATGAGCCAAGATTGTACAACTACTACCACCACCACACCAGCATCAGATCTAATTTGCTTCCAGTGCAATCAGCAGGGACACAAGCGGTCCTAATGCCCAAGCTTAGCAGCAGTAGGGAAGGTGGTAGCACCTTCTCCTGCCACTTTGAGGATTACAGACGGCCGTCAGGGCCGAGCTGATGCGCCAATGGCGCGGAGCACGGCTTTCCAACTTACTACAGAGGAGGCACCAACATATCCTGACGTGGTGACGGGTATGTATTTTCCTCTTATCTCTGTATTTGATATTGTTTATTTCTCATGTTTATGTGTTTGTGTATAGGGTCGTTCTTAGTGAACGATATTTCATCTATGGTATTATTTGATTCGAGGGCTACCCGATCATTTGTGTCACTCACACTTAGCAAGCAATTTAGCAGAGTTCCAGGGGAACTAGATTGCCCACTCGATGTTGAGATAGCTAATAACAGGACCATCAGGGTCACGAGACTTCATAGAGGATGCACTTTGCAGTTCTTTGATGAGCAGTTCTCAATGGATTTGGTTTCTATTCCCCTGCGAGGGAATAAAGTTATACTAGGTATGGACTGGTTAAGCCCCAATGGGACAGTGATAGATTATGAGCAGCAACTCGTTAGAGTTCGCACTCCCAGTGGGGGAGAGTTAGTGATTCAGGGGGAGAGGTTACAGCGCGAACCAGTTTTCTGTTCCGCAGCGAGAGCGAGACGTCACATTCAGCAGGGTTGTGCGGGATATGTCGCATATTTCATGGATACCCGGGTTAAGGATAAGGCGACACTCAATGATGTACCTATTGGATAAGGTGTCTAAGTCCATAACTATTTCTGGTAAATACGTGACCCGACCCCGCATGGTCCATTTGGGTTGCATGGTATCATGCAATTGAATAAACTAAATGAGAGAAATAACACATAAGGTTTATCAATATATTATAAGTTCTAATATATTAATAATATTATTTAATTTGTTTTGATCAATAATTAATTTAGAATTAATTAATTGATCAAAAGATAATTAATTAGATATATGAGTAGATTAAGTAAATCTTCCATATCTTATATAGTGGGCTACGAGGCTCCATGGATTGTCAAGTTGGGTTCCACCCATAGGATGCTCCATGGAGTTAACCCATGGATCAAGAAATGAAGAGTCATGGAACATTAGGGTTTACTGTAAAGTCTCGAAAAACAGATCTACCAATGATCAAAGAGAATCACAGATGCAAACACGAATTAATAAGAAAATATAGAACAAAAACCAAGCTTGCATACGCTTTAAAGCTATAAAACGTCTGATACAACTTGGGAAAATACGAAGGCATCAACAACCAATAAAGTCTGACACAACACCCTATTTATAGACTCAACTTACAATTGTAAGGTGTTTACGGCCGTAAACACACCTTGACCTTAAACTCAAGACAAAAATAATCTCTCTACACACCCACTACTATCAACTACTATGCCTAGACCAAACCACTATACAGGGTCTTTCAATCTCCCCCTTGGTTTGGACTAGCTCGGCCCCATTCCTTTCTTTACCAGCATGGTATCCATTTGGCCCATTGCGCCATTCCACATCTGCTTGCTCAAGATCTCTGCAACCATCCTGGTATACGCCTTGGCTCCCTCCTCATAGATATCTTCAACCACTTTGATCTGAAAGTTGCTTAGGTAATGAATATCCCACTTCCTGAACTGCAACATGTCTCTTCGATCATACAACCGTATACACCCATTCTTGAGCTTAATGACTACACCAGAAGTACTCTCATCATAAACCCAGCACTCCATAGAACTTAGCGATCCATCTTGATAACCTTGAACAATGGGAAATTGTTTCACTTGTGTCGTGGGTGGCCACATAACCACCTGCAGAGGTTTATCAGAAAAAGCTTCAAACACATCTGGATGTTCCAGGATGACTGACTCGGCAGTTGGCATTGTTGGGAAACCCTTCTTGACTTGCTCATCCAAAAAGAATTTGAATTGTGAAACTTGAGGATTATTTAATAGATTGATAAAAGGAGCTTGTGATAACTCCGTAAGATCAATTCTTGTCAACGAACTAAAAGCATGAATGTCTTTATACAACTCTGAGTTACCACTCTTGCGAATGATAATCCAAAGTCGAAGAGGATTGTGAAATCCCCAAGCAGCCACACTCGATCGATCCCCGAGAGTATCTCTGAATTGAACAAGTTCAAGATCAGTTATGGTGACCAAAGGTCCACCCTTCGAAGCACTCCGAGTAGCATTTCTCTTGAATAACAACTGCCCCCTTTCAATATCATCTTCTTGATTTTTCTGAATTATCTCTTGAATATGAGGAGCCATAGGAGGAACAGCTGCAATACGCTCAGCAGAGCCAGAAGATTGACCAATTGGCACATCTACTGGATATGCTTGCACGTGTAAATTTATTCTTTGCTCTTCTACAGTTGTTTTATACTTCTTACCAAAATCATCCTCCAATTTCTTTTTCAATTCAAAGTAGCTCGAAGTTAGCAGATTGAAATGCTCTTGAAGATCAGAAATCTGCTTACTTTTCACTTTCTTATCCTTTTTAACTTCTGCCAGCTGTCCACCAAGATAAGTTTTATCTGACTGAAGCTTGGACACTTGAATACGAAGATCAATATTCTGAGCATGAAATTCGGCTACTTGAATATCAAGTTCAATATTCTTCTGGCTTAGCAAAGAGATCTCCTTTTGTAAACTGGCAAGAGATGGATCATCATCTAGAGCACCCCCTTCGTTTATAGAAATGCTCTTTCCTCGAGGACTGGGCGAAAGAAGTTGTTCTTCTACCATGTGCAAAGCCATCCTCTTAGAAGCAACATCCCTATTGAATCTTGGAACTAAAAAGTCGGGCGGTGCTGAGGTGCCGGCAACATCAAAAACTGAACTAGGTCCAGTTGTGAACATCTTTGTTGCAGAAAGTCGTGTAGGAGCAGTAGCAATTGGCGGTGTAGGAAGACCACTGACCAAACTAGCAATTAGCTCGGATTGTCTTGTGTCAAGTCTTCTCCTCTTTGATTGAGGCTGGTCAGCTTGTGGAGGAATTGCACTAACAAATGGTTCAGTTGTAGGAGAAAGAGACACGGGAGGGGAACATCCCACAACTATCTCCATTGGAATTGAAGTTTTAACCATCTGCTCAGAGGTTGGAGTAAGAGTTTCTCTTGACTTCCTTGTTTCAGTTGTCGGCAAAACAACATCATCGACATTTTGAAAGATTGTGTCAAGAATCTCGTTAGACACAATATTGGCACTACTGGCCAAGGAAGCCGCGATATCATCATTATCAAATCCTGTAAGATCAAAATCTTCAAACGAGTCATGTCTATCATCACCAGTAACCATTTCCCTTTCATCTTGTCTTTCACTTGATTCATGTACATGACCAGAAGCACTTTGGTCTTTCGGAGTTGGCGAATCTTCATCATCTTCAGACACATGTATTACTATGTTTGCTGGAGTTGATCCCTTAGTAGATGATTTCTCAGAAGAAATCGGTTCTGACGATTCGTATGACACTGGCGGCTCATCTAATTCTATAAACTTTCCAAATTTCTCCAATGGATAAAGCCCTCGGAAGATGAATTTTCCTCTTCTGTTTTGTTTAATGACTCCCACAATGTGTGGACCCAAAGACTTCATATCCAAAGTATCTCCCGCCTTTCTAACCTCCGGAAACTGTATATTGACAAACATCTGAATGAAGCGGGGATATTAGAGAAAAGTATCCCTCGTAGAAGCTCGGATGTTTATTACGAATTCTTTTAGAATGAACTTCGAGAAATTGAAATGAATTCCTGCAGCCAAAGACACCAACGCACCAGTTGTGCGTTGAGAGATTTCATCAGCCCCAGACCTTATACCCGATACGCAACTTACGAACACATGAGCTAGAAACCTCCAATACGGATGGAGCAGCTTTTGCAAAGTTGGCGGATAAGTTCCCTCATAACTTATCCGTCACAGTATCCTCTGAACATCTTCGATACCAATCTCCGTCGGATAGTTAGGTTGATCGTCAATCAACAACGCCTCTCGAACAAAGCTTTCATTGATCACGATCTCTTGTCCTTGCACCTTTACCGCAACCGTGAAATTGCCATCATCATCTATCTGCGTCCTCGCCGTCGCCCAAAATTCACGAACAATGTTCTGATATATCACCGGGTTGACTGTTAATGCTGATGCAACACAACATTCACGCAGCCTGTGAATCATTGATTGCATATCGACATGTATGACATGTGGATTAGCAAGAACGATTGCCAGATTATGCATTTTCGCAAACTTGAGATTTGCCATTGTCTGCACTCAAATACAGTTGTAAGAAACCGACACCAAATATAAAATTTATTTTGACCCAAAAAAAAATATGACAATAAAAATATGATCAAAATAAAATTTATCTATAAATATTTTTTGTTTACTGCCCTCCTATTTTTTTTTTTTAAACGTGACTTATTGACAATTGGTTCTTGGGCCGTAAACTATAGTTTACGGCTTAAAGATCACTTCGAAAAATCAATACGCAATTATCACCGAATCCTTTCAAGCATTCCAAGGCAGTAATAACTCGAATTCATGGGCCATAAACTAGGAGTTTACGGCCTATGAATATTTTCTCCTAAAAATAGCCAAAAACCGACTATTTCCTTTGAGATAACAAATGATAAGCATATATTCGTGAACACAAAGACAAATAGCATCACAATAAAATAAACTTGAAATGAAATCATCAACTTTCGGAGTTTACGGCCTATGCTTACGGCCGTAAACTCCCCGAATCGGTTTTTTAATTTTAACACACAATGGAACGGTGAACTATGAAACAAAATACATATTTGAGATCTATACGATGTTACATTCACGATGATGTATTTGTTTTTCCGAAAATCGAGAGAAAATTTTTCAGCAATTTGAGAGTGTTTATGAATGAGTTTGCGGCCGGAAACTCTTGAGTGAGGAGTTTCCGGCAGTGAACTCCCCCCCCCCCCCCTCCCTTTTTTTTAACTTTTTACCTTTCTTACCCTCTTACCTGATAGCTACCCAGTATTTCCAATTTTCACCAATTAATTATAAAATCTTTTGATGATTAATTTAATTTCGAAATAAATAAATAAAATAAAAACTTTAAAAATAAAAACTAACACACCACAATTTAAATGCTAGAAAAATAAAACAAAGTAAAATAAAATAAAATAAACAGTAAAAAAATAAAAATAAATTAAATTAAATTAAAATAAAATTTGAAATTTGCAAATCAACAATTAAAATAAAATAAAAATAAAAATAAAAATAAAAATAAAAATAAAATTTTAAAACTTTAACTACTACTTCTTTTGTGATGCTTGGATCAAAGTTATTGGACAATCTTATTTACTTCTCGGTACCCTTATCTTCACATCTCCGTCTGATCGATTGTCAGTATTGTGGTCCACTTAAACACGAAAAACATTTGACAGATTTGGACATTTTACCAATGACAAGATTTAGGTACATATCTAATTATGAATGTCCATCATTATGATAACTCCTAAATCTTAGTTTGATTCATCTTATGACCATTTAACTGACTACAACCAGGGATATTGATGTCCACCTAAATCGAGCAGCGAGATCTACAGACAACCTATAAATGTTTAATTTTAAGTGTATCAGAACGTGTTTCCCGTTTCCTGACATGCTCCAGCCTTCAAGAACTTCCAGAGTACTCCTTACACCGGGTGAGCAGACAACCATTCAGAGAGAAGATAGATTCAGAATTCACTAACTTATTGCTTTAGAGGGGTTAAGAAGTAGAAATTTGCATATGCTATGTACCAGGTCGGATTAGAAGTCGCGCAAAGGAGACAACATATGGCTAACAGATAGGAAGTATTTCACACATTTATATATAACTTGCAGAGAATTAGAGTTGCATATGTTTCAATACAGGTCGGATCTCTTCCAATCACGCAAAGGGTGCAACATATGACTAACAGACGGAAAGAAAGAAAATGATATTCTACAGACCTAATTTATCGGAATTTACCAGTCGTCCCATCCAACCGGAATTAAGGACAGAATCCACACATCGAGGAAATATTAAGCCACGGTTCCAGATACGGGTTATTTAGTGTGACCGATAGATTCCCATGTTTATCTCCATGCTCAACCTATCCGAGCGTCGTGACATCAGGTTAAACGGATCTAACTAGGTCAAAGTTTGTCAAGTCCTTAAATTCATTAGGTTCAACTTTTCCTAGTCAAGTCCATTTAAAATCTTTCGTGCCTACCAGCACATCGAGTACAGAGCGTAGACGATTCAACTTAGCTACGTTACGCTGATTCAGATTGCCCGTTATCACTTGGTTATTTCATTTCCCATCACAATACTTACAACCGAAGTTGTCAGAATAAAATTGCTAAACAAAAATGATGCTATTTTTGGATTTTTAATTTATATATATATATATATATATATATATATATATATATATATATATAATTTTGGATTTTTTTATTTCTCCCCCTAAATTTGTGCATGGGTGAGAACACGAAACAAAACAATGCGCAAATTTAAATTAACCTAACAAAAGTTCAGAATAAAGACTAATAAAACCAAAAATGAAAGAAAGAAAAGATAAAAATAAAGATAAAAATAAAAACTAAAATGAAAAACTTAGTCCTCAAAACGTATCATTTTCAGAAATCCAACGAGCACATCGAAGCGAGCTTTGTTAAAAGGTTTTGTGAACAGGTCCGCCACATTGTTATCGGTGTGGACCTGTTCTATTCGAATTAAAGAACGTTCATAACAATCTCTGATAAAGTGAATTTTAATATCGATGTGTTTGGTTTTAGAGTGTTGGACTTGGTTCTTAGCAATTTGTATGGCAGCTTCATCATCACAATATATAGGGGTTTCGTAGTAATTCAAACCGTAGTCCAACAGCTGATGTTGGATGCAGATAACTTGAGAACAGCAAGCTGATGCAGCTACATACTCCGCTTCTGCTGTCGAAGTCGAGACAGTGTGCTACTTCTTGCATTGCCATGAAACTAGTCTGTCACCTAGGTATTGACATCCTCCTGAAGTTGATTTCCTGTCAAGCTCACAACCTCCATAATTACCGGCAGTAAACGCATAAAGATCAAATTCAGAATTCTTCATATACCAAAGACCCAATTTAGGGCATCCTTTGACATACCGAAAACTTCTTTTAATAGCAATAAGATGAGGAAGTTTAGGATTAGCCTAATAACGTGCACATTGACAAACTGCAAACATAATATCTGGTCGACTTGCAGTAAGATACATCAGGGATCCGATCATCGATCGATAGAGAGTTTGATCTACGGGTTCACCTTCTGTATCTGGAGTCAGGAGAGGTCGTTCAACCCTCGGTGTTGAAGCAGATTTAGCATCATGAAGCGCGAACTTCTCAAGAATATCCTCCACATACTTGGCCCGATGTAGAAGGATGCCGGTTGAATTCTGTTTAACCTGAAGCCCCAAAAACATGGTCATTTCTCCCAAAGAGCTCATTTCAAATCTTTTCTTCATTACACTTTCGAACTCCTTGCAAAGTTGTTGGCTGGTTGATCCAAAGATTATGTCGTCGACGTATATTTGAACAAGTATCTGGTCCTTGTCAACATGCTTTATGAACAATGTTTGATCGATAGTACCGCGAGTGTAACCATGTTCGAGCAAATGCTTCGTTAGAGTTGCACACCATGCTCTAAGAGCTTGATGCAGCCCATACAACGCTTTGTCCAACCTGTAAACATGATTAGGAAACTTCGGGTCGACAAATCCTGGAGGTTGATCAACGTAGATTTCTTCCTTCACCTTGCCATACAAGAAGGCAGTCTTGACATCCATTTGAAAAACAGTGAAGTTCATATAAGAAGCATACGCTAAGAAGATACGAATTGCCTCCAAGCGCGCTACGAGAGCGTATACTTCAATGTAATCAAGACCCTCGACCTGTCGAAACCCACGAACTACCAGTCTAGCTTTGTTTCGCACAATGAACCCTGAATCGTCCTGCTTGTTACGATAGACCCACCGTGTGTCAAGATACTTTTTGCCCTTTGGTAACTCGACTAACTTCCAAACACCGAGTTTTTCAAATTGATGCAATTCCTCATGCATTGCATCCACCCAGCTAGGTTCATTTAGAGCCATTTCTGTTGGAATAGTGTCTAAGGCTATAACTATATTCGGTGATGCATGGTCCTTTTGGGTTGCCTTCACCATAGCAACTTGAAGGATGATGTGTTAAGAGAGAGTAAATATTATAAGGAATAATATTTAGCTATTTGATTAATATAAGTCATAAATTAATTGGTATTAATTTGGTGACTTAAAGAGATTAATTAAATAAGAGGGTATAAACTGTCAATTGTTTGATAGTTAGACTTTAGACTATAAATCCATTAGGATGGACTTTGGACGGTTTCTAAGAGCTTTAGGATAGCTCAAAATAGTCCATAAGTATATCTATGAATGGATTTGGATAGCCTTAAGTGAAGATTATCCAATTAGGGTTTAGGGTGAAACCCTTAAGGAGTTTAAAGGTATAAATAGGCCCTTGGGGTGTGGAATTCGTGTACAACCTTTCAGAACCTAAAGCAAGGAACCTCTGGCCGAATTCCATCCCCTCTCCTCTCTCCTAAATCATCTTGCTTGCTATTGGTGTTTGTAAGCCATTAGAGGAGTGACAATTGTGACTCTAGAAGCTCCAAGACAAGAAGATCAACAAGGAACTCAAAGGTATGATTCTAGATCTGTTTTAATGTTGTTGTTTAACCTAATTAGCCATTAGAAGTCTTGGATTCAAAAGCATGTTTGATAGAAAGCCTAGATCCAAGCAATAGGGTTTTGCATGCGCACATAGGAAAGTTCTTATGGCTAAAACCCAACAGTGGTATCAGAGCCTAGATTGGTTTTCTACAAATTGTTGCTTGAATATCTGAAACAAACCTGCAAAATTCGATTTTTGGGTTTATGAGTCACTGACTCGGCGAGTTCCAAGGTGGACTCGGCGAGTAGGCCTGACTCGGCGAGTCCAGGCGTCAGGAATGGCCAGATTCGGGATTTCTTTGTGTTTATCTTATCCAAACTTACCATAAACTAATTAGATCAATATGAATCCGTTTTTTTGATAAATATAAGTGTTATCTTGATCTAGTTAAAGGTAATTATCAACTAATTAAATATTTAGTTTCTTTATATGATAATTAATTAATTGTTTTAATTATTTTTGGTAATTATCCTCAAAGAAATCAAAGATAAATCAAATAAAGATAATTAAGATATTAATTGTTAATTGAAATTATTTGTTATTTGATCCTCCATGTTTTTTAAATGTTTAAAACCTACCCTATAGTTTTGAAATTTAAATTTGTGATTAAAAGCTTTAATTTAGACAACTTAAATTTCAAACACTAGATTTTGAAAAGTTTAAAATACAACCCTATACTTATATGACATTATTAGAATAATATATATATGTATAACTAAATGCTAGTCTTACCGCTAGTAGGCCTCATTCACGAAGCCGATCTATAAGGTGGGTATAAGGTTGCGGCCTATAAAATGGCGCTTAATGGGTGTACACTCACACCCACCGCTTGCTTGATTGGTGGAGGGTCGTTAGCCGAACGGGTAGGATAGGGCAACCTCATCCTCTCATTAAAAGTATAATAAGAAATACGAAGTAACTAAATTTTTTTAAAAATTTCCCAATCTTAGTTACTTTAGGAAAAGTGAATTGATGCAATCCCATGAAATTACACTTTGCACCTTGCTAAGACGTTAGTGGAGCGTGTGTGGTTTACCGGCACACTAATTGGTTCTAAGAGAAGGTGGCAAAGGGTGATTCATTGTTTATCATAGTTCGATGGAGCGTGTGTGGTTTACCGGCACATCGAATAGGTGATCGTAACAATGAAGGCACCATGTGAATTTGCATGGTAATTCACACCCGCTTTGTGATCCTCGGTATCCCAGTCACAAACAAGAGGGGCATATCGAGATTTAAACATGCCATTGAATAGTTCAATGAATCTCATCCGAACCTAGGAATTCTCAAAAACACTTAGGACTAAAAGTTTAAGTTTTGTGATGGAGAATTAGTGAATCGTCATTCACTTACCTTCAATTTATTTGCATGTTGGATTACGGCATCCCTTTTCTAGTATGTAAATGTTATTGTTGGATCCTAGCCCTAATTTTCTTATTGGGTGATAATTAGGGATTCTTGTTCTAATCTATCTTTGTCCTTTCTATAGATGTCAAACGCAAACAACGCTGCTGCTAGTTCTTTCACGTTGATGAGCCTTTGCCAAAAGGTCACCTTCGATGGAACGAACTTTGGCGAATGGATAAGATACATTCGCACCATTGCTCGCTATGAGGATAAAGAGTATGTCCTCGACGAGAAGCTCGAGAAAATCAACCCCGAAATTGCTACTCCCGCTGAAATCACCGCCTTTGAAACCCATGAGCGAGATGCGACGAAAGTACATTGCATCATGATCGCCACCATGAACTCCGAGTTCCAAAAGTCCTACGAGGACATGTATCCATACGAGATGCATCAAGACTTGTTGGAGAGGTACCACCAAAACGCGAGACAAGAGCGTTACGAGATCTTCACCAACATGATTTCCGCTAAGATGGGTCATGGAGAATCTCTTACCGTGCACTTGCAAAAGATGCAAAGGTATGTCGACCGCCTTCGCAAGTTGAACGTTGACTTCGGCGAAGACTTGGCGATCGACATGGTGCTTCAGTCTTTGCCTCCGATGTATAATCAATTTAGGATGACCTACCACATGAACAAAGAGGAGGTCACTCTAAGTAAGCTCCAAGGTCTCTTGAGGGTTGCTGAGAGCAATTTCAAGGACAAGTCTGTTGCACCAACTCCCAATCCGTCTGCTGCTCCTGTCTTGGCAATTGGTCAAGGGAAGGGAAAGAAGAGGAAAGCTTCTTCAAATAACTATCGAAAGGTGAAAGCCCGAGATGGTTCCTCTTCTAGTGGGACAAAAGTTGATCCCTCTAAGCCCTGCTCTAACCCGAAGGAGGCAGAGTGCCACCACTGCCACAAGATAGGACATTGGAAGCGAAGCTGCCCGGACTACCTGCAAGCCATCAAGGAAGGAAAGATCAAGCCATCTTTCGTAGGTATATATGCAATAAAATCTAAAAATTCTAATCATGCTATTTCTTGGGTTCTTGACACCGGTTGTGGTTATCACATTTGTTCTAATGTGCAGGGACTAAAAGGAAGTAGGGATGTGGAGCAAGGAAGGATCAATCTAATCATGGGGAACAGAAGATCGTCGCCTGTGACCAAGATTGGAGTGTATTCTTTGGTGCTTAAGAATAGTTTAGTTTTAGATTTGAACAATTGTTGCTATTCGCCAGAAATGGCTAGAAACATCATTTCATTTCATGGTTTATATAGACAAGGTTTTAGATTTTCTTTTAATAATGAGAATGGTTCTATTTTGGCTTATCTAAATGGTGTCTTTTATTTTGAAGCTATACCATGTAATGGAATATATGAAACTGTTATGATTGTTGATAACTTAGGAAATGATGTTTTGAATATTGATTCTTCCACTAGTATGGATAAAGCATCCTTGTGGCATTGTCGTCCTGGACATGTCAACAAGAAACGCATAGCCCAACTCCAAAAGGATGGAGTGTTGGAGTCATTCGACCTTAGGGAAGATGACACATGCGAATCTTGTTTACTTGGAAAGATGACTAAGTCACCCTTCACGAGTACTTGTGAAAGGGGTGAGGGACTATTAGACCTAATACATACCGATGTATGTGGACCTTTTAGATCAACCACGAAGGATGGGAACCGCCTCTATGTGACCTTTACCGATGATTATAGTAGATATGGGTATATCTATTTAATCAAGCAAAAGTCAGAAACCTTTGAAAAGTTCAAAGAGTTCAAGAATGAAGTGGAGAATCAATTGGGCAGGAAAATCAAGATGCTTCGATCTGATCGAGGAGGAGAGTACCTAAGTCTTGAATTCCACGATTATCTCAAGGAGTGTGGAATAGTTTCGCAATTGACGCCTCCTAGGACACCACAATTGAATGGTGTGGCAGAAAGGCGTAATCGAACCTTATTGGATATGGTTCGCTCTGTGATGAGTCGTGCTTCACTACCAATCTTCTTTTGGGGGTATGCCTTAGAGACTGCCGCCCATATCCTTAACCGAGTCCCTACCAAAAAGGTTGCCAAAACATCTCACGAGATGTGGACGGGGAAAGCTCCCTCGTTGGCACATATCAAGGTTTGGGGTTGTGAGGCTTTCGTAAGACGAGATACTCACGACAAGCTTGAACCTCGAAGTGAGCGATGTATTTTCATCGGCTACCCGCAAACTTCCTTTGGATATCTCTTCTATAGACCGAAAGATAATGTTATCTTTGTTGCGAGGAGAGGAGTTTTCCGAGAGCGAGAACTCATAAGCCAAGGAGACAGTGGGAGGCAAATCGAACTTGAAGAGATTCAAGAATCGATAGATGAAGGAACCTCTACCGCTGGCGTTCAACCCGAGGAGGAAACTCCGGTTGAACCGATTGACGAATCCTTACCTCTTAGACGTTCCGATAGAGTTAGAGTTCAACCCCAGTTTTATGGCTTTCATATTACTACCGAAGGGGACACGTATATTAGTGATGGTACACTAGTAAATCTTGATGAACCTAATAGCTATAAGGAAGCCATGGCAGGCCCGGAGTCTGCGAAATGGAAAGAGGCGATGGATAGCGAGATCCAATCCATGTACGATAACCAAGTTTGGAATTTGGTTGATTACGTGCCCGAACGTAAGACTGTAGGGTGCAAGTGGATCTTCAAGAAGAAGACCGACGTGGATGGGAACGTACACACATACAAAGCGCGATTGGTTGCGAAGGGCTTTACTCAAACTCCCGGAGTTGACTATGATGAGACCTTCTCACCAGTTGCGAAGATTAAATCTATTAGAGTGATGCTAGCAATTGCCGCATTTCATGATTATGAGATTTGGCAAATGGATGTCAAGACCGCTTTCCTTAACGGAAAGTTGGCTGAGGATGTTTACATGGCTCAGCCAGAGGGGTTTGTGGATCCGAAGCATCCGAATAGAGTGTGTAAGCTTGAGAAGTCCATTTATGGACTTAAGCAAGCGTCTCGCAGATGGAATCTTTGCTTCGATGAGAAAGTCAAAGAGTTTGGATTTGTACGAAGCGAAGACGAATCTTGTGTATATGTCAAAGCCAGTGGGAGTGTAGTAAGCTTCCTCGTTCTATATGTCGATGACATATTACTCATAGGAAACGACATCCCGACTCTGCAGGAGGTTAAGTCCTGGCTCGGGAAGTGCTTCGCTATGAAGGACCTCGGAGAGGCTTCTTACATATTGGGAATAAGGATAGTAAGAGAAAGAAGTAAGAGACTAATTGGACTTAGTCAGAATACTTACTTGGAGAAGGTACTAAAACGTTTTAGTATGGAAAACTCAAAGAAGGGAGAACTACCGATACAAGGAAATGCCAAGTTGAGTAAGACTCAAAGTCCGAGTACCGAAGCCGAGATAGCAGAAATGAGCCGAGTACCATACGCTTCCGCAGTTGGCTCAATCATGTACGCTATGACTTGTACTCGCCCTGATGTAGCCTTCGCTTTGAGCATGGTTAGCAGATATCAAGGGAACCCTGGCAAAGCACATTGGATTGCGGTGAAGAACATCCTTAAGTACCTTCGGAGAACGAAAGAATGGTTCTTAGTCCTTGGAGGGAGTGATGACTTGAAGGTGCGAGGGTATAGTGACGCCAGCTTTCAAACCGACAGGGACAACTATCGTTCGCAGTCGGGCTGGGTCTTTACCCTAAATGGAGGAGCAGTGACATGGAAAAGTTCCAAGAAGGAAACCGTAGCTGATTCAACGTGCGAATCAGAGTACATCGCAGCGAGCGAAGCGTCGAAGGAGGCAATATGGCTGAAGAACTTCATCGGTGATCTTGGAGTTGTACCGGCCATAAAGGAGCCCATGGAGATTTTCTGTGATAACGAAGGTGCGGTTGCCTTGACCAAGGAACCGAGGGATCATGGTAGATCTCGACATATCAACAGAAAATATCACTTCATTAGACATCGTATAGAAGAAGGACAACTCGTAGTGAAGAGGATATCATCAGAAGATAACCCAGCAGATCCGCTTACGAAGGGACTGAGTAGGGTTAAGCACTTACAGCATGCTAGGAGTATTGGGCTGAAGGATGATATTAGCATAGATTAGATTGTATTAGAAACGTATAATAGATAAATGTAATTAACATTTGATGATTAAATAAAGAAGTTTTATTTATGAGTAAAGTTACTATCACATGTTAGTTGTTTAACTATTGTTTCACTTTGCATGTTTTGACTTCCAAAATAATTGAGTTTATTAGGAATAATCGAATTATTCAAATGGTCCACAATCGTTCATATGTTGGGAGTAGATATGAATGAAGATTGTCGTGAATTGGTGTGTAGAGTGTCTAAATGGTGTTAGACATAGCAAGAGTTGCGGCAACGTTCATGAGTGCTTACGAACTAGTTTTGAGCATTGGAATAAACCCGCGCTTGCTGGAATCACCTTATGGAATACGATATAAAAGGTGATCGCAAGACGATAATATCATATGGTCTTAAAACCTAGATATATGGTTTATTATTTGTTAATTGATTGTGCATTGATAATGCGAAAACGCATCAGTAACTTGATGTTATAAAACGCATTGTTGTGTATAGTTGGTTAATGAATAAGTGAATGCATATAAGTCGAAGTTTATCTGTAAATTTTATCCTAAGAGGGTAGAAGAGATATCTTGGCCACTCGATGATTTGATTTGACTTATGTGCCGGGCCCGGTCAGAACTGAATTGATGTGTTCGATTAAGTTCTATGTCAAATAAATCGAAGATCGAGAAATCTAAATGCTAGACTAACCATTCCATAGGATTGTCAGCATGATATCTAACAGAGGACTGTACGATCCCTTATCTAAAGGACAAGATTGATTAGATCAGAGTTGACAGCGTCTTTGAGAGCTACGATTGCAAACCGTATTATACTTGTATAGTTACTAGACTTATCCAAGTGGGAGACTGTTGGAATAGTGTCTAAGGCTATAACTATATTCGGTGATGCATGGTCCTTTTGGGTTGCCTTCACCATAGCAACTTGAAGGATGATGTGTTAAGAGAGAGTAAATATTATAAGGAATAATATTTAGCTATTTGATTAATATAAGTCATAAATTAATTGGTATTAATTTGGTGACTTAAAGAGATTAATTAAATAAGAGGGTATAAACTGTCAATTGTTTGATAGTTAGACTTTAGACTATAAATCCATTAGGATGGACTTTGGACGGTTTCTAAGAGCTTTAGGATAGCTCAAAATAGTCCATAAGTATATCTATGAATGGATTTGGATAGCCTTAAGTGAAGATTATCCAATTAGGGTTTAGGGTGAAACCCTTAAGGAGTTTAAAGGTATAAATAGGCCCTTGGGGTGTGGAATTCGTGTAAAACCTTTCAGAACCTAAAACAAGGAACCTCTGGCCGAATTCCATCCCCTCTCCTCTCTCCTAAATCATCTTGCTTGCTATTGGTGTTTGTAAGCCATTAGAGGAGTGACAATTGTGACTCTAGAAGCTCCAAGACAAGAAGATCAACAAGGAACTCAAAGGTATGATTCTAGATCTGTTTTAATGTTGTTGTTTAACCTAATTAGCCATTAGAAGTCTTGGATTCAAAAGCATGTTTGATAGAAAGCCTAGATCCAAGCAATAGGGTTTTGCATGCGCACATAGGAAAGTTCTTATGGCTAAAACCCAACAATTTCAACATTCTTGGGCTCAATTTGAGAGATGAAACAAGAATACAGACATGTATTAACGTCTCCACTCTGACTTCTAGTTTTGACCCCATCCTCTAGCTGGCGGATGACGTTTTCGATCGGATGATCGCGTTGAACTCTTGAGGGTATTTCTTGGTTGATATCATTTAAAGAGACAGGGAGAGTGTGGGTGTTGATCCCTCCTTCATTTGCTGGTTCGGCAGCCCCAGATGTTTCTGCGACATAGTCATCTGCAATAAGATCATGAAAGAGTAATTCCATGAATGTTGAGGAGACAGCGGAAGCATCGTTTGGAGTTGACTCTTTCTCTACAGACATATGAGGTGTCGTTCCAGCATCAGAGGAATCAGTACGGACCGATTAAGGACTTTCATGTACCACGAACGGACTCTCTTGAGAAGTAGAAGATGATTCCCCCGCTAATGTTGAAGAAGACTCCCCCTCAGGTGCAGCAGGAGATCCTCCCTTATGAGAACCAGAGGTATCTCCCTCAAAGGAGGCTTTAGCTTTCCCTTTTGATGAACCAGATGATTTGGATACTGGCTTGTACACGACTTCTTCGTCTTCATCTTCAGAGATGCCCTTCCTATGCGTATTAGCTCGAGATACATTGTTTGAGTACATGTCTAAGGATTTAAAAAGTGACGTATAATCAAACAACCAATCCGGACCCACTCTAGCGCCTGTCTCATTCTCTTCTAACCAACGCACGTCATAGGATTCCACAATTTGCTTGGTTTTCTTATTATAAACTCTATAAGCGGTGCGTGTAGCATACCCCACAAAGTAACAGTCATCTGCTTTGGCGTTAAACTTCGGGTTGGCATCTAGGTGAAGAAGGGTGCAAGGACAGCCAAATACTCGAAAATGATTGACTGACAGTTTGTGACCATAGTAAATTTCATATGGGGTTTTCATTTGAGCTTTGTTGATGAGCACTCGATTCTGAACATAGCAGGCAGTGTTTATTGCCTCCGCCCAAAAGACAATAGGAAGCTTTGAGTCACACAACATCATCCTTGCAGCGTCTTTAAGTGTTCTGTTTCGCCTCTCAGCAACACCATTTTGTTGAGGTGTGTGAGATGAACTAAATTGATGCAGGATACCCTTCTCAGCTCAGAAGTGATTGAGAACAGAATTCTTGAACTCTATTCCATTATCGGTGCGAAGTGCCTTCACCCTTTGATTGGTCTGAATCTCAACAAGTATGATGAACTTTTTGATCAATTCAGTGGCGCCAGCTTTGTTTGATAGAAAGAAAACCCACTTAAAACGAGAGAAATCATCAATCACAACTAAACAGTAAGAACTTCTATTGATGCTTAGCACGTTCACTGGACCAAATAAATCCATGTGAAGAAGTTGTAGAACCTGACTTATTGAGTTAACTTGCTTCGGCAAATGTGGCTTTCGATGATGCTTTCCTTGAGCACATGACACACATTTCTCAAACGTGATAAAGTCTTTGACAGGTAATCCACAGACCATCTCATTCTTTGCAAGACGATTGAGATTCTTGGCGTTAGCGTGACCTAATCTTCGGTGCCACAGCATTGCAGTTTGCTCGGAGATCTTGGAGAACAAACAAGTAACTTGCTCTGGGAGATTGCTATTCATATCGATAATATAGGCATTCCCATCCCTTTTTGACTTTAAGAGAATCCATTCTTCAGGGATGACAAAGCCTGGCTTTAAGATCATGCATTCCTTGTCAGTGAAATGCGTAGAATATCCCTTGTCACAGATCTGCGAGACACTTAGCAGGCTGTGTTTTAACTCTGGAGCGAAATTCACATTTTCAAAACTCATAACTCCATTTGATACCGTGCCCTTTTGTGTAATTTTTCCTCCATCTCCACTCGCAAAAGAGACATATCCCCCATTAAATGATTGAATGATGTTCAGTTGGTTGATATCTCCCGTCATATGCCGGGAACAGCCGCTGTCGACGAACCATGGTCTGACGACATTTCCCCGCAACTGCCCTTGCAAAATGTGCGGGTTTAATTAGATTTGGGCACCCAGGTCATGATTTTCCTGGGTGTTTCCGAAGCCTTTTCAAATTTATCACTAATAATCTTCTCAGGGGGGCGCAGATGATGTATTGGGAACAAGTTTGGGCCTCCACTTATAATTAGGTTTTCTGTATGTCTCCTTTAATTTTGTCATGTTATGAGTAGCAGTCTGCTTACAGCATGACTGACTTCTACCAGAATTGGCTGAAGTTCCATTGCTGCTTTGAGAAGAGCTTGACATTTGCATGGCTGAGCTCCTCTTTGACAGACTTGTGGGGACATGGTGTTTAAAAACTTTTTTTCGTTTGTGAAATGTATCCCTTTTTCGTTCATCTGCCCAATCATCATCTCGAGAGCGACTTCTAGAGAATTTTCTATTTAAAGATCTTCCCCTGAACTCGTTCTCCCCTCTTGGAAGATTGTGGCTCGCAAACATTCTATTCAGACAATTTCTAGCAATATGACCACTAGTGCCACAGTTAAAACAAATCTGCTTGTTGTTGGAACTAGTACTGCATTGTTCAGATTTGTTTTCTCTACCAACACCCTTGCTTCTCTCACAAGAACAAGCAACAATATTAGGTTGTGGGGGAAATGAGGGTGCTTTACTGGTAGAGGGTTGTAAAACTAGTGGTATTTTAACATTATTATCACAAACACTCAAATTGTCAACTAAATTGTTCAAAGGTTTATCAGACATATTAAAAACATTCAAAACACTAGCAGTATCAGAAGAAAGAAAAACAGTATCAGCAGAATCAAAAACACCACAAAAACTATTGTCAATCAAAACATTTGAAAAAGAATTGTCTTTGTTTAAAGCTAAAACTTCAGGTTCGGACTCAGGTTTAATTTCAGACACAGATCCTTTAACTTCGTGTTGTGACTGATTCAAGGATTGATATGCAGGATAAGTAGAAATGTTAGTACCTTCAACATTAATAAACCCTCCTGAAACAAAACCACAAGATTTGCCATAAACCATTGAAGGTTCATTGGCAATTTCTTCCTTGGACAGTGGCTTATGTATATAGAGGCTAGCTTGCCGGCAAAAGGCGATTGTCTTTTGTTTGATGAGAACGAGAAGGGCAATTGACTGCAGGCCTCTTGGGTGGGGGAAACTGGAGGAAGACAGCACGGGGCAAAGCAAAGGGCAGAGCTTCGAGTGACTTTTTTCTTTGCTCTTCGACAGCCCGTCACTCGAAGCTCCTCTGTCGCGCCCTAGCCGAGCGGTCATCGCCTGCACAAGCAAGCAGATTAGCTCCATCATTCCATTATTGTGCCGGCAGGCCTGGGCGAGCGAGGTAGGCTTAGATTAGAGGGAGGGGGACTGCGAACGTCCCATGAAGGGGGAACCATGCATTCCTCTCGGGCTGGGCTCTCGCGTGTCCGGGGTCCGATCAGATCAACCAGCGACCGGTTTACGGAACAAGGAGTTAAGCAAGGGCCAGGAGATTGATGAAAGAAACTGGCCGAAGTCAGTGTTGTGTTCAACTCCGCGGTTGGAAGGATTGCTTTCTGCCGTCTGTCTTTTCCTTCTCTCTCTTCTCTTAGCAGAGTGATTTAAGGGAGGTGGCACATTATTGTATCCTAAACCTTTTGATTGATTTCTTTTAAATTTCATGGTGTGGTCTATCATATTTGCAACCACTTCACTTGAATGATCATATTTTCGAACATCAAGCTTAGCAGTTTCAAATTTGCCACTTAAGGATTCAATTTCAGCCACCAGTTCTGTGTTTTGTTTGACTACATAATCATAGTTTTCACATTTATTACTGTAGTCCTCCTGTAATTTCCTAAAGTCTTTTATTTTTTATTCTAGTTGATCCTTAAGAGGTTTCTGACCTTTTCTAAGTTGATATCCTTCATATTCGAGGTCTTCTATGTCTCTTTTTAATTTTTCATTTAATTCACGAAGAATCCTAAGGCTATCTAATTCAGTTTCTAGATTTTCAATTTTATCATGTAGGGCTTTCACATAATCGATACAAGCTTGTGAACATGATGGAAGACTTACCTTGGAGGAATTTGGTTCATTGGAAGAAGATACCATCAAGGCAAACTGAAGGTTCATCATGCCGTCCTCTGATGCAACGATCCCTGCTGGTGTATCATCCTTCACTTGTGCCAGATGAGCGTTTTCTGGACCAGAGATGTTGAGAGCTTGTATCTGATCTTCCCAGTCGAATGATTGTGCAACCATAGCCTTCTCATTGTTTGGTTGCCCACTGCTTCTGCTATTTCCCACTGCAACAATCGATCTGTCATTGTTGGGTCTTCTGTCGAGGTGAGGACAATCACAAGCAAAATGCCCTGGCTCGTGACAGTTGAAACACCTAAGCTTTCCCTTATTGAACCTAACCTTCCTGTCAGCGCTCATTCCCCAGTTATTCTTACCCGTCTTCTTGGCAAATTGCTTTGCCCTAAAGACAGCCATGGCGATTTGCCATGTGATGTCCATCTCCTCCACATCCTCCGGATGGATTTGATTAAGATCGGCAAACGATAGTTGAGGAGGAAGTTCTCCATCGACAAGAGCATTGTAACAGTTAATAAGTCCTGAAGCAAAGACAATGTTCTCATCAATTTCCTTTCCCTTTGAGGAAGAAGAGACCACATTTGAAGGCATTATTGAGACAGTAGGCGCTGATGGATGAGAGAGTATCTGAGTCTGTGGAGGTGCATTGAAGGATAAGCCTGCAGATGGATAAGAAAAGGAAGACAAAGCATTGTTAGATGAAATGCCAAGGTTTGTAGTCGAGTATGAGTTGACATGGTTTATTTCTCTTTTCTTGTCATCAATATCACATGCTTTGATGACAGCCATCACTTCAGCCAGGGTTAGGCGATTTAGATCTTTGGTCTTCTTAATCACAGCTACATTCATGTCCCAAGATTTTGGGAGTGCATTGAGCAACTTCTTGTTGATCTCAGACTTGGTGTAGAAAATCCCTGCTACAGTCATTTCAGTATTAAGAGTTGTAAACCACTGCAGCTGGACTTCAAGAGTCTCGCCGGGCACATAATTGAACATGTTAAAGCGCTGCCTTAACATGTCTTGGCGACTTTCTCGCATATCTTCATTTCCTTCATAAACTTCAATCAGTGCCTCCCATAAAGCTTTGGCAGAAGTATATTCCCTGAAACCTTGTGCAATGTCTGGCGAGAGTGCCATAGTCAAAATAGCCAATGCCTTCTCTTGTTCTTCGATGGTCTCGAAATCTTCATCGGTATAATTCTCGATTTTCTTATCCACCACTTGTCCCGCGACTGTAGTGGTGATTCTGATAGGATCTTTAATTATGCACTTCCAAACCTTAAAATCCTTCATCTTTATGTATTTTTCGATTCTATACTTCCACTCGGGAAAGCCATCAGCAGACATAAGTCGGGGAATGCGCGTAGTTGTCCCCATCACAGCGTCAAGTTCTTGGTATTGAGTTGAATTTTGTGTTTCCATTTTTTTTTTTGAGTTGAATTTTGTGTTTCCAAAAATTTATCTGAGATAAACTGTAATAAATCTATCGGCCGTAAACTAGAGAATAAGTTCTGGCCGTAAACACTAGTTTACGGTCAAGAGAATAATTTATTTTTAATTCAGGAATTAATTTAATTAATATGTAGCAATTGACTTAACCGTAAACCTTAAGGCCGTAAACTCGAGTTTACGGTCCAAAGACACCTTTTTATTTAAACTCCGAAAAAATAATGGTGTGATTATCGTTTAACAGAAAATCGATTTTTTTTTTGAATAACGAGTTTACGGCCCATGAAAGTTAAATATAAATGTTTGATTTTTTTAAAATCAACTCAATTAAATGCCAGGATTAAAACTTGATCTCGAAGGCTATATGTAACTGTGTGAAACAATTGTTTTCGGTGGATGAGCTTGCGGTCGTGAAGAGGAGTTTACGGCCGTAAGCTCAGGCCGCAAACTTCAAAAGCCTTTGAATTTGACCGAAAAGAAACCCTCTTTGTTGCTGTGAATACCGATTTAGTTGAAAACGCATCTGTTGAATGTCTTTGACACCGGTTCTGCTCTGATACCAATTGTAAAGTCCCGAAAAACAGATCTACCAATGATCAAAGAGAATCACAGATGCAAACACGAATTAATAAGCAAATATAGAACAAAAACCAAGCTTGCATACGCTTTAAAGCTATAAAACGTCTGATACAACTTGGGAAAATACGAAGGCATCAACAACCAATAAAGTCTGACACAACGCCCTATTTATAGACTCAACTTACAACCGTAAGGTGTTTACAGCCGTAAGGAGTTTACGGCCGTAAACACACCTTGACCGTAAACTCAAGACAAAAATAATCTCTCTACACACCCACTACTATCAACTACTATGCCTAGACCAAACCACTATACAGGGTCTTTCATTTACCTAATGTAACACACTAAATAAGCAATGTAACTCTCCTCAAAATCGACTACACTAAGAAATAAGAGGCTTGGCCGATTTTTCATGTGTTAGAGTATTCTCTCAAGTTTATTCTTTGCATTTGGTGGTGTGTGAAGCATTTGAGGCATCACACTTGAGGTGATAGGCTTACAAGGTTTCAAGGAACACTTTCAACAACAAGGTATGTAGTTCTATCTTTTATACAAAGAAAATTGTACCCCATGTATGCTAGATAGGTTCATAACCTTGGAAAAACAACTTTGCATGATAATTAGACAAACATAGATCCAAGGTTATTACGGTTGCATGTACACTTAGGAAGTGTTAGGATGCTCAAAACTCATCAGTGGTATCAGAGCCTAGGCTTGTTTGTTGATTATTTGTGCAAACTGTTTGAAAAAATCGATTTTCTATTTTCTGTTCGTATGAACTCGTCGAGTCCATGGGGGGACTCGAAGAGTCCATGCACAAATGCAAGCTACTCGTTGAATCTGTTCTTGCACTCAACGAGTAGAGGCTGCTGTGTTCAGAATTTCGATTTTAGTTGCTGCAAATGGACTAGAAACATTACCCTAAATTGTTTTGGTACTTGAAAACATGTTTTAGATGGTGTAATGTTTATGCTAATCCATTTACAATGACAACTATCAAAAAATACAAAGTTTTAAATGTAATTTTTTGATTCATGAAAGTGTTCATATCCATGTTCTTAATTTTATGATGTTTAGATGATCATAGGAATTGTTTGTAACCTATGTGGTAGATTAATTCATGATCATTATGTGTTTTAATGGAGTCCATAACTTGTCCTTATGTTATGGAAAACCAAAAGTCACTTTGTTTTAAAACCATTAAAAGAACACATGGGTTATAAAAATGAAGAGTCTTCATTTTTAATACTCTAATTAACTCATAAGTTACAAGAAATGAAAAGTTTTGAAAGTTTACAAAACTTGCCCTCAAGTTTTGGAACAAGTAAAGTCTTGATTAAAACTTTAGTTCCAACCCTTAGAATTTTAAAAGTTAAAATTCAACCCTTATACTTATAATATTATAATTTAATAATATATATATATATATATATATATATATATATATATATATATATATATATATGTATGTATGTATAAGATCAAAGTCGTCTTACCGCTAGTTCGCCTCATTCACGAAGCCAGTCTATAAGGTGGGTATAAGGTTGTTGCCTATTAAATGGCAACCTAATGGGTGTCCACTATCACCCACCGCTTGCTTGACTGGTGGAGGGTCGTTAACCGAACGGGTAAGACAAGGACTTATAAATTCTCATTAAAAGTATGATGAATATTATAAAGTAACTAAATGTTTTATTAAATTCCCAATCTTAGTTACTTTAGGAAAAATGTGAATAAGGTGCTAATCCATGAAATTACACTTTACACTTTGTCTAAGTCGTTAGTGGAGCATGTGTGGTTAACCGGAACACTAACTTGGACTTAACAGGGTAGGTAAAGGGTGACTTAATGTTTATCATAGTATCGATGGAGCGTGTGTGGTTAACCGACACATCGATTGAGGGGTAATACATTAAGGGTACCAAGTAATTTGTATGGTTACTTCATACCTCGTTTTGTGATCCTCGGCATCCCAATCACAAAACTTGGAGGGCACACTCGAGATTGAAACATGCCTTTGAAAAGTTCATTGAATCTCAAAAGAATCTAGGAGTTTCTAAGAGCCAAATTAAATATTTTTAATATTTCGGCTTTGGTGGAAATTGGTGAATTGTCATTCACCTACCTTTCAAATATGTTATTACTTAGATTACGGCATACCTCTTCTAAGTATAACATGTTGTGATTGGGTCCTAGCCTTAATACTACATTTGGGTGTTTTATTAAGGACTATCTCTATTTCTAAACTAAACTTTTCTTCTTTTCAGATGTCTGCAAACACTGCTGCTTCTGGCTCTAATTCTAATGGCTCCTTTTCTCTAATGAACTTGTGTGGGAAAGTCACTTTTGATGGATCCAACTTTAATGAATGGATCAGAATCATCCGAATGATTACCTGCTATGAGGACAACGAATATGTCCTTGATAAGGAGCTTAAGGAAATTGATGAGACAGTTGCTACTCCTTAAGAGATCGCTGACTTTAGGGCACATGAAAGGGATGCCACCATGGTGGCATGCATCATGACGACCACTATGATAGCCGACCTCCAAAATTCCTACGAGGACTTATACCCTTTTGAAATGCACCAAGATTTGATGGAAAGATACCATCAAAGTGCAAGACAAGAGAGGTATGAAATCATCTCCTCCATGATAACAACCCGAATGAAAGATGGAGAACCCATCACGGGCCACATGCAGAAAATGCAAAGATTTGTGGACCGCTTGCTGAAGCTTAATGTGAACTTCCCTGAGGAGCTAGCAATAGATATTATTTTGCACTCCTTACCTTCATGTTATGATCAATTCCGCATGACATACCACATGAACAAGGAAGAGGTCACTCTCAGCAAACTTCAAGGACTCTTAAAGACCGCGGAAAGTGGTCTTAAGGGTAAGGCGGTTGTTACTACTCCTACTCCTACCAACTTTGCCCCTGTCTTGGCAATCGGGAAAGGACGGGGGAAGAAGAGAAAGAGTTATTCGAAGGGTACCAAGGCTAGGACCCTTGATGGCTCTTCTTCAAGTGGAACTAAGAAAGCTTTCGTCACTCCTTCTTCTGACCCAAAAGAGGTTGAATGCTTCTATTGCCATGAAAAGGCACATTGGAAGCGGAACTGCCCAAAGTACCAGCAAGATGTGAAGGATAGGAAAGTTAAACCCAACCATGCAAGTATTTACACTATCTTATCTAATAAATCACCCCATTCTAACTCATGGGTCCTTGATACCGGTTGTGGTATTCATATATGTTCTGATTTGCAGGGACTAAGAAGAAGTGAGAATGCGGAGCAAGGAAGAATAAACTTGATCATGGGAAACAGGAAAGCTTCATCTGTCACCAAGATTGGAGTTTATACTTTATCGCTAAGTAGTGGGTTTAAATTAGATTTGAATAAATGTTGTTATTCGCCAGAAATGGCAAGAAATATTATTTCCTTTCATGCATTGTATAAACAAGGTTTCACCTTTTCATTTGATAATGAAGTTGGTTCGATTAATGCCTTCTTTAATAATGTTCTTTATTTTAAAGCAGTACCTTGTGATGGCGTGTATGAAACTATATCTGTGGTTGATAACTTAGGAAATAATGTATTGTGTATTGATTCTGTTAATAATAATAACTTGGATAAAGCATCATTATGGCATTGTCTTCTTGGACATATAAGCAAGAAACGCATAGGCCAACTCCAAAAGGATGGAGTCTTGGAGTCATTTGACCTAAAGTCAGATGATAGTTGTGAATCATGCTTACTTGGAAAAATGACAAAGTCACCCTTCACAGGTTCTTGTGAGAGGGGTGAATGTTTGTTGGATCTTGTACACACGTATGTGTGTGGACCATTCAAACATGCCACAAGGGATGCTAATCGTTATTATTTGACTTTTACTGATGATTATAGTAGATACGGATATGTCTACTAAATCAAGCATAAGTCAGAGACTTTCGAAAGGTTTAAGGAAATTAAACACGAAGTCGAGAATCAATTGGGCAAGAACATTAAGATGCTTCGATCCAATCGAGGTGGTGAGTATCTTAGTTCAGAGTTCCTCGACTATCTTAGGGAATGTGGGATTATCTCACAATTGACACCTCCCAGAACACAACAGTTGAATGGTGTGGCTAAGAGGCGTAATCGAACCTTGTTGGATATGGTTCGTTCCATGATGAGTCGAGCTTCACTACCAATCTCATTCTGGGGGTATGCCTTAGAGACTGTCGCCCATATTCTTAATCTAGTCCCTACAAAGAAAGTTACCAAAACTCCTCATGAGATGTGGAATGGTAAAGTATCCAAACTAGACCACATCAAGATTTGGGGTTGCGAGGCTTTTATCAGGCGCGAGTCTCATGATAAGCTAGAACCCCGAAGCGAGAGGTGTATTTTCATCGGCTACCCACAAAGATCCTTTGGTTACCTCTTCTACAGACCTAGTGATAATGTGGTCTTTGTAGCAAGAAGAGGAGTCTTGAGAGAGAGAGAGAGAGAGAGAGAGAGAGAGAGAGTTTATAAGCCAAGGAGACAGTGGGAGGCGAATTGACCTTGAAGAAATTCAAGAGTCAAGTGGTGAAGGAACTTCAAACCCTGGCCCTCAACTTGAGGAGGAAACTCTTGTTGAGCCAATTGACGAGTCTGTACCTCTGAGGCGTTCCACGAGAGTTAGGAATGCACCTGAGCATTACTATGGTTTCCATATTATTGCGGAAGGTGAGACACTTATTAGTGATGAGACACTAGTAGGTCTGGATGAACCTAACAGCTATACGGAAGCCATGGAAGGCCTTGAGTCTGCTAAATGGAAAGAGGCTATGGATAGTGAGATACAATCCAGGTATGGCAATCAAGGTTGGAACTTGGTTGAGAATGTACCAGGTCGTAAGACTGTAGGGTGCAAATGGATCTTCAAGAAGAAGACCGACATGGATGGTAATGTACACACTTATAAGGATCAACTGGTTGCAAAGGGCTTCTCTCAAACTCCTGGAGTGGATTATGATGAGACTTTTTCTCCAGTAGCCAAGATTAAGTCTATTAGGGTTATGTTAGCCATAGCTGCATTTCATGACTATGAAATATGGCAAATGGATGTCAAAACCTCTTTTCTTAATGGAAATTTAACTTAAGAAGTTTACATGAGTCAGCCAGAAGGTTTTGTTAGTAACAAGTACCCTAATAGAGTGTGTAAGCTTGAGAAATCCATTTATGGATTAAAGCAAGCACCTAGCAGATGTAATCTTTGCATTGATGAGAAAGTCAAGGAATTTGGCTTCTCTAGGAGTGAAGATGAATCTTGTATGTATGTCAAGGCTAGTGGGAGTATAGTTAGCTTTTTGGTATTGTATGTGGATGACATACTACTCATAGGAAATGACATCCCAACTCTGCAGGAAGTAAAGTCCTGGCTTGGGAAGTGTTTCTCTATGAAGGACCTAGGAGAAGCTGTCTATATTCTAGGGATAAGGATTTTGAGAAACCAGAGTAAAAGACTAATTGGACTTAGTCAAAGTACCTACTTGGACAAGGTGTTGAAGAGATTCAGCATGCAGAACTCCAAGAAAGGAGAATTACCTATCCAGAGTAACGCCAGATTGAGTAAGACTCAGAGCCCAAGTATCGAGGCAGAGATAGCAGAAATGAGTCAAGTACCTTATGCTTCAGCTGTAGGATCGATCATGTATTCTATGACATGTACTCGACCTGATGTGGCCTTTACCTTGAGCATGGTTAGCAGGTATCACGGGAACCCTGGCAAGGCACACTGGACTATGGTAAAGAATATTCTCAACTACCTAAGGAGGACTAAGGATTGGGTCCTTACCCTCAGCGGGAATGATGAATTAAGAGTAGTAGGGTATAGTGATGCTAGCTTCCAGACTGATAGGGATAATTTTCGCTCTCAGTCGGGCTGGGTCATTACCTTGAACGAAGGAGCAATCACTTGGAAGAGTTCCAAGCAAGAGATAGTGGCTGATTCCACTTGTGAATCATAGTATATAGCAGCAAGCGAGGCAGCAAAAGAGGCAATATGGCTGAAGAACTTCATTGGAGACCTTGGAGTTGTACCAGCTATAAAGGAGCCCATGGAAATTTTCTGTGATAATGAAAGTGTTGTTGCCTTAGCCAAGGAGCCAAGGGATCACGGGAGATCCAGACACATCAACAGAAAATATCATTTTATCAGACATCACATAGAAGAAGGAATCCTCGTGGCAAAGAGGGTATCATTGGATGAGAACCCAGTAGATCCCCTCACGAAGGGACTGAATAGGGTTAAGCATCTCCAGCATGCTCGGAGCATAGGGCTGAAGGATGATATTAGTTTTAGTAGTTAGATAAATTATGAAATTTGTAAAGTGTAATTGACATTTGATGATGAATAAAAGATGTTTTTATTTATGTGTAAAGTGTAACTATCTTTTGTCAATCGTTTACTATAATTTATTTTGCATGTTTTGACTTCCAGAATAGTATATTGTGGTTTCACATATTATTCAAACTTTCACAGTCAGTCATATGTTGGAAGTAGATATGAAGTAAGACTGTCATGAAGTTGGTTGTAGGTGTCAGGATATAAAACAACACTTCATGAGTGCTCATAAGTTCTGAGTATTGAAATCAACCCACGCTCACTGGAATCAATTCATGGAATTTTATCTCGAGTGATCATGAGACGGTAATATCATATAAATCTTCAAACCTAGAGATATGATTTTGTTGCCTATGAATTGATAATGCATTGATTGTACAAAAACGCATTGGTAACTCAATGTTATAAAACGTACTTTTGTGCATAATTCAACTAGTAGTAGAACAAACATATGAGTCGAAGTTTATACATTCCTTCTTAGATTAGAAGCTGATATATGGGCCCCTCGATGATTTTGTTTAGACCTATGTACCGAGCCCAGTCAGAACTAAGTTGATGTGTTCAATTAAGTTCTTTGTCAAACAAATCGGAAATCGGGAAACAAACTGGTGGACAATAAGTAAGACTTTGTTCCATGTAATTGTCCGGCTGATATCTAGAATAGAGGATTATATGATCACTTATCTTAAATGGCGTATCAACATCTTCTCAATTCCGAGAGACCTTGAAAGTGTTGGAATAGTGTCTAAGGCTATAACTATATTTGGTTGTGCATAGTCCTTTTGGGTTGCCTTCACCATAGAAACTTGAAGGATGATTTATTAAGAGAGAGTAAATATTATAAGGAATAATATTTGGCTATTTGATTAATATAAGTCATAAATTAATTGGTATTAATTTGGTGACTTAAAGAGATTAATTAAATAAGAGGGTATAAACTGTCAATTGTTTGATAGTTAGACTTTAGACTGTAAATCCATTAGGATATACCTTGGACGGATTCTAAGAGCTTTAAGATAGCTCAAATCGTCCATAGGGTTATCTATGGAATGGATTTGGATAGCCTTAAGAGAAGATTATCCAATTAGGGTTTAGGGTGAAACCCTTAAGGAGTCTAATAGTATAAATAGACCCTATGGGTGAGGGAATTCGACACACAACCTTAAGCAAGGAACCTCTGGTCGAATTCCTCCCCTCTCCTCTCTCCTAAATCATCTTGCTTGCTATTGGTGTTTGTAAGCCATTAGAGGAGTGACAATTGTGACTCTAGAAGCTCCAAGACAAACAAGATCAACAAGGAATCCAAAGGTATGATTCTAGATCTGTTTCAATATTGTTGTTTAACCTAATTATCCATTAGAAGTCTTGGATTCAAAAGCATGTTTATTAGAAAGCCTAGATCCAAGCATTAGGGTTTTGCATGCGCACATAGGAAAGTTCTTATGGCTAAAACCCATCAGTGGTATCAGAGCCTAGCTTGGTTTTCTTTAAATTGTTGCTTGATTAACTGAAACAAACCTGCAAAATTTGATTTTTTGGGTTTTGAGTCACTGACTCGTCGAGTTCCAAGGTGGACTCGTCGAGTAGGCCTGACTCGGCGAGTCCCCTTGTGACTCGGCGAGTCCAGGCGTCAGGAATGGCCAGATTCGGGATTTTTTCATAATTATCTTATGGAAACTTACCTTAATCATATTAGATCAATATAAATCCGATTTTTTGATAAATATGACTATTATCTTGATATAATTAAAGATATTTATCATCTAATAAAATATTTAATTTCCTTATATGATAATGATTAATTATTTTGGTAATTATCTTCAAAGAAATCAAGATAAATCAAATAAAGATAATTAGAATATTAATTTTTAATTGGAATTATTTGTTATTTGATCCTCTATGTTTTTAAATGTTTAAAACCTACCCTAAAGTTTTGAAATTTATATTTGTGATTAAAAGTTTTAATTTAGACAACTTAAATTTCAAACCCTAGATTTTGAAAAGTTTAAAATGCAACCCTATACTTATATGATATTACTAGAATAATATATATATGTATAACTAAATGCTAGTCTTACCGCTAGTAGGCCTTATTCACGAAGCCGATCTATAAGGTGGGTATAAGGTTGCGGCCTATAAAATGGCGCTTAATGGGTGTACAATCACACCCACCGCTTGCTTGATTGGTGGAGGGTCGTTAGCCGAACGGGTAGGATAGGGCAACCTCATCCTCTCATTAAAAGTATAATAAGAAATACGAAGTAACTAAATTTTTTAAATTTCGCAATCTTAGTTACTTTAGGAAAAGTGAATTGATGCAATCCCATGAAATTACACTTTGCACCTTGCTAAGATGTTAGTGGAGCGAGTGTGGTTTACCGGCACACTAATTGGTTCTAAGCGAAGGTGGCAAAGGGTGATTCATTGTTCATCATAGTTCGATGGAGCGTGTGTGGTTTACCGGCACATCGAATAGGTGATCGTTACAATGAAGGCACCATGTGAATTTGCATGGTAATTCACACCCGCTTTGTGATCCTCGGCATCCCAGTCACAAACAAGAGGGGCATATCGAGATTTAAACATGCCATTGAATAGTTCAATGAATCTCATCCGAATCTAGGAATTCTCAAAAACACTTAGGACTAATAGTTTAAGTTTTGTAATGGAGAATTAGTGAATCGTCATTCACTTACCTTCAATTTATTTGCATATTGGATTACGGCATCCCTTTTCTAGTATGTAAATGTTATTGTTGGATCCTAGCCCTAATTTTTCTTATTGGGTGATAATTAGGGATTCTTGTTCTAATCTATCTTTGTCCTTTCTATAGATGTCAAACGCAAACAACGTTGCTGCTAGTTCTTTCACGTTGATAAGCCTTTGCCAAAAGGTCACCTTCGATGGAACGAACTTTAGCGAATGGATAAGATACATTCGCACCACTGCTCGCTATGAGGATAAAGAGTATGTCCTCGATGAAAAGCTCGAGAAAATCAACCCCGAAGTTGCTACTCCCGAAGAAATCACCGCCTTTGAAACTCATGAGCGAGATGCAACGAAGGTACATTGCATCATGATCGCCACCATGAACTCCGAATTCCAAAAGTCCTACGAGGACATCTATCCATACGAGATGCATCAAGACTTGTTGGAGAGGTACCACCAAAACGCGAGACAAGAGCGTTACGAGATCTTCACTAACATGATTTCCGCTAAGATGGGTCATGAAGAATCTCTTACCGTGCACTTGCAAAAGATGCAAAGGTATGTCGACCGCCTTCGCAAGTTAAATGTTGACTTCGGCGAAGAATTGGCGATCGACATGGTGCTTCACTCTTTGCCTCCGATGTACAATCAATTTAGGATGACCTACCACATGAACAAAGAGGAGGTCACTCTAAGTAAACTCCAAGGTCTCTTGAGGGTTGCTGAGAGCAATTTCAAGGACAAGTCTGTTGCACCAACTCCCAATCCATCCGCTGCTCCTGTCTTGGCTATGGGTCAAGGGAAGGGAATGAAGAGGAAAGCTTCTTCGAACAACTATCGCAAGGTGAAAGCCCGAGATGGTTCCTCTTCTAGTGGGACCAAAGTTGATCCATCTAAGCCCTGCTCTAACCCGAAGTAGGCAGAGTGCCACCACTGTCACAAGATAGGACATTGGAAGAGAAGCTGCCCGGATTACCTACAAGCCATCAAGGAAGGAAAGATCAATCCATCTTTCGCAGGTATATATGCAATCAAATCTAACGATTCTAATCATGCTATTTCTTGGGTTCTTGACACCGGTTGTGGTTATCACATTTGTTCTAATGTGCAGGGACTAAGAAGAAGTAGGGATGTGGAGCAAGGAAGGATCAATCTAATCATGGGGAACAGAAGATCGTCGCCTGTGACCAAGATTGGAGTGTATTCTTTAGTGCTTAAGAATAGTTTAGTTTTGGATTTGAACAATTGTTGCTATTCGCCAGAAATGGCTAGAAACATCATTTCATTTCATGGTTTATATAGACAAGGATTTAGATTTTCTTTTAATAATGAGAATGGTTCTATTTTGGCTTATCTAAATGGTGTCTTTTACTTTGAAGCTATACCATGTAATGGAATATATGAAACTGTTATGATTGTTGATAACTTAGGAAATGATGTTTTGAATATTGATTCTTCCACTAGTATGGATAAAGCATCCTTGTGGCATTGTCGTCTTGGACATGTCAACAAGAAACGCATAGCCCAACTCCAAAAGGATGGAGTGTTGGAGTCATTCGACCTTAGGGAAGATGACACATGTGAGTCTTGTTTACTTGGAAAGATGACTAAGTCACCCTTCACGAGTACTTGTGAAAGGGGTGAGGGGCTATTGGACCTAATACATACCGATGTATGTGGACCCTTTAGATCAACCACGAAGGATGGGAACCGCTTCTATGTGACTTTTACCGATGATTATAGTAGATATGGGTATATCTATTTAATCAAGCAAAAGTCAGAAACCTTTGAAAAGTTCAAAGAGTTCAAGAATGAAGTGGAGAATCAATTGGGTAAGAAAATCAAGATGCTTCGATCCGATCGAGGAGGAGAGTACCTAAGTCTTGAATTCCACGATTATCTCAAGGAGTGTGGAATAGTTTCACAATTGACGCCTCCTAGGACACCGCAGTTGAATGGTGTGGCAGAAAGGCGTAATCGAACCTTATTGGATACGGTTCTCTCTATGATGAGTCGTGCTTCACTACCTATATTCTTTTGGGGGTATGCCTTAGAGACTGCCGCCCACATCCTTAACCGAGTCCCTACTAAGAAGGTTGCCAAAACACCTCACGAGATGTGGACGGGGAAAGCTCCCCTCGTGGGCACATATCAAGGTTTGGGGTTGCGAGGTTTTCGTAAGACGAGATACTCACGACAAGCTTGAACCTCGAAGTGAGCTATGTATTTTCATCGGCTACCCGCAAACTTCCTTTGGATATCTCTTCTATAGACCGAAAGATAATGTTATCTTTGTTGCGAGGAGAGGAGTTTTCCGAGAGCGAGAACTCATAAGCCAAGGAGACAGTGGGAGGCAAATCGAACTTGAAGAGATTCAAGAATCGATAGATGAAGGAACCTCTACCGCTGGCATTCAACCCGAGGAGGAAACTCCGGTTGAACCGATTGACGAATCCTTACCTCTTAGACGTTCCGATAGAGTTAGAGTTCAACCCCAGTTTTATGGTTTTCATATTACCACCGAAGGGGACACGTATATTAGTGATGGTACACTAGTAAATCTTGATGAACCTAATAGCTATAAGGAAGCCATGGCTGGCCCGGAGTCTGCGAAATGGAAAGAGGCGATGGATAGCGAGATCCAATCCATGTACGATAACCAAGTTTGGAATTTGGTTGATTACGTGCCCGAACGTAAGACCGTAGGGTGCAAGTGGATCTTCAAGAAGAAGACCGACGTGGATGGGAACATACACACATATAAAGCGCGATTGGTTGCGAAGGGCTTTACTCAAACTCCCGGAGTTGACTATGATGAGACCTTCTCACCAGTTGCGAAGATTAAATCTATTAGAGTGATGCTAGCAATTGCCGCATTTCATGATTATGAGATTTGGCAAATGGATGTCAAGACCACTTTCCTTAACGGAAAGTTGGCTGAGGATGTTTACATGGCTCAGCCAGAGGGGTTTGTGGATCCGAAGCATCCGAATAGAGTGTGTAAGCTTGAGAAGTCCATTTATGGACTTAAGCAAGCATCTCGCAGATGGAATCTTTGCTTCGATGAGAAAGTCAAAGAGTTTGGATTTGTACGAAGCGAAGACGAATCTTGTGTATATGTCAAAGCCAGTGGGAGTATAGTAAGCTTCCTCGTTCTATATGTCGATGACATATTACTCATAGGAAACGACATCCCGACTCTGCAGGAGGTTAAGTCCTGGCTCGGGAAGTGCTTCGCTATGAAGGACCTCGGAGAGGCTTCTTACATTTTGGGAATAAGGATAGTAAGAGAAAGAAGTAAGAGACTAATTGGACTTAGTCAGAATACTTACTTGGAGAAGGTACTAAAACGTTTTAGTATGGAAAACTCAAAGAAGGGAGAACTACCGATACAAGGAAATGCCAAGTTGAGTAAGACTCAAAGTCCGAGTACCGAAGCTGAGATAGCAGAAATGAGCCGAGTACCATACGCTTCCGCAGTTGGTTCAATCATGTACGCTATGACTTGTACTCGCCCTGATGTAGCCTTCGCTTTGAGCATGGTTAGCAGATATCAAGGGAACCCTGGCAAAGCACATTGGATTGCGGTGAAGAACATCCTTAAGTACCTTCGGAGGACGAAAGAATGGTTCTTAGTCCTTGGAGGGAGTGATGACTTGAAGGTGCAAGGGTATAGTGACGCCAGCTTTCAGACCGACAGGGACAACTACCGTTCGCAGTCGGGCTGGGTCTTTACCCTAAATGGAGGAGCAGTGACATGGAAAACTTCCAAGCAGGAAACCGTAGCTGATTCAACGTGCGAATCAGAGTACATCGCAGCGAGCGAAGCGTCGAAGGAGGCTATATGGCTGAAGAACTTCATCGGTGATCTTGGAGTTGTGCCGGCCATAAAGGAGCCCATGGAGATTTTCTATGATAACGAAGGTGCGGTTGCCTTGACCAAGGAACCGAGGGATCATGGTAGATCTCGACATATCGACAGAAAATATCACTTCATTAGACATCGTGTAGAAGAAGGACAACTCGTAGTGAAGAGAATATCATCAGAAGATAACCCAGCAGATCCGCTTACGAAGGGACTGAGTAGGGTTAAGCACTTGCAGCATGCTAAGAGTATTGGGCTGAAGGATGATATTAGTATAGATTAGATAGTATTAGAAACGTATAATAGATAAATGTAATTAACATTTGATGATTAAATAAAGGAGTTTTATTTATGAGTAAAGTTACTGTCACATGTTAGTTGTTTAACTATTGTTTCACTTTGCATGTTTTGACTTCCAGAATAATTGAGTTTATTAGGAATAATCGAATTATTCAAATGGTCCACAATCGTTCATATGTTGGGAGTAGATATGAATGAAGATTGTCATGAATTGGTGTGTAGAATGTCTAAATGGTGTTAGACATAGCAAGGGTTGCTGCAACGTTCATGAGTGCTTATGAACTGGTTTTGAGCATTGGAATAAACCCGCGCTTGCTGGAATCACTTTATGGAATACGATATAAAAAAAGGTGATCGCAAGACGATAATATCATATGGTCTTAAAACCTAGATATATGGTTTATTATTTGTTAATTGACTGTGCATTGATAATGCGAAAACGCATCAGTAACTTGATGTTATAAAATGCATTGTTGTGTATAGTTGGTTAATGAATAAGTAAATGCATATAAGTCGAAGTTTATCTGTAAATTTTATCCTAAGAGGATAGAAGAGATATCTTGGCCACTCGATGATTTGATTTGACTTATGTGCCGGGCCCGGTTAGAACTGAATTGATGTGTTCGATTAAGTTCTATGTCAAATAAATCGGAGATCGAGAAATCTAAATGCTAGACTAACCATTCCATAGGATTGTCAGCATGATATCTAACAGAGGACTGTACGATCCCTTATCTAAAGGACAAGATTGATTAGATCAGAGTTGACAGCGTCTTTGAGAGCTACGATTGCAAACCGAATTGTACTTGTATAGTTACTAGACTTATCCAAGTGGGAGACTGTTGGAATAGTGTCTAAGGCTATAACTATATTTGGTTGTGCATGGTCCTTTTGGGTTGCCTTCACCATAGCAACTTGAAGGATGATTTATTAAGAGAGAGTAAATATTATAAGGAATAATATTTGGCTATTTGATTAATATAAGTCATAAATTAATTGGTATTAATTTGGTGACTTAAAGAGATTAATTAAATAAGAGGGTATAAGCTGTCAATTGTTTGATAGTTAGACTTTAGACTGTAAATCCATTAGGATATACCTTGGACGGATTCTAAGAGCTTTAAGATAGCTCAAATCGTCCATAGGGTTATCTATGGAATGGATTTGGATAGCCTTAAGAGAAGATTATCCAATTAGGGTTTAGGGTGAAACCCTTAAGGAGTCTAATAGTATAAATAGACCCTATGGGTGAGGGAATTCGACACACAACCTTAAGCAAGGAACCTCTGGTCGAATTCCTCCCCTCTCCTCTCTCCTAAATCATCTTGCTTGCTATTGGTGTTTGTAAGCCATTAGAGGAGTGACAATTGTGACTCTAGAAGCTCCAAGACAAACAAGATCAACAAGGAATCCAAAGGTATGATTCTAGATCTGTTTCAATATTGTTGTTTAACCTAATTAGCCATTAGAAGTCTTGGATTCAAAAGCATGTTTATTAGAAAGCCTAGATCCAAGCATTAGGGTTTTGCATGCGCACATAGGAAAGTTCTTATGGCTAAAACCCATCAGAAAGAGCTACGATTGTCGATCGGTTTCTGAAGTATTGCAGTTATAGTTATTAGACTTATCCAAGTGGGAGACTGTTGGATAAGGTATCTAAGTCTATAAGTATTTCTGGTAAATACTTGACCTGACCCGGCATGGTCCATTTAGATTGCATGGCATCATGCAATTGAATAAACTAAATAAGAGAAATAACACATATGGTTTATTAATATATTATAAGTTCTAATATATTAATAATATTATTTAATTAGTTTTGATCAAAACTAATTAAGTGATCAAAAGATAACTAATTAGATATATGGGTAGATTAAGTAAATCTTCCATATCTTATATAGTGGGCTAAGAGGCTCCATGGATTGTCAAGTTGGGTTCCACTCATACGATGCTCCATGGAGTTAACCCATGGATCAAGAAATGAAGAGTCATGGAACATTAGGGTTTACCTAATGTAACACACTATATAAGCAATGTAACTCTCCCCAAAATCGGCTACACTAATAAATAAGAGGGCTTGGCTGATTTTGCATGTGTTAGAGTATTCTCTCAAGTTTATTCTTTGCATTTGGTGTTGTGTGAAGCATTTGAGGCATCACACTTGAGGTGCTAGGCTCACAAGGTTTCAAGGAACACTTTCAACAACAAGGTATGTAGTTCTATCTTTTATACAAAGAAAATTGTACCCCATGTATGCTAGATAGGTTCATAACCTTGGAAAAACAACTTTGCATGATCATTAGACAAACATAGATCCAAGGTTATTAGGGTTGCATGTAAACTTAGGAAGTGTTAGGATGCTCAAAACCCCTCAGTACCGGTGGTACCAGAATATCCAGATGTATTCCCGGAGGATTTTCGTGGGATGCCTCCGGAGAGACAGGTTGAGTTTCGGATTGACTTGGTCCCTGGTGTGGCTCCGATAGCCAAGGCACCATATCGGTTGGCTCCTCCCGAGATACAAGAGTTTTCTACGCAACTGCAAGAGCTGCTAGACAAGGGTTTTATCAGGCCGAGTAGTTCACCATGGGGAGCCTCGATCCTATTTGTGAAAAAGAAGGACGGGTCGCACCGTATGTGCATAGATTACCAGGAGTTGAATAAGGTAACGGTGAATAATCGTTACCCACTCCCAAGCATAGATGATTTGTTCAACAAGCGTCAGAGAGCATCTTGGTTTTCCAAGATTGATTTACGGTCCGGATATCACCAAATGTGGGTCAGAGATGATGATGTGCAGAAGACCGCTTTTAGGACCCGCTATGGTCATTATTAGTTTGTGGTGATGTTGTTTGGTCTCACCAATGCTCCAGCCGCATTCATGGATCTCATGAATCGCGTGTGCAGACTGATGCTTGATCGGTCTGTAATAGTATTCATTGATGATATATTGGTTTATTCCAAGACTGAGGAGCAGCACGAGGAACACATGAGGGAAGTGCTAGAGACCTTGAGGAGGGAGAGACTTTTCGCAAAGTTCTCCAAGTGCTAGTTCTGGTTGTGTGAGGTGCAGTTTCTGGGGCACCTTGTCAACCAGAAGGGTATATTAGTTGATTCGGCCAAGATAAAGGCCGTGATGCAGTGGGAGGTCATGAGGTCTCCATCCGATATTCGGGGCTTCCTGGGTTTGGCAGGGTACTACATGAGATTCATCCAGGATTTCTACAAGATAGCAGATCCGCTGACCCGACTGACCAAGAAGTCGGTAGTGTTTTGTTGGGGTCCTGAGCAGCAGACAGCCTTTGAGATACTCAGGTAACGACTGTGCGAGGCGCCAATTCTCACCCACCCAGAGGGAATAGATGACTTTGTAGTGTACTATGACGCTTCAATCACAAGTATGGGAGCAGTTTTGATGCAGCGGGGGCATGTGATAACTTATGCCTCGATACAGTTGAAGCCTCACAAGGCTAACTACCTAACGCATGATTTAGAGATGGGAGCTGTGGTGTTCGCCCTTAAGATTTGGCGGCATTACCATTACGGGGTTCGGTGTACTATCTATACGGACCACAATAGTTTAAGGTACCTCATGGATCAGCCAAATCTGAACATGAGGCAGCGTCGGTGGTTAGATGTGGTTAAGGATTATGACTGCAAGATCCTTTACCACCCGGGCAAGGCCAATGTAGTGGCCGATGCCCTGAGCCGCAAGGCGGTATTGGCTCCGATCTGGGATATATGTCTGAGGATGACAGTGATTACTCCATTGTTGGCGCAGATTAGGGAGGCACAGGTTAAGGGCCTGAAGGAGGAGCGCCAGAAGTGCGAAAGGATAATGGCTTGAGTAGCTTCGTTTGATTACGATAGCCGAGTATTGTTGACCCTGCATGGGAGAGTCTGGGTACCGTACTGGGTAGGAGTATGGCAGGTGCTGATGGATGAGGCCCACAAGTCTCGATTCTCCATCCACCCAGGGATAACAAAGATGTACATAGATCTTCGACCCGATTATTGGTGGCCCTGCATGAAGCGGGACGTAACTTGGTATGTGGAGAGATACCTGACCTGTAGGAAGGTCAAGGCAAAGCACCAGAGGCCCCATGGCAAGATGCAACCGTTAGACATTCCCGTGTGGAAATGTGAGGATATCACTATGGATTTCACTACTAAGCTTCCCAGGACCGCGCGTGGGGTTGATTCAATATAGGTCATCATGGATCGGTTGACCAAGAGCTCTCATTTTATATCAATACAGGGGAGCATCTCGGCCAAGAAGTGGGTCGAGATTTATGTGCGGGAAGTAGTGGCACGTCATGGAGTGCCTGTCTCGGTGGTGTCAGACCGAGATGTCAGGTTTACATCTAGGTTTTAGAAGCATTTTCACGACGAGATGGGTACTCGTCTTCATTTTAGCACTGCCTTCCACCCTCGGACGGACGGGAAAAGCGAGAGGATGATTCAAACTCTTTAGGACATGCTTTAGGCATGTGTGTTAGATTTCAGAGGAATTTGAGATACGTATCTTCTGTTAGCATAATTTTTGTATAACAACAGCTACCACTCCAGTATAGACCAGCCTCCCTTCGAGATGCTCTATGGGAGGAAGTGTAGGACCCCAATTTGTTGGGGTGAGGTCGGTCAGAGAGTCATGGGGAGTACAAAGGTAGTACTCAAGACCACGGAGCGAATTCAGCAAGTCCGGAGCAGGCTCCACACTGCTCAGAGCCGGAAAAAAGTTACGCCAAAAAGCGGCATTCGGACATGCAGTTTCAGGTGGATGATATGGTCCTCCTGAAAGTGTCACCCTAGAAGGGCGTTATCTGGTTTCGGAAGTGGGGCAAGCTGGGCCCCAGGTTCATTGGTCAATTTAGGGTATTGACCCGGGTGGGTCGGGTTGTATATCGGTTAGATCTTCCAGTAGAGCTCAGCCAGATCCACAACACATTCCATGTTCCTTAGTTGTGGAAGTGCATAGTGGATGATTCAGCGGTGATACCTCTTCAGGACATTCAGGTTGATGATAGCCTGAACTACATCAAGAGACCCGTGGTAATTCTAGATCTCAAGACGAAGGAGTTGAGTAACAAGAGGGTAGAGTTAGTAAAGGTGCAGTGGCAGCACTGCAAGGGTTCGGAGTGGACGTCAGATCCCGGGGAAGAAATAAGGGAACATTACCCAGAGTTGTTTCCAAAGATAGCAGACATCGAGGACGAAGTCTAAGACAAGTGGCGGAGAATTTTAACACCCGGTCTCAGGTATGAATTTAAACTCAAGTCAAATTTCATATTTTACTCTTGGACTTGGCGAGTTAGGGGCTCAACTCGTCGGGTAAGATCGACTCCGAGTCGCGGGATTAAGTGACCTACTAGACAAGTCAGAAGACCGACTCGGCGAGTAGGAGCTGTCTGAGTGAAACCCTAAATTGGAGGGTTTGCACCCTATTTAAACATCTTATGAGGCTTCCACCCCGACCTCCATCACCTCCAGATCATTACACCCGAAACCCTAATCCTCCATAAGTGAACTTGAGCTTTCTTGGTTGTTTTGAGTGTTATTTGGTGTATCTTGAAGCTAGTGGAAGATAGAAGACTCAAGGGAGAAGGAGTAGATCCTGGAGCTACACCCCATTTGCCATCTTTTATGGTAATCAAGCTTACAACTTGGTCTTCTTTCTCTTAGATCTATTTGTCCCCATATTAAGAGGGCTTTGGTTCAAAAACCTTGGTCCTTGATGTTGGGACGTCCCAAGTGGTTCATATCTCAGATCTAGGTTCTAGGGAGGAGTACATGGCATAAATATGCAAGCTTTATGGTCATGATAGCCCCATGCATCTTGTAGACCTCATTTTTGGGTCTTTTGAGAAAGTCCCATGCATGGACGTAAAGTTCATGACTTTACGTGTTATATCAACTGTAGGAGCCCAGATCTACCTTTTGGATGAGATTTGCACATCAGAAATTGAGTTATAGACTTGGAAATTAGTCGACTCGACGAGTTGTTCTTGGGACTCAGCGAGTCAGGGGCTTGGTTCCCCAACCTTTTATGATTCGGAGGAATCCAGCTGAGTTTAGAAGGGATTTAGATGAGTCCAGAAGAAGGACTGAACGAAGTAGACGAAGTTATGGACCTGGAAACCATGGGACTCGGCGAGTGTATGAACACACTCGGCAAGTCCAAGGCAATCTCCTAACTCATGAAGACGGACTCGACGAGTTGTTCATACAACTCGGTGAGTCACAGACTAATAGCACTTATGATGAAGATGAACTCGATGAGTTCAAGGTTGAACTCGGAGAGTCAGCTAAAGATTGGTCCGATATCGATTGAAGGAGAACTCGTTGAATTCTTGCTAGACTCGGAGAGTAAAGTCGGGTTGGGGGCAAATAAAAGAATAGGGACTCGGCGAGTTGGCAAACCAACTCGGCGAGTCGATTCAACCGGATGTTGACTTTGACCACGATGTTGCCTTCAGCTAGGGGTAGAATGGTCGCTTTACCCTATGTGACAACCGAGTGAAGGTCAACAAGTCAACTTGGTTAAATCAACTAGTGTTACGTGTAAGGGATTTGTTTATGTTTACTAATGTACAATTATAAATCTTCATGCAAAGTAACACTTGAAAGTCCCAAATGTTCAAATTTTAAAACCCTAATCTAATTTAGAGAAGTAACGACTTTATAAAGTACTACTAAGTACCCTTCGGGTATGTATAGCACTCAAAATGGGATATAACTAGGTCTAAAGTCGTTACTCTATGAAGAAAAACATTAATAAGGACTCCCGGAAAAGTCTCTCTCAATCTCTCCCATTATCTGTCTCTCTCTCTCTCCCAAATCTCTCCAAGTATGTGAAATCTCTCCCAAATTTCTCCAAGTATGTGAAATCTATCAAAGTATGTAAAATCTCTCCCAAATATCTCCAAGTATGTGAAATCTCTCCCAAATCTCTCTATGTAGCTTCATCAGTCGAAAACAGCCCAAAACCGGAAGAGGAACACCCAATAGGACCCTCTTGGTTCGAACTCCTCTTGGTCCTAAAACTCTCGTCCATAACCCTCTTGGTCCTAAGCCTCTTATCTGGAATGCCTTCTAAGGAGCCAAGAGGAAGCAGCAATCTTGGAACCCTCCCCTAGCTTCGGACCCCCCGGAATTGGTCCGGACAGTCTCGCTCCGGAGAGAGTCTCTCATCCGGACATCCCAGTGGCTCCGGACAATTTCGCAACCCTGGAAGCTTCTTACCTCGCCTGCTTCGAAATGCCGCCCTGAAGATCTCACCCCGTACCTTTGCATGTCTGGACCAGACATTCCGGATTTCGCCTCCTAACCCCGAAATTGAGAAGAGCGTCCAGAAATTTGCTGATTGGTTTCGGAAGTTCCTCCTTACTCCGGAAAGTGGCATTTGACTCCGGAACTTAGCTAATGACTCTGGAACTCGCTTTTTGACTTCAGATTTTTGGCATTTTAGGACCTTTTTATCATTTTAAGGCATTTTGAAGCCGGAAATCACACCAAACTCATATTTTTCCTATCCTAAACCCATTAAACCCCTATTTTATGCCAAAATTAATTATTTTAAACATATGTGTATAAAATAATACCCAAGATTTTAAAGAGATTTTTAGAGGATAAAGGGGTTTGACTTTACGACGTGATGCTAAATCCTCCATTTTCCCATGCAAATCCCAGTTAAACACACATTACCCTTAGAAACTAAGCTTTACCCACCAGTTTCCCAGGCAAATGTCAAGTCACTCCTTATACCTCCCCTTTAAAATACGTGAATCTCCTTCCTCCATATTTCACTTCTCACTTCCTCGTCCAGTAAACTCCTAAGAACTCTCTTAAACTCCTTCAAGACTCAAGCTTCATTCCTTCAAGGAAAATTTCCATAATTTTTTAAGTGTTCATCCTCTTTTACTAGTGATTATTCATATTATTTCTAAGATTTCATTATATTTACACACAAAATTTATCCTTAGAATACTCTAGAGATTTAAGAATCTCCAAAGTTTTGGAGTTGGAAACTTCCTCATCACTCTTCAAATCCACCCAGCAAACAAACCAAGGTGAGCTTCATACCCCACCTTTTTCCTAGTTTTTATTGATTTTTGGGGGAGAGTACAAGTCACCTCTTGTTCTAAATTCTTGAATGATTGCATGAATACGTGAGTTTGATATGTGTGTTGAAATATCATTTATTTTTCTTTATATATATTACTCTCTGTGAACGTGAGGTTTCACAGAAAACATGAAAATAAATAACATTTTAATCACTACATGAACAATACAATTTACAAAAGGAGCCTCCTAAGTTTTTGGGGTGTTCAACATGCACCCTTGTATCTATGCTTTTCATAACTAGAGATAAAAGTTACTGAAATAGACCTTGAAGTGTTGACACTAAGTTTAGAATTTCGAAATTTGAGTTTTGTGTTCCATAAATGACTATTTGCAGACTGTCAAGGGGTTATTTACAAAAAATTGATATAAGTAAGTTCACCAAGAATATATGCAAATGGGGCCTTTACGATAGAAAATTTTGCATGTCATAAAGTTGCTGTCATAATTTCACACAAGTCATAGTTTTACACAAATCGTGACTTGACATTTCCCCGGTAAATAAGGTCTCACTTAGTGATATATATATATATATATATATATATATATATATATATATATATATATATATATATATAGGGGAGGCATTTTAGCCGACTTCACTAATATTGAATCGATTTGATAAATATTAACGCGGGTTATTTTCAACAAACGAAACGAAACGGAATAACTAGCCAACAAGTACAACTATTATATTTATTTAGTAAATAATGGATTTCAACGATTTGCTCAAAACGGTTAGTATTCTAGTTAGACAAATCTTCACAGTACATATATTACATCCAATAGTGTACGCTTAAGTTCTGTAAGAGTTATAACCAGAGTCTCCTGGTGGGGGAGCGGGAATTTGTGTATAGATCTATACGGGGTTGACAACCTGCATCTTTGTTGTTCGCTACAGCTAGACTGGCCAGTCTAGGGTGAAAAATGTGTTGAACAAAACCGACGCCTGAAGAATGTCATAACATGCACTCCGTCATATTAGTATTGTTATAACAACTCACTAGAATACATCATAAACGTATTTATACAAATTTCACATGCAGTTAAAAATCAACGATTTTGACTACCTCAACGAGACCTTTCCACACAAGTGTTATGTTTTTACCAAACCTACTAGTTTACACATCAGAAAATATAGGATTTTCTGGTGAAACGATTTGTAAAATTTCGAAAACGGTGGTTTAAGACACACATGTAACTATACTAGATTTGAAACAAGAGTTACAACTATTTGATAAGAAAATATTGGATTTTCTGGATTCCTAAAGTATCATCAAAGTTTTTTATATGCAAATGCTTATGAACTCACCAACATATTTTATGTTAACGCTTTTCAAACGACTTGTATTCTCAGGAAACCAATGAGCAGGTTATGGATCGTGGGCTCAAGATTATTTTGATGTATTTTTGGGATTTGCTTACTAATGGCTCTTTTGTATAATATTTGAGAACATAAACACGATGTAAAACAATGTAAGCTGGTTATATTAATGTATGATGTTTGGTGTTGCTATGATTCATTTATATGCAATTGTTATGATACAACACAATGACGTCACCTGCTTCCGGACGTTTCTGCCGTTCTGGTCCAGGGGTGTGACACCCTAAGGTTAGTTATCAGTTTTGACTAAGTGTCTTTATGGAGATTATAGCCGTAGAGTCGCCAGAGCAACATGCAAAGATTCCTCACTCATAGTTTCAGCAGTCAGACATACGAGGTGACTTTCCCTTCAGTAGGAACGGGTCTAAGGCACCAATGTCGGCCCGTTTAACTGTTTAAGTAGTAGAGGATTTCGTGGTTAGCCCGATACAATTTATATGTTACCGGACTTCGGTTCGATGTCGGGGCCGTCCCGAGAAGTAGTTAAGTATGTGTGATGTCTTTGTGATTCATGCATGTTATATGATATGTGTTATGTGTTCCGAACTTCGATCCGATGCCGGGGAAAGCCCGATGTATGTTAGTTTACATGTTATGTGATATATGTTCAGGGGTAAGCCTGATGTCAGGGAAAACCCGATGTATGTTAGATATTATGCTATGTATTATGTGTTCCGGGGCAAGCCCGATGCAGACTATGTGATCATGTTATGTGTTTATGATATGGTATGTTGTGTATGTGTTGGGGTAAGCCCGATGCTGGGGCAAGCCTGATGTCGGGGTGAGCCCGATGCCCGATGCGGTTGGATGTCGAGGTGAGCCCGATGCCGGACAAGAGTCCGATGTCGGGAAAGTCAATGCCGGGATTCGTCCCGATGCAGTTGGGAAGAGTCCTAGAGTTATGTTATTTGTTATATGTGCTTGTATGGTGTGTAGTAGTTTGGGGGAGCTCACTAAGCTTCGTGCTTACAGTTTCAGTTTTAGTTTCAGGTACTTCAGCTAGCAAGGGGAAGGGCTCGGGTTGATGGCATGGAACACACCATAGTTTTTCTTAGCCTGGGTGTTTACTCATAAAATCTGTCAACATAACACAATCTCATATAAAATATTAGAGTAAACTCCCACGTTAAGAAACATTACGGTGTGTGCCATGTCATCATCCCGAACCCTTCCCTTTGCTAGCTGAAGTACTTGAAACCAAATAACATAACTCTAGGACTTTTCCCAACTGCATCGGGACGAATCCCGGCATCGGCTTACCTAGTATCGGACTCCTGTCCGACATCGGGCTCACCTCGACATCTGACCGCATCGGGCATCACGATCACCCTGGAATCGGGCTTACCCCGGCACATACACAACATAACAAATATCATAAACACGTAACATAATCACATAGTCTGCATCAGACTTGCCCTTGAACACATAATACATAGCATAATATCTAACATACATCGGCCTTGCCCCAGCGTCAGGCTTACCCCGGAACACATATCACATAACATGTAAACTAAAATACATCGCGCTTGCCCCGACATCAGACCGAAGTCCAGAACACATAGCACATATCATATAACATGCATGAATCATAAAGACATCACACATACTTAACTACTTCTCAGGATCGCCCCGGCATTAGACCGAAGTCCGGAAACATATAAACTGCATCGGGCTTACCCCGATATACTATACTACTTAAACGGGCCGGCATTGGTGCCTTAGACCCGTTCCTACTAGATGAAAACTCACCTCGTGTGTCTGACACTTAGTCAAAAACTGATAACTAACCTTAGGGTAAAGCAACCATTTTACCCCTAGCTAAAGTCAACATCCTTGTCAAAGTCAACATCCAGTTGACTCAACTCGGCGAGTTGGTTCGCCAACTCGCCGAGTCCTTATTCTTTTATCTGCCCCCAACCCGACTCTACTCGTCGAATCTAGCAAGAAGTCGATGAGTTCTCCTTCAATCGATATCGGGACAATCTTCAACTGACTTGCCGAGTTCAACCTTGAACTCGTCGAGTTCATCTTCATCATAAGTGTTACTAGTGTATGACTCACTGAGTTGTATGAACAACTCGTCGAGTCCGTCTTCATGGGTTGGGAGATTGCCTTGGACTCGCCGAGTGTGTTCATACACACTCGCCTAGTCCCATGGTTTCCAGGTCCATAACTTCGCCTACTTCGTTGAGTCCTTCTTCTGGACTCACCTAAATCCCCTCTAAACTCAATTGGATTCCTCTGAATCATATAAGGTTGGGGAACCAAGCCCCCGACTTGCCGAGTCCCAAGGGGGGGAAGAAATCTTAAAATGTAAATGGAGTCTTTGAAATTGGAAAACGAAATTTCACGTACGACTATGCTCAAAATGATTGATATATGGGTTCCAATACACAAACTCTGAAAAATAAATTTACTATAATTATCAAAGTTCTGGCCAAAGTCATCATCTTTTTACCTATTGTCCAGTTTTAAATTAAGCTTTATGGGGTATGCTACTTAAATGCTTCCCCCTTTCTCTAGAATTCATTATTGGGTGTCTCGTAGGTGTGTTTCTTAGTATAGTAAATTTAGAATGTTTTATTTGTAACTTTACTGTTGTGATAGATTAATGGAACAATATATCAATATATAGTCATGCTTTGAAGAGCAAAAGCAAAGATGATCCAAACAAGCATGTATGTTGATTTTATTAAAAGAGCAAACAAGGCAAGTACAATGCTATTTTTTCAAATTGCCCTTTCCAATGAAAAAAATTTGTATTTGTTCTCTATTTATACCCTAAAATGGAACAATATATCAATATATAGTCATGCTTTCAAGTTTGAATGTGTTAGGTTTGTTTAATTAATTTTAATCTTATTGTAATATCGGCTTACAACAGCATTTCCATCATCAGCAGCATGCGTTATTACTAACTAGGTGTGAGACCCTTATATTATACGGGTTGATTTAAAAAAAAAAATTAAACATTAAAGTGTAAACAAAAAATATTTTTTAATTATAACTTTAAAATAAGAAAGTAAAAAAATGTATTTATTGTAATTCAATATCATATATATGATAATTAATACTTTACATATATAAGTATACGACTTTAATTTAAAAACTGAAACAAACCAAAAATTGAAAAGTGTATAATATTTATTTCGAAATTAATACAAAATGACACGTGTCAAAACTCATGAGATATTGACACGTGGTAAAAAAAAAACATTCATTTATTAAGGAGGATCTGTCAAATTTATGTATAAGATACCATTTTTGAAAGATATAAACCACGACAGGGTAATAAGGCAATTCCATATATATATATATATATATATATATATATATATATATATATATATATATATATATATATATATATATATATATATATATATATATATATATATATATATATATATGGGTAAAGTGAATATACCTAACAACCTTATATAAGCTTATGTACCTAACCTCATCAAACTACATTATTTTGCATTAAATTTTCATTGCAATCATCCAAGGTTCTTAAACTTCATCCCTAAACTTGATTTACTTCAAAAAAATTTGGAAATTCATCATTATATTTCTCCTACATCCTTTCATTTGTAGCGCTAGGATATGAAGGTCATCAGGTGGTATTCGATAGAAAGACGTGATGTAAACGAAAGATATTGGTGAAAGTCCAAAGATTTTGGAAGTAATCATGTTATGGGGTTGAAATTTAAGAACCATAGGCAATTACATTGTAAATATGATACAAACCGATGTAGTATTATGAAGTTAGGTACCTAAGCTTATATAACTTTGTTAGGTATATTCACTTTACCCTATATATATATATATATATATATATATATATATATATATATATATATATATATATATATATATATATATATATATATATATATATATATATATATATATATATATAATAGCATAAGCAGGAAATTGTTGCAGTAGCAATTCCCAGTTGGAAGTTCGATAAACTAAAATTGATGAAGTTTAATAGGTGCCATTGTCAAAGTTACCATATTGCCCCTGTAACATATATTTTTAAATTGTTCTCCAAGGGTGTTTAGGGCATGATATATGACATTCAATAGAATTTGAACTATGTAAATATCATCTCTGAAAACAAGTTTTGTGGGGAGTATTTTAAAGGTGTTTTTTATTTTTCATGTATGTTAAAAGAATAAAAAGGAATGCAGGCATTGTGTAATTTATGTGATTTAATGATTGTGATGTTGAGTTTTTAATTTGAATTTTTATATTTTTAGATGTTTTTTTTTCCTATTTTAAAGATAAAATAAGAATAAGAAACTAAAATAATGTTTTTACTACTTGTGATTATTTTATAGCTTAATTAGTGTTTATAATGACGTTTTTAAGTCATTTTATTTCCATGTATTAAAAAAATGACAGTTAATATGCATTTTATATGATTTCAATGACTATGATGATAACCTTTTCACTTTGAATTTCTATATTTTAATGGGTATAAATGTATAATAATTTGTTTATGACCTTTTACCTAAAATGAATCAATTTGGTTGTATTTCAACTTTTGTAGCTTATTATGAAGGTGATGGATACATCCTTGGCTCAAGCACGAAGAGGCAACTTATTCATGGGGTTCCATGGGCTAAAAGGTCATTCATACATTATTTCTCCGCATGTAATTGATCATGAGCATGAACTTAATGCAAGGGATAAGACCCTACTTTCATTTATTTGAATCTTATATCATTGTACTATTTAAATACCTTTACTTTAATTTGTATATGTTTTCAAAGTACAATGTTATATTAGGATTAAACGAAAGTTGAAGCCTATAATAGGCTATTCTTTGGCATTAACGAATGCTAGCATGGTGCGAGGCAGTCAGATTCTATTAAGAAATAAGGAAGCCGAATGGTCAATTGAAGTCCACATCAAGAGTAAATCGTAATCCTTTGTTACCTACTTGCATAAATTTGAGTTTATACTCACATATATTTTCTTAGCTAATTATTAATTATTAAAATGACAGCTAGGTACTTTTTATTTTTTTTAAAACCTCTTCAGACATCTTATTGTTGCACGACGCAGCACACGCGCACCAATTTTCATCTCACATTTTTTCATTTTTTAGAAGTCTTCGGTATAAAAAACCTATGCGTGTGTTCTATTTGGGGCAGTACTTGTATTGCCTCTTCCAACCTCTTCATGTATATTCTTCTTCTTTTTTTTTTCTTGATGAATATTGATTATATGTTGCTGAAATCTTGCTAAATTCTTGTTTTATCTTCTTTTTTTAGTTTTTTTAGTTTATTCTTGCTGAATTATTTTTTTGTTTTTAATATTGAATAATGATAATTTCTTGCTGAAATATCATAAAATCTTGCTGAAATGTCATACATTATTTAATTTTCGGTATTAAAAAACTATTTCCGGCACATAAAATCAGTTTATTTTAAATTTTTAATATCTGCAGCAGCATGCAGATGTTAAAAAACAAACATAATTCTTATTACAATCTACAACCGTTTGGTCTACCTTTTCTGCTGCAAAAGGTTGCAGAGGTGGTCCGCAAACTTAATGAATTTTTGCTTAAAAAAACAAACAACACGACCTTAATTGAGTTATGATGATAAATTTTGTTTAATTTTGATTTTGGCAATTGCTTTATGATTACTTGATTTATACATGGATTTTGAAAATTATAGCATAAGCAACAATTTTCAACATTGATGATTCTAAATCATAAGTAGATGCTATTTTTTTTAAATTAGTTATGTCATAATGATTTCTAAACTACAAAACTATTATTCTAACGGTCATCAATAGAACCAAAGAAATCCTTCAGAATCTCTGTCTGGAGTTGGCAACAATGAGTGACCCTAAACTTGATATTGTTGCCTCTAAATCAAGAAAGCATATAAAAGCAAATATTAAAATGTAGTCAATTAAATTATAGATTACATCTCTCCAACTGTCTGTAATTCTTTAGTTAAGTTATGTTTTTTTTATTATATATATTTTGAGGATTAATGGAACTTGATACATGTTAGTCTCATATCCTTTTGAAAGTGAGGTTCATTTTTTACTTCATTGAATTTTCGCTCCACTAATATGTTGAAAAGGGTTATGTATTCACTTCTATTATTCATGTGATAAAATTTTGTTGATTTCAATATTATGAAAATGTATCTCATGTATTTTTTTGGTTTTACATAATCAAACAATTTTCTAGATGTTGTTTGTCATGTGATGTTTCTTATCCATACAAAATATGAGTCTTTATACTTAAGGAGTGACACTCTCAAATTAGAAGTGGTGTATTCAAGTCTTATTAAGATATATAGATGGTTTTATGAGTAGGTTGATTTACCGATTAAAATAAAATCGAAACTTTTTCTAGTATTATGAAAATAACACTTATTTTATACAAAAATCCACGACTTCACGTGTTCATTACAACATATCCCTACTTCCATGGTAGAGTTACTTAAACCATCCATATTCTCCTATATTATATACCCGAATACACACTTACAAATTAGTTACTTGTTTTTTTAATATATTAATCAGTTATTCAATTTTGTTCAAATGATATTAATACGTTGTGTAATTATGTAGATGTGTTCTTCGGTGCTGCAATTTGAGACCTTGTAGTTTGACTTCATATGACTCCTAATTCAAAGATTTTACACTAGTGAGGGTTCAAATGAAATAATCCCATAATCAAAGGGTCTTTTCGAAACATTCTCAAACTGTCAATGCTTACGTTACTCCGTCATTTTCAGCTACATCCTTTAACTCATTCTTAAATAATTCCAAGATCAAAAAACTTCTCCAAAATCATCGAAAAATGTCTTCTGTATTTGGATCGGGAAAGATAATAAAATCCGATGAATTCCTCCACCAAATCCATGGTTTTATTCGAGTACACAAAGATGGCCGATGTGAAAGATTGGTGGGCTACAAGACTATGCCCACCGGAATCGATCCTTCAACCGGAGTCCACTCAAAAGACGTCGTCATCTCGCCGGAAACCAACCTGTCTGCACGTCTTTACATTCCCAAAACCACAACCCCAGATCGGAAACTGCCAATCTTGATTTTCTTCCACGGCGGTGGTTTCTTAGTCGAATCCGCCGCGTCTCCTACCTACCACCCTACACTGAACCTTATAACGGCGGAGTCCAACGTTATCGTCGTCTCCGTTAACTACAGGCTGGCGCCGGAGCACCCTCTTCCCACCGGATACAACGACTCGTGGGACGCGATCAAGTGGGTAGCTTCCCATAGTAAAGGTGGTGGTCCGGAGCCATGGTTAAATGACCATGGCAATTTTCAGAAGGTATTTCTCGCCGGAGATAGTGCCGGAGCAAATATCGCCCATAACATCGCAATCCGGGCCGGGTCAGAACCGATCGAATCTATTAGCCTCGAGGGTGTCATTCTTCTCCACCCGTATTTCGGAGGAAAAGATCCGATTGGATCCGAACTTGGGAAACATAAGCAGATTAAAGTTTATACCGATCAATTCTGGAAGTTGGCGAATTCTTCAGTGAGTGGGTTGGATGACCCGTGGTTTAACCCGGAAAAGGACCCGAAGCTTTCGGGTTTGGGTTGCTCCAAGATTCTTTTATGTGTTGCAGAAAAGGATAGTTTTAGGGACAGGGGATTATATTATAAGGAATTGATGGATAAAAGTGGATGGCCTGGAAAATTGGAGATGATTGAGACAAAGGAAGAGGATCATGTGTTCTTTCTCTTCAGAACTTCTAGTCCTAACGCTTGTACTTTGCGCAAAAGAATTTGTACCTTCATTAATCAAGTTAATAATGCCTCTCGTTTCTGAACAGTGGTACTTGGGTTTTCTTTTGTCACAACTCACAAGTGTAACTTGTAACACCCAATTGTGATGTATTATCGGGTTTTATTAGAATAAGGTTAAATCTCCTTCTAATCCTTTTTTTTTAAACTAAAGGAGTGTATGGTTATTGGATATAGAAAGGAATTTGAAGCAATTGGAATGCAATTTCAATAAAAATTGTGTTTCATTGATCAAATTATTAAAAAAAATCTATTAAATTATATGGTTGACTAAATTGTCATTCAATGATTTTAGATTTTATTCATTATTTTTTTATTAAAATGACAAAAATATCATTTCACACTCACCGCAACCCATCCAACTTCATGTGTTATTTTTATCATATTACAAAATTAATCCATACATTTATTGGATTAGACAGAACTCGTAATTTGGAATATCGTGTGTTACAATCAAACCATTACAATGTTAAGTATTCGACATTAAAAGTTATACAAAATTACTTTATTGGTCTCTAGTTTACTAAAATTCTCTCTCTCTCTCTCTCTCTCTCTCTCTCTCTCTCTCTCTCTCTCTCTCTCTCTCTCCACGTGTTACCCTTCTTCCTCATAAACACAACATCAATAGTTTTTGGAATTGAAGTTTAAATCTGGATGTTTTCTTCCTTCAATTCTATAACAAGAAAACTATAGGAACCCATATCCATTTTCCTTCATTTATCATCGATGATTTCACTAAAACCACTCGTCGCCACTACATCCTATGTTACTTCATCCTCCGCTATTGTAAGCTTTGATAAATCAACACCCCCTCACGCTAGGGGGGTAATGTTGTAACCCCATATTAGAAATGGCTTGAGCATTTTGAGATCCATTTAATGATTTGGTAAGCACATCAGTATATTGATCCTGGGAAGTGACATGAGACAAATTAATCAACCTGTTTTGTAGTTTTTCTTGAACATAATGGCAATCAATTTTGATGTGCTTAGTACGCTCGTGGAAGACTGGATTGCGAGTTTATGAATTGTTGCTTGGTTGTCACATTTGAGTGGAATTGGAGTAATGTTTGAGACTTATAACTCATGAAAAATCCTTTTTAATCAGGTTAACTCAGCACACTCTCGTCACATCAATCTGTACTCAGCCTCAGCTGAAGAAAGAGAAATAGTAGCTTGTTTCTTGGACTTCCAAGAAAGGTGTGTCTCTCCAAGTAATATAAAATAGCCACTAACTGATCGACGAGTGATTGGACAAGCAGCCTAATCAGAGTCACAATAAGCTTCTACCTGGAAAGTAGGTTGCACTACTAGAAAAACAGCCTTTTATGATGCTCATTGCGCGTCGTAAAAGGCTCAGACGATGTGCAAATGCACGTCAAGGAAGGCCCTGTCATAAAGAGAGACGACGTGCTTTTGCGCGTCGTCTATAGATTAATAGATACATTAAAAATCTCATAATACAAAATAAAATACCATAAATAACAAAGATAATTCATTTCACTAATATGTCAAATACAAATAATTATTCCAATAGTGAGTAAATGTTATAAAAAAATAACTCATTTATATACAATTGCATCATCTAGCTGACTATGTGCCAACGACTCTCCGTGTGTTTACTTTTGCTTGAGTCGCGTTTCCTCCAAAGCTTCTAGCCATACCAAAATATGATATCTGGAGTCTCGTTTCAAGAACCAAAATCACCTTCAATCACCCAATTAAAGTCTAATGTTGGTAGACTGAGAGTTCCAGAATCAAGTTTACATCCATCACCTTCAATCACCCAATTAAACTCTAGATCTTCTGTTGTTTGAAAGAAATTGGTGCTTGTAATCTATGAACAAAAAACGCAAAGGAATTTAGAGTGTAATTAAAAGCAATGAATTAGTTAATAATACCTTAAGTGCTTTGGCTTTCCTTCCACGATCACGATCAAGCACTAGTAATTTCATGATCTTATTTGGATTGGAAATATTACTCATTTGAGACGCCATTGTAAGTGAGTATGATTGTTAAATAAATTATCTAATAAATGTATCAACAGTTAAATAGTTTGCCAAAATTAAACCATATGAGATACCACTGCTTCCATTCGAATCAAACTGATGTGCATCAACATGTTTAATACTCTATAACAAAGCACGTTTTTTTAAATGTTGGAATTTTACCTGGTCACTTTGAAAATTAGAATCAAGTTGCCATCGGTGGTCAAATGTGTATCTCTGAAACACCATAAAACAAAATTAAAAGTCAAAAAAGTAGAACATAATTTAAAAAAAAAACACTCGAGTAAATGTCAACATACCGGATGTTTTACCTTCTTTTTCTTTTTAGGTCAATTTGAAACTTCCATAGAGTCAAACTGTAGCTGCTTTTCCAGCATGGAATGGACTTATAATCCTCTGTCTGGAAGCAGTACACACTCTTTTTGTTGGTTAATTCCAGCATGAACGACACATCACCTCCCATCTCATATGATCTCCCCCCATAAATTTTAAAGTTTTTCCTTCTTTTTTTAGCAGCTTTTGAATATTTGTGACCTTCAAACCCTCCAGTTTGTTTCTCTTTCGTCCTCTTCAAATGCATTTTCTTGAAATTCAAAGACTTAATGATTACAACTTTAACTGATATATTAACAAGTTCTTAACAATTAATACTAAATCTTATAATACATTTAATAGCATCATAGCCAGATGTATCCACTTCCTCTTGCATGCTCCTTCCAGTTTTCTAAAGAAGATTCGAAACAAATATCATTGAGCAAGAAGACTAAACACAAAATAAGCATAAAAAATAAATAAAAATTATATAATATAAATATATACCTCTGGATTATTGACTACATAACTTGGTACCTCGTCTTCCCAAAACAAGTTTATGTTTTCAGGAAATAGTGAAGCCAAGTAACACAATACCTGAAAATCCCATGAAGAGCAAAGTAATTATCTATTGTTATTAGTAAAAATAACTTACAAATACAAAAAAAAAAAAAAAAAAAAAAAAAAAAAAAAAAAAAAAAAGAACTTACTATTAAAATTTGAGTAGACATCTGGATTCCAACCAATAAACTGTGAACCATATACTAGACATCAGACAAGAAGTTGAGTTCTAGAGAAGACTGATGATCTTCTGATCCTTCATTTTCATCGTCCACAGCAGTAACTAAAATGGTTAATTCTATAACTCAAGGGGTAAAATGGGCAATTTACAAGAAAAAAAAAGTAAAAAACATTTACAAATGCATGAATATAAATCATGAGTCTTAAATGCACTCTAATGATGACAAAATGAGGTTTATTGTCTTTAATGCCCTATAATGGTGACAAAAATATGACTGGATTTACCCATGTAGAGTATTCAAGATATTACCTATCTTTTCGCTTCTCTAGATATCTTTGCACCGATGCTTTTCTGCTTGCTGAACCATTTCACCCTTAAACTGCTATCATTCTGAAAGCTGCATACATAAAACTAAACAACAACAAACAAAAAATTACCAAATTATCATTTCTTGTAATTTAGTCAGAAGAAGAAGAAGAGACTTACAGAACTATCAGCATAGGCTAAGAAATAGCAATCAAGATAAGGACATAAAGCCAGAACAATGCCACACATATTTGTTGCATAAGCTAATCTTAAATTTCATGCTTCGGTCTGTATTACAAGGTTTCATATCAATTCTAGTCCATGGAACCTTGAAATAAGGATGAAAATCGATATGAAACCTTGAAAAAAAGACAAAAATCAGAAAGCTCCGGGGACCAAAATTGAAAAAAGTTTAAATTTTGGACTAAGCGAAGTAAAAACAAAACAGAAAGCATAGGGACCATCTTTGTAATTTACTCAAGAGAAGAGTAAATGACATGGATTGTCTTGGTGCTTTCTAATTTGTACCACGTTTAGTCTAAATTTGTAATATTTATTTCAATTTTAATCCTTATTTCAAGGTTTCGTATCAATTTTGGACCATGGAACCTCAAAATAAAGACAAAAAACCAATATGAACCATTGAAAATAAGGACCAAAACTGAAAAATACTCTAACTTTGTACTAAACTGAAAACAAACCACAAAGATCATTTTTGTGGTTTATTCAAAAGAAGAGTAAATTACAAAAATGGTCCTTGTGCTTTTTGATTTTTACCATACTTCAGTCCAAAACTGAAACCTTGTTCATTTCAGTCCTATTTTTATAGATTTTTCCTTATGCTTCATGGAACACTTTCAATAAGGACCAAAACTGAGAAAAGCTACAATTTGGGACAACATATGGTGAAAATCAAAAGACACAGGGACTGTTTTTGTAATTTAGTCAAGAGTAGAATATACTAACCTTTCAACTTCACCAGTTGGCATTATGGCAGGACCAGTGGAGAGACTAGTGCCCACCACCAATACCTGTTCACTTCCAGCTTTCAACAACTCCATACACTTCCCTGTTTCTCCAGGCTCAAGTTTAAAAGATGATGAAATCAAACCACTCAACGGATCCACACAATAGATATTAGATGACCACGAATCATCACTCAAATATGTCCTCAAAACCAACAACAATTTGCTTTCAGAATGATATAAAACCTTCCTTGGTGTCCCTCCAAGGTGAAATTTCTGCACATTCAGCCTCTTTCTATGCACCATTTCCAACTAAAACAAAAATGTTAAACATAACGATGCGAGGGTAATTTGGTAATTTTGAAAAAGTCTTACCAAATGGAGACTGTTGTCTTAAACGAATAAGATCTCATTAGGGCATTTGCTTGAACATACAAGAGTTGCATGTGTGGAAGCTTGGAAGGAGATGGAAGTGTATGAAAGACTGTGTCTTGCAGTTTGTAATAACCAAGGTCTGTCACTGAGGGCGATGATGTCAGCATCAGGGAGATCATTCAATGGAACCAAGAAAGCAGGTGTGATTCCAATACGTCGGATTGAAATCAGCTGAAGACAAACATGGGTATATTCGTCTTTTGTCATCATCGAAGAACGCATAGGTGAGTTTGTAGAGACAGAAGGTCTTTCAAACCTAAGTAGCATGCCATTTCTAAGCCCTGAAACTATATAAACTCTATCAACTTGTACAATGCGCACATCTTGTGGTACAGAGCCGCTTATAGTTGTCCTAATGTTGTTCACCAATGAAATTGTTCAAATTACAACAGCTTTTATACCTTCATCAGGTTTAAAAGATAGAACATCATTTATAGGTCAATTTTGGTAATTTTGTATATTTACCAGAGATTTCTTCACGCGATATGTTGCTTTCCTCTTTGTTCAATCGATAGTTATCAGTCGATTTCACTGCATAAGTCAACTTAACTTAGTAATACTACTTCTTGTTTCAGCATTATTAGGGTGAAATACATCATACATTTATTTTTTGTACCTATTTGCAAGATTGGCAGATTGATGTTTGGAGGTTGTTGCAACATGTTTCCATCAACTGGATCTTCATGAGGAAACTGAAGAGGGCTTGCAGCAAGCTGCAATAAGGCACGTGCCTGAAATGAAACTACACAGTTAGTGACATTGACATTAATAATTAATTACAAGCTGAATTTCGCATAATAAGATATTATATTATATATACCTTATCAGCTGGGATATCATCATACACATTCACCTTCCCAGTATGAAATATTGTTATTGCTAACCAGAATACACTTTAGGTTGATGCATATAACTCAAAGAATTTGTTTCATTTTATAACTGATTGAAACATAGAAAAGATTCTTACATGCTAATCTTTGTGATGCAGTTTTCATGAATGGTGATGTTTTTTAGTTCGCTAGAAAAGTGTCCTTCAGTCACGTATTTTTAGATAGGGGTAGTTTGGGAAATCACCAAGTAAAGAGAATCAGGGACATTAGGGTCATTTTAGGCATTTTATATTAGTTAGTTTGTTATAACAGATGGTATAAGAGGGTAGTGGGAAAGAGAATCAGCCAAACTATCCTTCATAACGAATTAACTAATATAAAATGACTAAAATGCCCCTGCCCTAATAAGATTCTCTTTATTTGATGATTTCCCAAACTACCCCTATCAAAAAAATATGTGATTGAAGAGGGTGCATAACTGACTTTCTGAGTGAGAACCTATACGGGAGACTAGAAGTTTAAAGTTCATTGAACTCAGTATGGTGACAAAACAAGTACCTTTGGAACCTAATTTGTAAGACTTCAATAAAAAAAATTGATAATTTAAGGAGTACCAGTGGTTTTCTTAAAGAGGCTAAAACCAAAACCACGCTTCGTGGGCTGCAATAAAAAAATTGATAATTTAAGAACAGAGAATAATGTGACAAGATTTATAAATCTGTCAGAAAACTCATTTTTAGAAGCTTTTATAGTGACTTACAGGTGCTTTTGGAGGCTTCTCTAAATCTGCGATGCTCCCATCCATGTCCACAGAGGTATCACATATTCCCGTGTATGACGATTTTGCCCTCCATGCTTTCGCAAGATATCTTTTGAGGTATAATTCGGTTCAAGAAACAAGAACATAAATTTGTTTAAAAACTAAAAACAGAGAAAGATTTGTGGTCTACAAAAGTGTAGAAATATAATACTGAGAAGCACGAACCAGATTGGAGACAAAAGATGATAACGTAAAACATGTAAGGTTGCATCAAATAACGTAAAACATGTAAGGTTGCATCAAAGTGAGATTGACTTGGTTGTTGATTGAACTGACTTAGATGTTGTATTGCATATGATAAAGTTGGTCTTGTGTAAACAATAAAGTTTAGTTTTCCAATTAATTACCTATAAGAAGTAGGATTGGTGAAAAGATCAGGCATTGAGGAAGTTAAATGAAGCTTTGGTGGAAGTGAAGTGGAAACAGAAGTAGTATCCAGGTATGATTTTGTTGTAAAGCTTGTTACTCATTTTCCATTGCTTGTTCCCATTCAAGTTTACCTTGAGCTTGATGATAAAAAGCAGGTTCAAAATGTCTTTATAGATTGAAGAGCATGACTAACTTTGGAACAGAAAACATGTTTAAGGGTACATGAAGAATGATTGATGCAAAGATCAGTCAAGGTGTAGTAACAAGAAATATCATCTATATGAGAGGATAGATGATTGCATACAAAATGTTAAAGATGAGAAGGTGGATTTCGAATTATATTGCTTTGTCGTGGCATAGCATGTGGTTCATTTGGTTCTTTTCGCTCATTTGGTGGATTTGGTGAAGGAATATAAATCGTTGATATGTCATTATTAGGAATATTTTCACTAGAATTGATTGGGATGTATGAATATGTAGATGATGATGGTAAAGAGTTGTTATAGGAATGTAATGAAACAAATCTTCAAAACATTTAACATCCCTTTTCTCAAATAGTTCTTTTGTTAAGAGATTAACTACTTTGTATCCTTTATGCATGGATGAATTCCCAAGTAGAACACAACGAACAGATCTTGGCATAAACTTGTCCCTACTGACTTTTGAAGTTGCTACATAACATAGACAACCAAAGGCTTTAATCTTGGATAAATTTGGGTTTTGGTTACACAAAAATTATGTGACAATAGTCAATTTCAGGTCAAGTCAAAGTCGAACAAAGTCAACAAGTCAAACCGAACGACTCAATTAGTCCTTGTGTATTAGGGTTTACATTGTGTAATTACTAAACAACCCGCTATTTTAATGAGAAAACATCAAATGGAAAATTCGTAAGTTTGAATTTCCATAGCCGTGATAATGCTAAACATTGAACCAAAGCGATAAAACACTATTACACACTTATTGGGAGTGTGTAGTACACTAAAACATGGCTTAATGGGGTCTACGGACCTTGCATTGCGAAGTCGGACACTCAAAAAGGTCACAAATGAAACCTCCCTCAAGCGTATTCACTCTATCTCTCTTTATTTAAAACCTCTCCCAAATCTCTCTCAAAAGTTCCCATAACTTTTCATTGTCTTTCGGGCCATCCCGACCCTTAACCGGGTAAAAAAATGGCTTGAAACGGGGTAAAAACGAGAAAAACAGCCTTAAGGAGCCGAAACTGCTCTTAGAGGCCGAACCCTCTTAGCAGCCGAAACCCTAGGACCGAGATCCCAACAACCGAAACCGAGACCTCTGAAACCAAGAGACAGCCTAAACCGATACCTGCTGATGGACCGAGACTCGCCGAGGACCGAAACCCTGGAACCGAGACCCTGAGAGCCAAACCCACTGAGGACTGAAACCCGCCGAACCGAACCTCGCTTCTTCAGCTCCGCCTTCGCACCTTCGGTTATTTATGTCCCTTCTCTTGGTCCCTTCCCTACTTTCGGTTCTCAACTTCTTAAGGACCGAGACCTCGCGACTGCGGCCAGAAATCCGGATTTTTGCCATTTTGCCCGATTTTCAATATTTTTAGCATTTTAAGCCCGTTTTTCATCATTTTAAAGTGGGATTTTCACCCAAAACTTTATTTTAACATATTAAGACCCATATGTATTATTATTCACGTTTTTAATGCAAATCTTATCCAAGATTTAGTGGTTGGAGTAATAAAGATGGAGTGTTAACTTTCCTTTAACTTATGACACAAGCAACCCCTCACACCCACTCCTTGACCAACCACACTCCTTCTACCATGCCTAGGTCTTTTCAATGTACTTTTACATCATTTTCAACCTTTTCCCACGTTATTAGAGCTGGAACATCACTCCACACTCCTCACTTCACTCATTTCTCTCATTTTACCAAAAGATCAAACACAACTTTCTCTCACTTTCTCTCTCTAAACATTCGAGATTTAAGGCTGATCATCAAGCTTTCTTACACTCCTGGTAAGTATAATTCATCCTCCTTGTGATCATTACACTCCAGTCTACTCAAATCATTGATTGCTTACAAAATTCCATCATTATTGTGTTAGATTCTTGAATCTTCAAAGTAATCCTTCAAGTGTTCTTGAGTCGAACACTTCTCTCCTCCAACATCCATCCACCAAAATCACTCAATGTGAGTTCATACCCCTACATTTTCATATTTTATTAAGTTTTAAGGGTGGGGGGATACAAGTTAAATCACCAAGAACACAACTAAATGCTTCTAACAGCTTTCATCAGAAAAGTTAGACTCCATTCATGGACTGTTTTGGTCAACTAAAAAATTTTAGTTTTCAAAACTGTACAAGTTGCAAGTAGTTCAAGTTCTTAGATTTAAAATGGCTACTTGCACATTTCCATACGATTTTTCTACATTTTATGGTGATTTTTACAAAACTGCCTGTCATTTCAAGAACCAAACTGGATCAGTTTGTGTTTATGGACATTTTCACCTAAGTTGGAGGTCACTAAAAATCATGGGAAAATTTATGAACAAACTAGACTCATTTTCCAAACTCCCAAAATTTACAGATTCTGATTTGGATCTACTATGAATTTTCTATAAATTTTCTAAGGATAGTAATGGAATCTATTAATAACAGAAAAATACTAACAATTTCATTTCACCTTGTAACATGTCGAGCAAGGTATACATCTTTATGTGAATATATGTTATTGCAAATAAATGACATTTTGTCTTGGTATATAGACATACATCAGATAATAAATGGATTTTGATACATATATAAAAGATAACAAATTGTTATAATCAAAGTACATCCATTTCATACGAATATTTGAATAAACTACGTTAAATATAGTTTACGTACATTACCACTACTACCCTTGTTTTGATAAACTATAATAGATATAGTTTATAATACATTACATAGCACACTCATACAAAAAGGGTACATTTATACAAAAAGAGATTTTCATCACATTACATGTAAATTCGTTAATGACTTTGTGAGACATTCGTTTCACATCTACCATTAAGTCCTGTATTGTAACCAGAGTCTCCTGGAGGGAGAGCGTGAAAGTTGTATATAGATCTATATTAGGATTGACAAACTCACACCTTAACTGCATGCAACAGTTAGACCAGCAGGTCTGGGGTGACAAATGTCATAACATTTCCGACGCCTGAAGAACGTCGTTTCAGGCCAACTGGGTCATAGCATGGTTATAATAACTCACAGAAAGTATTAACAAACATAAGAATTTATGGGAATTTCATTGAATTCAAACGTGTTTATGTCGATTTAAACTTACATTATTTTCTATAAGTAAGAAAGGTTACTTATACATTTCGGTCTGCGGATATAAGACTACACTACACATTTTAAGGAAAATATCGGATTTTTCTGGAACAAATATGAAATTTACAAAAGAAAGGCTTTTATCAAGTTTAAAACAAAAGCTTATGAGCTCACCAACCTTTGTGTTGACACTTTTCAAACAACTTGTATTCTCAGGAAATCACTAAACAGGTAACGAAGTGCATTTTGAGGATAGGACGTTAAGGCGTCAACATTTCATATTTTGTCAACATATTGTAATTGATTTGGAAACATGTAATTCATACAATGATGTAACTCTTTCAATTATATATATGTTGGTTGTGTTTGCTTGAATTACTATTGCCATTGTGGTTATGATACTATATATGAAGTCCTCCACCCCCGGATGTTTCCGCCATCCTTGGTTTGGGGGTGTGACAAATTCAAATGGAGTCTTATCTTTCAAGATGTTTGATAGATTACGATTTATTAAATGCACTGTATGTGTGAAAAATTTTGTCCAATAAATCACTCCTAAACCAGATTGAAAGTATAAAGCTCTTGCAATTTCCAAAATGTGTTTATGCTTCCTTTCAACAAGGCCATTTTGTTGGGGGTATAAGGAAGAGATTTCTGATGTAAAATGCCATGAAGTTTATAAAAAGTAATATCATCAGTGCTAGACCCCATTTGGTAAGCATTATCCATTCTTACAGCTTTGATGGTTTTTGAAAACTATGTTTGAATAAGTTTAACAAAGGATTTGATAAAATTGAAAGCATATCCTTTATTTGTAAGCATATGAACACAAGTATGGCAACTGTAATTGTAGTGTTATGAACAAATGATTTGACATTTAGAATTGTAAAGAACATAATGAACATGGTGATTTGAGTGAATAAGAGATGTATTTGATAATGGAATGGTGTTTACAAAAAGGAGGACAAGATCTTGACTAATAAATAACACATATGTAACATCCTAAAAACCATAAAAATTTAAAATTTTCAAAAACAACATATTTCAACCACAAAGTGTTTACAAAACAATTGTTCCAAAAGTATTATTCAAAATCAAAGTATCTAAGATCCAACATCATAAAAACGAGAAGATGTGCACGATCATTCCTTCACTTTCCCACGATCCTCAGAAGTACCTGAAACAATAAACTAAAAATGTAAACCAAAGCTTAGTGAGTTTCCCGAAGGTACCATCACACAACATAATAGTCAAAGCATGAAAATATGAGCCTTCAAACTGACTGGATCTCCTTGCAGGGCCTACAACCTATCGGGACCGCTCTCCGAGCCTTCAGCATGACTGGACCGCCTCGCAGGGCCTACAGCCTATTCGGACCGCTCTCCATGGATTCGGCATGACTGGACCACCTCGCAGGGCCTACAACATATCCAGATTGCCTCGAGTGTCCTGGCCTTAAAGGTAATTTGTTTTTTGTTTGAATGCAGACCGTTCGCAAATGGTCATAATTCACAACGGTAAGTTTTTCTGCATTTCATTTCGTTTTGATGGCCACGAGAACCAAAGGACGAGATGCAACGAGTTGGGGGGGGGGGGTGTTCCCCCCGTTAAGACGACGCTGTGGTGTGCCACGTAAGTAGTCCTGACAAACGTATCGTGTCGTATCGTGTTTGTGTCGTGTCAAGATATTAAACGGATTGAAAGGGCTTGACCCTAACCCGACCCGTTTAATTATCGTGTCGTGCCGTGTCAACCCTTTTATTTTTGTGTTAATTTCGTATCGGGTTTTAGGTTAAGGTTTAGACCTTGTAAATATATTGTGTCATGTCGCGTTGAAATATTTTAAAGGTTGGAAAGTAGGAGTTGTAGAGGCAAGAAGAAAAAAAGTGAAACACTGGAGTTATGAGATAGAATGATAAAATTTATAGTAAGTTTAGAAGGAAAAATGAAAAGAGTTAAAGTTGGGGAGCGAAAATGATAGGTGGTAAGGATTACTAAAGTTAAGTAACTTTGAAAATTTAAATATTACTTCTAAGTCTGGTTCACTACAAGTCTATAATATATAATATACTAGCTTATAACCCGTGGAAACCATGGTTATAAAATTAATCAAACTTTTATAGTAAAAACTCAAAATTATTAATAAGTTATTTTAAATATATTATTAATTTAAGAGATATTTTTTTAGTTATTTAAAATTATAATCATTGATTCAAATAAATATATAAACTTAATTTTTAATATATATTAGATATTTTTATTTGTGAATTAATGAAAACAATAATTTAAAATTTAAAATTTAAAATTTAAAATTTAAAATGGAACCACATTAATGAGGAGGTCTAATTTTAAATATATTATTAATTTAAGAGATATTTTTATTAGTTATGTGAAATTATAATCATTGATTCAAATAAATATATAAACTTAATTTTTAATATATATTAGATATTTTTTATTTGTGAATTAATGAAAACAATAACTTAAAATTTAAAATTTAAAATTTAAAATTTAAAATGGAATCACATTAATGAGGAGGTCTAATTTTAAATATGTTATTAATTTAAGAGATATTTTTATTAGTTATGTGAAATTATAATCATTGATTCAAATAAATATATAAACTTAATTTTTAATATATATTAGATATTTTTTATTTGTGAATTAATGAAAATAATAATTTAAAATTTAAATTTTTAAATGAAATCATATTAATGAGGAGGTCTAATAAATTTAAAATGGAAAACTAATAGATTGACAAGTAGCAACACATTAATTAAAATGTCTAATATGATGACACATGACAAAAGAGCTATTCTTTTATTAGTATATGGATTTATAAAAATATGAAATATATAATAAAAAATATATAATTAAACGGGTCATATTCGAGTCATCTTCGAGTTGAAAGTCTTGACCCTAACCCTACCCATTTAATAATCGTGTCGTGTCGTGTCAACCCGTTTATATAAACGTGTCAAAATCTCTGACCCTAACTCGCTAATTTCATATCGGGTTTTCGTGTCGTGTCATATTTTATCAGGTCTACACGTAAATCACGTTGTGTCTCGTTGTGATCCATACCGATCGATCTTAGTTTATAAGGTAGTTTGTAAACTAGGATAAACTTTTTTTTTTTTTTTCAATTTACCAAACAACAAATTATAAGAAGCTAATTTATTTTATCAAACGGACTTTAATATAATTATAGCGAACTAAAACCCATATGACCGAAAAATTACTGAAATACAGTGGTTTGATTTGATTATGTGAAATGTCATATAATTATCTTAATAGGCCTTTTAATCTTTAATTAGATGAAAAGTATATTTCACTTCAAATAATGTTTTTACTTTCAAACATATAAAAACAATAATTAGTAAGACAAAAACGATAACCATAATTTAACGTTTTCATTAATAATGATTATCTTAGTAGATACTTCTTTATTTCTATTTTCCCACTTTATTATTAATTAATAAATGATCAAGTGGGCATATGAAAGATTAGTTATTCAGTTATTCTCTCCAATATTTCTTCAGATGGATTCATCATCAAATCAGATCGTTAAAGAAATTCCCGGAGTCATTCGAGTATACAAAGATGGCCGATTCCAGAAACTCGCCGGCACAGACGTCGTTCCCGCCGGTATTGATCCTTCCTCCGGCGTCCAATCCAAAGACGTCATCATCTCACCTGAAACCAACCTCTCCGCCAGGCTTTACCTTCCCAAAACCCCCACCAAAAAACTCCCCCTTTTAATCTACATCCACGGCGGTGGATTCATCATCGACACCGCCGCCTCTCCACACTATCACGACTTCCTGAACCTCATCGCAGCCGAATCCAACGTAGTCATAGTCTCCGTTGACTATCGAACAGCGCCGGAGTACCCCGTCCCCACCTGCTTCAACGACACCTGGGAAGCAGTCAAGTGGGTCGCCGGAAACTTCCCCGAGCCATGGCTCAACGACTACGCGGATCGTGAAAACTTATTCTTTTCCGGCGACAGCGCCGGTGCCAACATAGCTCACCAGATGGGTATCCGGGTCGGGTTAGAGAATCCATGTTTGAGTATAAACCTACGTGGCATCATCCTGCTCCACCCGTATTTTTGGGGAAAAGATCGAATCGGGTCTGAAGGAGAAGACCCGCGGAAGACATTATTGGACGATATGTGGATCTTTGCCCACCCGGGAACAAGTGGGTTAGATGACCCGCTGATTAACCCTGCTAAGGATCCGAATTTGTCGGATCTTGGGTGCTCCAGGGTACTGGTTTGTGTTGCTGAGAAAGATATTGGGAAGAATAGGGGATGGTATTATAAGGATAATTTGGGTAAAAATGGGTGGAATGGAGATATTGAGGTTATTGAGGATAAAGGAGAGGATCATGTGTTTTTCCTATTTAACCCTTCTGCTAATAATGCTAGTACTTTGCGCAGGAGAATTTGTACTTTCATTAACCACATGGACACTTAGCCTCAATTATGCAACTGCAAATCTCCACAATATTGTATGTAATAGAATAGAATAATATGATATTGTTTGGTTTTTATCTTACTTTGGAGGGTTATTGTAGCTATTATGAAATAAATTACTCTTACATAGAAAATGGATAGAAATTTAAACAAAAAAGGATAGAAATTTTGAACAAAAAAACAGACTACAACTCTTGATTGATTCCCTTTGGAGAGGTTAAGCCGATGTTTATGCCAACGGATTGAATATACAAAACAATTTAAAAAAGTTAATACAATGTAGGGTTGATGAAAATGAAACACATTCAATTTTATGTTTTGTATTAACTTGGTGATTATTTATTTATTTATTTACTTTTTGCACATCAAGTGAACTTAATGTAAAGCATCTCCAACGTGTATTTTCTAAAACTTTTTATTATTTGAAAAAACTTTTGAAATTTCTTTTACAATTGAAGGAGAAACTTCTTAACATCTTTTAAAAAATTAGGTTTTGTCATCCTTATATTTAATAACATTTTATTTAATATCATAATTATAGTTAGATATTAGATTTATCTTAAGTGGTCGTCTGATTTGCTTTCTAACTGGTACGAAGCTAGGACTTGACCTCCGGTCTCGAGTATGTTTGTTTCCCTTCTACACCCTTGGACTCAATCAAAATCAAGGACTTTATCCCTATTTTTTTGTTGATTTGGTCTCATGAAAAGTTATTGTAGATGGTCGCTGAGAAAGAATCTCAAAATGAAGCAAGAAATTTTATCTAGCAACCACAAAAAAAACAATTGTCAACGTTGTGATGAGGGCCATTGTCTTCTTGTTATGGGTTACTTTTCAAATCAATCAATTTCCCATCGAACATCTTTAGGCGGAGGTTTTGGATGAATAAAAAAAAGTATTAATCAGAATTTTCGACTCATTATCCAATCATTCAGACTATTTCATATACCGGAGGATGCAATCGGGAGTAAAGGTCTTTCGACTTTACATAAATATTGCTATTCGATAGTTAGCATGTGGAACACTAGCTTACTAGAATGATTAATGTATAAGAATAGGTGAAATTACTACTACTGAATATCTAAAGAAAATTTATCATGGTGTGATTGAAATATTTGGCACTATGTATTTAAGAAGACCAAACATTGCAAACATTAGGTGTATACGTCACTTACATGAAGAACACTATGAGTTTCTATGTACGTTAAGGATTTATTGATCGTATGCATTGGATATTGAAAAATTGTCATGTCATATGGCAATGGTAATTCACTTCAAGTGGTTATGATGTACCAAGAATTATGTTAGAAGTTGTTGCTACTCAACCTTTGGATTTAACATGCATTTTTTGATGTTGTTGGTTAAAACAATGACACCAACATATAAAACCAAAGTACATTATTCAATGATTTCTCATACGGATATGCTATTAAAGTTTAATTACTATCAATGTAACATATTACACAAAATGTTATTACCTTGCTAAATGCTAATGGTACATATCCGAGTGGGCAAGAACACAAACACAAGTGAAGGGGCATCAATACCAGATAATCCCCTCTATTAATAAATTCAATCAGATAATCATTAACGTACAAAAGCAATACCATCGTGGTTGATTTGACGAGAGAGTAAAGGATGTTGCAAGAAAATTGTTTTATTAGAGATACAAGAAACCATTTAGATATAAGCATGCATGGGCATTTCTAGAGGATCAACCTAAACGGAAAGTGGGAGTGGATGGGGTTAATACAAAGATTAGAAAAACCATCATTCCATATTTATTGTTCATTTTTTATTTTTGAAGTCTATTTTTTTTCACTTTGACCTTAAATATTTTTATTTGTGTTATGTATTACTTGATAAAACTTATAACAATAAAAGATATTTAAAACACAACTCATTCATATATTTTGCATCAAATATTAAATATCAAAAATAAAAATATTTTAAGATCAAAGTTGAAAAATAAAGACTACAAAAATCAAAAGTGAACAATATTGGACGGAAGTATTATATTCTATTTTGTAATATATTTATTATATTTTAATTTTAATACATTTAATTTTAATTTTAATACATTTAACGAACAACTTAGGTATCATCAAATTTATATGATGAGATAAAACCTAAATGAAACGGATTGTGTTAATACAAAGATGGTGTTAAGATAGATAAATGATAAATTCATTAATTTTAGAAAAAAAAAAACTTTTGAAAAAGTTAACCATTAGCAAAGTTATTTGATAAAAGTTTTTTATCCAATAAAATTGAGTTGAAAATGATATGGCAAAAATAATAATTTTTTAATAGGTTAAGCGTTGGAAATGCATCCATAGCATGTCACTAGGACTTGCCCAAGTGGCACTAAGATAGATTTAATGTTGCTTTTTATAATTATATTTTATATTAGAAAAAATAGCCATAATAGCTAATCTCTCTAAAGTTTTTCCAAAAAATAGCCTAAATTTTCGAAAATGCCAAAAATAGCCATGATTCTTAAAAGCACACTGCCTTAATTTTTTTTTGTTTGCAAACTTTAAACCTTCTTAATTTTTTCATACGAATTCCTTTTGAGTTGAATTTTTTAATTGTATTCTTTTTAACAAAAGCTTTCCATGAAAATGTTACACTAGGGAAATCATACCTTTTTAGTTCAAAAATAAAATACTTTATGAAAGACATTGGAAAAAAAACTCAATTTTAATCCTTCATAAATTTTTTTCATATGAACTTCGTTTAAGCTGAAAGTTTTTCCATTGTATTGTTTGTAACAAAGGTTATCCATGGAGATATTACACTCTCAATTTAGATGTCGTGAAGTCATATTTTTTAAGATCCAAAGTCGGCTATTCGGTGAAAATCATGAAAAAAAAATTCATAATTTTTACATATGAACTCCATAACAATCATCAAAGCGTTTGGGTTCTCCCAATCAGAAGATGACCTGGAAAAATCTCAACAAAAAAATTTGTAGGCCACCTAGATTTCGTAGGTGTTGACCTGCAAAAAATATTTAAAAAAAAACACATGCTACCTGATTTTTAGAAATGGCGACCTGCAAAAATCTAAAAAGAAAAAACTCACAGACCACCAAGATTTTTGCAGATGGTCTATAAAATTGTAGCTATTATGATTATTTTTTTCTGATTTTTGGCTATTTTTTGAAAAAAAAAAAAAAAAAAAAAACTATGTGGTAGACTAATATGGTAATTTTCTCTATATTAATCTTAAATTTATTATATTTATTAGTTATTAATTTATTAAATGAAACTTGCATCCTTTACTTCTACTTTACAAAAAAAAGCACATGCACAACCAACATTGTCTACCTGCCACTTCCCACTGTCGTCGCCATTTAACACCCATAAAATTTATAAGAAATTTAAACTTTTTAAAACCAACCCAAATCATTTACAAACATAGTTTTCAAAACATTTTCAACATCAGAATCTCCCAAAATCATAAGTTAAAACATAAGGATGTGTACGGTCACCTGAAGTAACTGAAACATAACCCACAATTGTAAGCTAACGTTTAGTAAGATCCCCCAAAGTATCAACACACAAACAAATAACATAAACGATAACAACATATTGGGTCCAATCAACCATTGGGTTAGAATACCCCATACCCCTCAACCATTAGGTTGGAATGTCAATACACTATGGGTTCAGTCAACCATCGGGTTGGAATACCCCAGGCCCATCAACCATCGAGTTGGAATGCCAATAAACAACGGGTCCTGTCATCCTCCGGATGGAATACTCTCGGGCCCACTCAACCATCAGGTTGGAATGCACCCGGTCTGTTGGCTCATGCACAAAGCAGTAAAGCCTCAACCATCAACCAAACATGTGCACATGTAACAAATAATCATATAACAGTCTACATACATTTAGATAAATCTATAGATTACTAAGCATAGCATCTTCCTATATATATCAAGATATCAATCTAACATATCACTATATTACAATAGCATGCATAATAGGATATCGAATCCAAAGAGTCAACCTTGGTGTCTTTGACCCGCAAGTACAGTGATGAAAACTCATCTCACAAACTAAACCGAAGTTGATGATCTCCCAACCGTGAATCTTAACTCTCTGACCGACACCTATTCTCACCAATGACCAATTTCCATAAATATCCCAAAATACCCTTAAGGTCAAACTTTGTCAAACTCAATTGGTCAAACCAACTAGGTCATCAAGCAATTTGTGTAACATCGAAATTGGAAACTTGTCTTGTAACGATAACACTACTGGGTGACGAAAAAGGAAAAAAAAAAACTTATAGTAGGCTCATAATATAAAAAGACAAATGTCAAATAATTTAATGGAAGTAACGGTAGAAAGTGGCACACAAGTCATGATGAATAGAGGACTAAAGAGACAAAGAGAAAATTTTAAAAGACTAGGTATAACATATAACAACTGTTGGTGACCCTTTGGTTAACAAACAAACTACGTAATCCACTGTCTTACTTAAAATAGCTCAATTGTTTATTTGATATCGAGTACAAACGAATTTAGTTGATGTAGCATATAGCAATGTGTTGGCTTAATGTGGAATAACAAATCACCCACAAAAAGTTCAAGATTTTATTAACAATATTAAAACTTTACTTTAGCAAATAAGGTTTAATGAATTAGAGACGGATCATTTATTTTCAACTGATTATTCGCATGTAGCATTGGAATCTATTGCCTTTTTTTTTTTTTTTAATGCTTTGTCTTTAAAGGTGGGTTGTCATATTCAATTAATGGGACATTGTAGTGACGGTCAAAAAAATATCTTTGAAAAAAGAAAAGCAACTTTGACTCTAAAACTATAAATAGAAAGAGAATTCAAAAGAAAAAACAAAATAGTTGGATAAACAAATTTATGTTAAATGATTTTTAAAAAATATTGAATAGTTGGACTTTCCAAACAAAAGTTTTTATTTTATTGGAATTAAGGTAAATTTTAAATATTACCATCATCTTTATCTACCTTAATAAATGAAAATGTTATTGCCACTTGTCATTCTCTCATTTAATTGACCACTTATTATTTTACTATAATTTTGAAATATATATTTATTTTCCACTTATCAATTACTTCATTATTCATTTCCACTATATCATTAATTTAGTTTCCATAAATTAAACCTACTATAATAACCATTAATTTCAATTTTGAAATTTTTATTTCTATTTCAAATAAATTTACACTTTAAACCTTTGTATTTAACATTTTATTATAATAACTGGTTTACTACACGAGTCTAATAATTAAACACATAATTTTAATTAATTTATTTTTTGCATGTTTTTTTTTTATTTTATAATTTTCACTTATTTCATATTTCAAATTCAAATAAACTTATCATTTAATCGCTCATATTTAACATTATGTTTTAATTAACCTGTGTAATATACGAGTTTCACAACTAGTATATTAATTACTAAAATATGTTTTATTCAACTACTACACTTTTTATATTTTTTTATAACATATGTTAATATTATTATATATTTACAATTACAATTACCGATTATTTATACTATGATTATGGTTAAAGCAAGCTTCCATTTACATTACTTCTACTCTCTCAAAATTTTCCGGCAGATGGATTCATCACCGAATCAGATCGTTAAAGAAATTCCGAGAGTCATTCAAGTATACAAAGATGGCCGATTCCAGAAACTCTCCGGCACCTACACCGTTCCCGCCGGCGTTGATCCATCCTCCGGCGTCCAATCCAAAGACGTCATCATCTCACCTGAAACTAACCTCTCCGCCAGGCTATACCTTCCCAAAACCCCCACCAAAAAACTCCCCCTTCTGATATACTTCCATGGCGGTGGATTCATCACCCAAACCGCGGCATCCCCCTTCTACCATAACTTCTTAAACCTCATCGCTGCGGAGTCCAACGTCGTCATAGTTTCCGTTGACTACCGAACGGCGCCGGAGCATCCCGTCCCCATCTGCTTTGAAGATTCCTGGGAATCAATCAAATGGGTCGCCGGAAACTGCCCGGACACTTGGGTAAATGACTTCGCCGATCTTGAAAATGTATTCTTCGCCGGTGACAGCGCCGGTGCTAATATTGCCCACCACATGGCTATCCGGGTCGGGTCAGAAAATCCGAGATTGAGCATGAACCTACGGGGCACTATCCTGCTCCACCCGTATTTTTGGGGAGAAGATCGAATCGGGTCTGAAGAAGAACACCCATGGAAGGCGTTAATTGAAGATATGTGGATCTTTGCCTACCCGGGAGCAAGTGGGTTGGATGATCCGCTTATTAACCCGGATAAGGATCCGAAGGTATCGGATCTTGGATGCTCCAGGGTACTGGTTTGTGTTGCTGAGAATGATATATTGAAGGATAGAGGATTGTATTATAACGATATTTTGGGTAAAAGTGGGTGGAATGGAAGTATTGAGGTTATTGAGGATAAAGGGGAAGACCATGTGTTTTTCCTATTTAGCCATTCTCCAGATAGTTCTTGTACATTGCGCAAGAGAATTTGTACTTTCATCAATCACATCGATAAGTAACCTAATCATGTAATTAGTGAATGACAAATGTCTGTTAATATAATAGAATGAATAATAATATAATATTGTTTGGTGTTTGGTTGTTCCATCTATGTTGGAGTGTTATGTATAGCTTTTATCAAAATATATTAATGTTATGAAACCTAATATAGGTGTTAATGTTATGAAACCTAATGTAGGTGTTGCCGGTGGCACGTAGTTGTTGCTGCTGACATATTTTTCCTTTTATGTAGTCGCACAAATGTAAAAAAAAACGAAAAATTCAAATTTTTTTCTACTGTATCTCAAAAAAAATAGGAGTTGCCAGTGCCACTATGGACACCATAGTGGAACCGTCCCTGTGCACCTAGATTTCAAGTGAACAACTATTTTGTAAGGTTAAGAGCATATCATTTTGGAACATTATGTGAGCGAGAAAGATTATTTTTTTGTTTGGTTGAAATGTAAGTAAAGCTTAGTTTTTGTGGGTTATTGTAATTTTTTTGGAAATTTAATAAAATTCTCTATTGTCTATCCATTGATGCATGTCACATCAATCGAACTATAATAAATATTATGTTCAGTTTTATAGTGTTTTTATTACCGTTTTTCAAAAGATTATTTCACATATTTTTACCAAAATTGTTAATCATTTGTTTGAATTTGATTAACTTGTTTTAATGAAATCCCAAATGGTTACATTATTATCATAAAAACTTCAACTAAGAAAGTTGTTTTAAGTGAGTAAATTTGTGTTTTAGTGTCTTGATTATGTTCTTGAGATATGAAATTGATAGGTTGCTTTGTAATCAAATAAAATATAGCAAGAAAGCAATCAACAAAGAAAATACTTGGTACCATATCCGCATCCACATGGTACATATATGTCATCGTTCTTCTTAATTGTTGCTATGGAAGGATTAAACATCGACATGGGGAACCTTTGTCCCCGTTCCTCTTCATTATTGTTATGGAATGATTAAACATAGCTCTAAAAGAGGCATGTGAAAAATAAGTGTTTCAAGGCATTCACCTTTCTTAGAATAACCATTGTAACATCTTAAAAATTTAGTAAAGATTTTTGTTTTTCAAGAACAACCCAAAACCATAAATGTTTATAAAACATGCTTTCAAAGTATAAAGATCACATATCAGAGTATTCCAAAATCAAATCTCATAAAAACTGAAGGATGTGCACAATCAAGTCTTCGCCTCGCCCCCATCATCTAAAGTACATGGAACAAAAAACTTAAACCATAAGCCAAAGTTTAGTGACTTTTCTTAAAGTACCACACATAACCAAACAAATATACATATTGGGTCCACAACATCCGAGTTGAATTGCCCCTGGCCCACAACCTCTCGATTAGATTGTCATGGCCCACAACCTCCTGGTTAGATTACCACACATATTGCATACTATGTCTATAACTTCCCGGTTGGATTACCCTGGCCTACAACCTCGCGGTTACCTTGTTCGGGTTTGTTGACTGGTAGCACAAAGCAGTACAGTCTCAACCCAGCCACAGTATGTCGACATGTATAAAAGATAAAACACATAACAACAAACAGATAATCATGCAGATCTTAATAAATCACTACAGGATAACAACATTCTAAACCAGAATACATAATTTACTGGGTCGGTGTTGGTGCCTTCGATCCACAAGTACAGTGAGGAAAACCCACCTTACAGTCTGATAAAATAGCTGAAAAACACATTGCTCTAAATACTAACTCTACAGGTCACCTATTCGTTAAATAGTGACCGAATCTCATACTACAACCCAAAATACTTAAAATATCCCTAGGTTAAACTTGGTCAAAAGTCAAAAAGATAACCCTAGACTGAGCATACGCTGTGTACTCAGCATGTACGCAGGACGTACTCATTTATCCAAAAATAGGGCCTCAAAGGAGTACGTGTTGCGTAATCAAAAGTACGCCTAACGTACTCGGCCAGATTCCAATCTTTCATGTCAAGTGCCTAACCCCTAAATTCCTTTAATCTAATACTCAATTCTAATCCCAAATAACACTCCAAGTCATAAAGTATCCAACTTTGTGACTTTGCATGGTTATAAAGTGTCCAAATATTAAACCCTAATATCTCACAATATTATAAGCCACATAATACATGCATGGAGGAAAGTGAAGGGTTAAGATCCCATTTTTATGACTCTAATCAGTCTAAAGTATCCAAAAGGACTACTCATTTGGTCTTGGTTAGTCCATACACACACTGACCAAAGAATATGGGACTAAAATAACATAACTTCTAACAGTAATAAGATATAGAGAGATAATTATCAAGTTCAGAACTTTATACCTCCTGGGGTTGGTCAAGAAGTGTAAAACTCAGATCTACAAAGCTTGGAGCTCCTTCCTTGCTTTCCAATGGTTTCCTTCCTTCAAAAGTGGACACCAAACACCAAAATGAGATCAAAACACCATAAATGGAGATTAAGGTTTGCTAGGGACAATTTGGGAGATGGAGGATAATGAGGGAATAGGTCTTGAGCTAAGGATGTTTAAATAGGGCTCAAACCCCAAAAAATTAGAGTTTGGACACAAAATACGTATGCCTAGCATACGCTTGGGTACACCCAACGTACGCACAGAACTCTGTTTTTTTTCATTTAAGTGCCAAGGGACCAATTTTGCAAACAATTCTCATACTAAGGGTCAAAGTTGAAATTACTTGAACTAGGGTGTTACAATTCTCCCCCACTTGAATCAGACTTTGTCCTCGAAGTCCGCTCCTGCAGACAAATTTGGATAAAGAATCCTTGACCCACTAATGTAACCAATAGAGAAAAGTCATCACTACTCTATTTGAAATCCAAAAGTCCAATACCTTATCGGACTCCCAATAAGGTAAAAGCAACATAGAACTTAGTCGATATGACTTCACTTTGCAATCCGAACCATACATAACCCTCCACTTGAAACAAATATGAATCCCAACACGAGTCCATCTAAATAATCGTTGTACTGGCACATGAAGAACATCAACATATTCCACAAACTCTCTTAACTACTTCGATAATTATAAAGAGAACTTAAGAGACCACTCGGAAACCCAAAGCTGCGAACAAACAACCCTAAGCTTGAAAATACTCAATTGCAACGACTATCTTTCTCTCACTAACTTCATGACCCAACTTCCAGTGAGAAGCACACAACCGAGAACTCTCAAACTACAACCACCACCAACTCCATCGGTATACTTCCCAGAACTAGGAACCCATCCGTTCTAAACTTCAGAGGCCACACTCTAAGCATGATGATAATCCGTTCGTTGAACCTACCGCTAGTCCCAAACTAGGAATATCACTAAAACACGCAAAAATACTACTCAAAACATACTGATCGTGAATTTGGACCCATCCCAAATCCAAAAATTGTGCCCAAAAACCTTACAGACTTGACTTCCTGACAAGTCATCACCAACCCACTGCCCTCACGAGCATAATGATGGTCTATCCAAGAATTTCACATTGTATCCAAATCCCTTGTCAGCTCAAGTGTACATCCACCTAACAAATCACTCAAGACATTTACAACGAACTTCATGACTCGATATTCCATAACCGATACCCAATATTGGTAACCAAACTCCTGATGTAAGTAAATAGGGTTCATAATCCAAACACTATGCAAGAGACTTCTAATGTACAAATTACTCCCAACGGCCTTAAAATGTTGACATGATCCTAATCAGCTGGTCACTGAGTCTCTCGACTCCCATAATACACTAACATCCAAACATGCCAATAAAACTCACGATCCGAGACCAAAGAGTCTCAATCAAAAGACTATCGGGCTCCATCCATATGAATCATACAGCTACCGGCTCACGATACATCATGACACATTAAGCCACTAAATGATGAGCTCACGGTACTACGCCGAACTTGTCGTAATTCCATGACTGGCCTAATGACTCATGACCAACACTACAAGGACTAAAGATAATCAACCATCAATCCATCTTCTTGCAGGAACCCAAACAACACCCCCATCAATGCTAACCAAACACAATGCATTCCATACCCTTCTATCATGTACAAATATTTTCACAGTGCAGTCGGCTACCAATGCAAGATCAGGAAAAAAGCATGGTTGCATACAACCAAAGAATGAAATAGGTGGTTGCGATCTTGTTCCACTTTAGGGGCTACAAACCACTTAAGGACCATGCCAATAACTCTAGCCAAGTGTTCTCATTCTATCTTATTTAACCTACATACATCCTCAATGGAAACACATAACCAACCCTAGCTCTAATGCACTCATTCTTGCTTATAACCTTACCCACTAGCAGAAACATCCTCATGAGTGGCCAAAAATAAGGTACAATACCTTGATTGAAGCTGAAGGTCCTACCAATACACAATTAGCTCAATAAAACTTCAAAAGCTAACAGAAATGCTGGCAAAACCCTAGTCGGGTCAATTCAGATACCAATCCTGCCAATGCGACATTCCAAAATTGGATTCTGCTTAGATCCAAAGCCACACCTGAAAAACTAAGCAATGTTTTCCCATCATTCAAACTTCTAAAAACCAAGGACATCTGTCAGAATGGAGCCTACTATGAACAACAATTTTACAACCAACCATTTAGGGTATTCATATCTAGAAATCAAAATGTACAAAGTACATATTTTGACAATGGGTTGGCGTATCCATTGAACTCCAACTAATATAGTTTGAAATTTTTGAAGAACCTTTTCTACTGATATTGGAAGAAAAGACCAACGATAAAGAGTGCATTGACAACTAATCCATTGATCTGATGTACTACTGGACAAAACCCATGATAAACTCAACATACCAAACTCTATAACTAATTGATCGATCAGCAATTGACCAACCTAAACTATAAATATCAATCTATATAACAACTTGAGCAACCCAAATGCCTCTTGACGTATTCTTTGATGTTCTCGAAAGGAGTCACTTGTTACAACGAGTTCCTTGTCCAACAGCTTCTTACTGCGAAGACAACTCTTGCATTCCTGAATACATACACATGACGGAAACTTGCTCTGCAATCCCCGTCTCGAGCAAATCATGAATCAAAGTTTTGCAACCCACACCCATTCTTCTGAAACCATAACTTGAACAGATCAATGATCCTCCAAGTAGTATATCCAACTCTCCCCCACCTAGATTTGTGTGACAACCCGATATTTCGAATCAATGTAATGATCTAAGCTCAAATATTGTAACCTATTATGAGATTAGTAATATAAGAGTTGAAAATGAAATGTTCAAAACTCTCTTTATGAATATACTAAGTGGTAGATATCGTAACAAGGTTTTCAAAAATATAAGGAACACGAAAATCTGAATAATAACGAAGAAATTATGATCAATCAAAGATCCGCAACATTACCGGTAAAGCACTGATAAACGTGAAAAGAGAAATCTCAATAAAACACATTTTAGCCTTAGGTATCTAAATGAAAGTCGTAAAGATCATTAAATAGTAAACATACATAAAAAGAATGTCAAAATCTGACTTCGTATGAGGAAGTTATGATTTTTCTTAGTTTTCAACTTAGTAGTAGACAGATAAAAACTCAAAATAGAGATCGAACGATTTTTAGCCGACGCAAACTCAATGAGAAATGAAGATCTCGACAATTGTAGTACAATAGTAAAAAGACAGACGAAAATGGACGTCGCACGAAGAAGTTATGGATTTTTAACGGACTTTTCCAGTCTCGACCTGTTAAAAATACAATATTAAAAATAAAGTCAAAATTAGCCGATGAAGTCTAAATGAGAGTTGTAAAGTATTTTCTCACCTACGCGTGGATATAAAGAACGTCGAATCGGAGCTCGTACGCGAAAGTTGCAGATTTTACAAGATCGGGGCACAAAATTCGAGGCTGGTCCAAGAGGGAACTCCTTGCGTTCCTCTAGGAACGCCCTGCGTTCTTCGACCAGAGCCATCCCATCGTCCATCAGGTCCGAAATACGTAAGCAATGACCTCACAAGGGAATGCCCTGCGTTCCTTAAAGGAAAGCCCTGCATTCGTGGTGCTTCTCAGCACTATAAAAGGGAGGCTAGGGTTCCGGGTTTGGTTGCTTTTCTCTCAACTCTTTCACCATTAAACACCTCTTTAGCCCCTCTAAGCTATCTCGAAGCCCCGGTATCACCGCTAGCATACGACACAAGTCCCGACGCCCCTGATATTTTCGAGAAATCGACTTTCTCCAGTCGAAGTACTGCCCGAATTTAGTCTCGTCTTCATCAAAACATCACTTCTACCAAGTGAGTTCATACCCCTATATTTTCACGTATTTTCTATGTTTTAAGAGAGGGGGGGGGGGGGGAATACAAGTGAAAAGCAAGAAAAACTTATGTTAAAATACAGATCGTTACATATAAGTCCTAATGTTTTATCTACATCTTATGTATAAATGTTAAATATGTAAAATAATGTTACTGCTAATGTTATAGACTACTTTACATGGAAAGTTGGTAATACATCAAGGTTTATCATTCAAATGAAACACACTTTTTGAAAAACTATAATAGGTATACTTTACAATATATTCATGATAGTTTTACATATTATAAACAAAAAAGGAAATACTTCTATTGATAAGAAAAATGGACTTTTCATACGTAAACCTGTTGATACTAAATTTTGTGAGATATCTGACATCATTGAACCTTTCAGTTCGCAGATTAAGTCCTATTTTATAAGCCATAATCTCTTGTAGGGATAGCGTGATTTTTGTGTATAGATCTATATGGGATTGACAATCCCACACCTAAACTGTTAGCTACAGTCAGACCGGCAGGTCTGGAGTGACAAACGTCATATCATTCCAACACCTGAAGAATACATGCAGTTTGGGTCAATAGCACGATTATAAAAACTCACATGAAGTATTAATACATCTTGGTTTACGGGGCTGTTAAACACCTTAGTGATTATATATATATATATATATATATATATATATATATATATATATATATATATATACACACACTATTTTAGGTATGGAAAATACTTATGCATTTCGATTTTTGGAACTTTTAAAACCACCACTCAATTATGGAAAATATTGGATTTTCTAGAAACAAACTCGAATTTCTTTATACTAAAAGGCATACTATTCCTATACAAAAATGCTTATGAACTCACCAACTTAATTGTTGGTACATTTTCAAAACTACTTATATTTCTCAGGGATTCAATAATACAGGTAAACACCAGCTTCTAGGGAAGGGACGCTAAGGTATCAGTTTCAAAACTTATTAAATCATGATATTGTAATTTATTTTGAAACATGTATCACATTCAACAATGTAACTTTTCAATTATATTTATGATGGTTGTGTTTACTTTCTTTACAAATACTCAACTGTTATGATACTACATGAAGTCATCCACCCCCGAATGTTTCCGCCATTCTGGTTTGGGGTGTGATAGGTTAAACTACCAATAACTGACATTTCCAACCGACCAAAACTCAAACCAGAGCATCCCAGTACCCTCTAAACACCACTCTTGGAATGAAAAATGGCATATGACAATCCATTGAATAATTATAATACCCAATAAATTTTTAACAAAACTCTGATTCGTAGACAAAGACGTAAGTAATCTGAACATAACGTCTTACACACACAATCATATGATCATAAACATAAACAATAAGAGCATGAAGGGTTCAAATACGATACATATCTATGAGGACTTAAGGTTCTAACTTCGCTTCCTGGAAAACTACAAATGATAGAGTCTGAGCTATTTTGGTCGTCAAATGTGGGAAATTTTCCCTAATGTGACAAGGAAGATGACAACGATGACATAATTCTACCTCCAGGGTGCAATCTTTGCGAACATGACCCTTCCGCCCACACCTACCACATGTGAACTAACAACACATTGGCTCATGGGTTCCTCCATCCCTAATGTGCATGACGTGGTCCGTTTGGCCTCCAATACTCAGGTTAGCAACATCGAACTCTTCGCCCCTCACTGAAATTGTCGGATCATGTACCCGCTTCCTCTTTCCTCGATGTGCTCCCACATCAAGATCTCTCTCTCTCTCTCTCTCTCTCTCTCTCTTTCTCTCTAACTCTTTCTTTCTCTCCCTCTTTGTAGTCGTCTCAACATTCTCTTCCACATCTCGAAGGGCTGTAGCTTACTCCCTAAATTTGAAAATTAGCTTGTCAGTGATTCGACCAACCATACCAGACAATTCTTCCAATAAAATTTGTGAAACCTCAGTGGTAATCCAATCATGTAACCCTGTGTCATTTATATTGATCTTGAAGGGCTCTACTTCCCACCTGGGTACCAACATCCTATTAACAAAACCAAACGGTTGTCACATAACCTAAATGTCATCACTAATCCATCACACTATACCTACACTACAGAAACCCACACATAAATCCTCTACTGGCTTCTAGAATCCTCACAACTTTCCTTAATTCGAGTATAGATCATGTGCTTCCAATAGTACGTGATCGATACTACCTTTCATACATATCCTTAATTTCCTCAAGAATAATCTCAAATCTTCTAACTCATCTCCTCATAATGGTACTCCTAAAACCCGTTAAATAGCGTCGAAACCGTACTAAAGTACTTCCTAGGCTCTCCTAGGATCCCCACCTCACCCTGCCATCAGCTACAGAAAACCCCCTATTAATGTAAACTAACCACTTCATGAATATAATTACATGCAATAAAACCTAAATAATCTTTTAAATAAACGGCCTAACCCTACAACAGTTAGACTCAGACTAGAGTTGTGCAATAGAGCTGAATTAATCATTCTAAAATAATTTAACCTTTGCAGCATGTAACTTAATTATATTCATTTAATAATTAACTCACATCAATATGAGTCCCACAAAGCACAAAATAAGCAACATTCGAGTAGAAACCATCTGGCACTGAGACACCATGAAAATCAGGCAGATCCTTACACGCAAATTCTGGACCACTAGGTCCAAGCATCAAGAATACACATATATCTTGTATCTACTTTATCGAGAGTAACTAAAAATTACTTTAAGCTGGCCTACTATTACCACACCTACTCATGGAGCTTCCACCAACCCTGTAGTCGTTCGTACATGCTAATCCTACATAACACTAAATTCCATATACAGTCGAATAATTGATTCTACCCTAACCACAAAACCGGACAAGGAATATGAAATAAGGCTAAATTAAACATTCTCATGCTATAAAATCTTAGTTATGTAAAACTATTATGTACACACTAAACAACTATATTAATTATGTCAATTCCATCTAGCATACAAGAAATTCTCCTAGGCTATCAGACATCATACATTAGATAATTCTATCATCCAATTCCCGAAGATCCCTATCCTATAACTAGCATGTTGTTATATCATAAACATCATAAACGAATAACAATATGGGTAACTTGGGGTATACTTTCTTACTCTAGATGATCATACACATTGTCACACCCCCAAACCAGGGATGGCGGAAACGTCCGGGGGTGGAGGACTTCATGTATAGTATCATAACCACAATTTCAATAGTAATTTAAGCAAACACAACCAACATATATATAATTGAAAAAGTTACATCACTTGTATGAATTACATGTTTCAAAATCAATTACAATATGTTGACAAAATATGAAAAGTTTGACGCCTTAACGTCCCATCCTCAAAAGCACTTGTTTACCTGTTTAGTGTTATCCTGAGAATACAAGTTGTTTGGAAAGTGTCAACACAAAGGTTGGTGAGTTCATAAGCTTTTATTAATAAACTTAGTAGAAGTCTTTCACATGTAAATGTCGCGTTTGTTTCAGAAAAAAAATCCGATATTTTCCTTGAAATCCGTGAAATGTAGCCTTATAACCAAAGACCCAAAATGTATAAGAAATCATCATTACTTAGCAGAAATGTCGTGAGTTTAAAATGATACGGAAAGTAAATTTTTAATCAACCTAAAACCTACTTCGGTTTTATGAAATCTCGTAAACTTTATGAATTGTTAACTCCCTAGGTGAGTCGCTATAATCATACTGTGACTATGTAAACCTGCCACAACGTTTCTCAGGCGTCGCGAAAATGAAATGACATTTGTCACCCGTAGACCTGCAGGTCCCACTGTAGCTAGCAGCCAGGTGTGGGGTGTCAAACCCAATATAGATCTATATACAAGTATCACGTTCTCCCTCAAGGAGATTCTGATTATAACTACCAGGAATTATATCCCGCACTCGGACGTACGGGGAGAGAGAGAGTCTCACAACATAGGTTAACAAGTTTACGTGGAATGTGTGTGGATATAAATCTTTCTTGTATGAATGTACCCTTTTCGTACGAGTGTGTTGAGTGATGTATCATAAACTATACCTATTATAGTTTATCTAAAATGTATGTAATATGTATGAATTCGTTTATGGAAATGTATTAGTGTTGTGAATTTATCAAACTATACTTTTTATAGTTACATAATACGTGTTCTAAAATGAATGAATAATATTTAATATGAATGACTTAGTTTCAGTTCATAATGATAAACTAACAAGGAAACACATTCAAATATTAGAACTTATGATTATACACTTTGCTCAACATAATACAAAGTGTTATGATATTTACATGCTGTTGGCTAACTTTAGCCATTCTGCCCTGTTTTGGAAAAATCATAGAAAAATCATACTAAGTCGAAAACTAGATCCGTAAATTCTGAGAGTTCAAAAAATGTGTCTAGTTTACTCATAATTTTTATCACGATTTTTAATGACCTCCAACTTGGGTGAAAAAGTCCATAATCACAGACTGGTCCAGATTGTTGTTTGAAATGATAGGCAGTTTTGTAAAAATCACCATAAATTGTAGAAAAATCGTATGGAGATGTGCAAGTAGTCATTTTAAAGCTACAAACTTGAACTATTTGCACCTTGTACAGTTTTGGAAACAAAAATGTTTAAGATGCCCAAAACAGTCCGTGAATGGAGTTGAACTTTTCTGATGAAGGCTGTTAGAAATATTTAGTTATGTTCTTGATGTTTTAACTTGTATCCCCCCCCCCCCTCTGAAAACTTGAGAAAACATGAAAATGTAGGGGTATGAACTCACCTTAAGTGATTTCAGTAGGTAAGTGTTGAAGAAGAGAAGTGTTCAACCCAAGAACACTTGAAGAATCACTTGAAGATTCGAAGATCTAACACAATTATGAGAGAGTTTGTTTAAGATATCCATGATTCGAGTGGAAATAATTGAGATAATCATAAAGAGAATGGATTATTCTTACCAAATGTGGAGGAAAATCCAAAGATCAGCCCTCAAATCTCGAGTTCTAGAGAGGGAAAATGAGAGAGAAAAGAGTTTGCTCTTTTTGGTGAAAAGAGAGGAAATGAGAGAAACGAGGAGAGAGGGTGAATATTCAGCTCTCCAAAAACATGGGGAGGAGTGATGATTGAGTGGAAAGGACATTGATGTGACCTAGGTAAGGTGGGGAGGTGTGGCTGGTCATAGAGTGGGTGTGGGAGTGGTTGCTTTGTCATAAAGTAAAGCAAAGTCAACACTCCACCTCTTTGTACTTTACCCACTTGCTCTTATTATTTAAATAAGGATTTTTATGAAAATATGATTAAATTGAGAATATTTAGGGTTTATTATGTTAAAATATGATTTTGGGTGACAATCCCGCGTTAAAATAATTAAAAACGGGCCTTAAATGCAAAACTATGCGAAAACCGGGAAGAAAATGAGTTCCCAGCGAGACCTCTCGGTCCTAGGCCGAGGCTCGGTCCATGCTGAGGTTGGAGTCGGAAGCGAAAGGCGCGAGTCAGACGCGAGAAGTGAAGGGCGAGGGTCCGGTCCGAAGGCTCGGTCCGAAGGGTCAGTAGCGAAGGTGAGGTTCGGTTTGGGAATAAGAGGCGAGAATGTCAGAACCGAACGGACTGTAGTGAACAGTAGTGAACAGTACCTTCGGTTCGATTAGTGAACAGTACCTTCGGTTCGGATCAGCAGCCTTCTTCATCAGGAGGTTTCGGTTCCTAAGAGGGGTTTCGGTTCCTAAGAGGGGTTTCGGTTCCTAAGGTCTGTTTTTCGCGTTTTCGCCCCGTTTTAAGCCGTTTTTGACCCGGTTAAGGGCCGAAATGACCCGAATGATTCTAAAAAGTTACGGGAACTATTTGAGAGAGATTTGGGAGAGATTTCTCACACTTGGAGAGATTTGGGAGAGATTTGACATTCTTGGAGAGATTTCTCATACAAAGAGATATTTGCGAGAGTTTTCTCATACTTAGAGGGATTTGGGAGAGATTTGACATTCTTGGAGAGATTTCTAATACAGAGAGATATTTGAGAGAGATTTCGCATACTTGGAGAGATTTGGGAGAGGTTTGACATAGAGAGAGATAGTGTGGAAACGATTGAGAGAGGTTCCATGTGGGATAGTTGTGAGTGTCCAGCATCGAAATGCATGGTTCGTGAACCCTGTTAAGCCTTGTTTAAGGATCTTACACACTCCCGATGAGTATGCAACATTGTTTTATCGGTCTAGTTCATTGATTAGAACTAGGTTTTAGGAAATTTTTAACACAAGACTTTTCTCAAGTGATGTTTTCCCATTAATATAGCAAGTTATACAGTATGAACATAACACAAACCCTAATACACAAGGTTTAATCGAGTTGACCGGCTTGACTTGATGACTTGACTTGACTCAAGATTGACGATTGTCACACACATCTCATCCTTTATAGGTTACTTTTAAAAATATTTTTGAAAACAATTTTGAAAACTCTTATAGATCCTTAGTTTGAGTATGGATTCACACAAATGATCATCCAATTCTCTCAAACCAGGGCTCTGATACGAACTTGAAACATCCCAAAAATCAAGGTAAATTTTGTGTTTTCCAAGAACAACCTAAAACCATAAAATGTTTACAAAACATGGTTTTGAATTATGTATAAAGATCACAAATTAGATTATCCCAAAATCGATTCTCATAAAAACTGAAGGATATGCACGATTAAGTCTTCGCCTTGCCTCGATCATCTGAAATACCTAGAATATAAAACTTAAACCATATGCTAAAGCTTAATCAGTTCCCCCAAAGTACCACACACAGCCAAACAAATATACATACTGGGTCAACAACCTCCCGATTAGATTACCCTGGCCTACACCCTCCCAGTTGGATTGCCACACATATTGGACACTTGGTCCACAACCTCCTGGTTATTTTACCCCTGGCCCACAACCTACCGGTTGGATTGACTAGCTTTATTGACTGGCATCACAAAGTAGTACAGTCTCAACCCAACCACACTATGCTGACATGTATAGCAGATAAAACACATAACAACAAACAGATAACCATGTAGATCTCAACAGATCGCTACATCATAACAACATTCTAAACCAGAATACATAATCTACTGGGTTGGCGTTGGTGCCTAAGACCCACAAGTACAGTAAGGAAAACTCACCTCATAGTCTGACGAAATAGCTAAACAACACACTGCTCTGAATACCAACTATACATGTCACATATACATTAAATAGTGATTGAATCTCAAACTACAACCTAAAATACCCAACATACCCCTAGGTCAAAGTCAAAAAGTCAACTATAAACTGAGTATGCATTGCTTACTCAGCATGTACACACAGCGTACTCATTCATCCAAAAATAGGGCCTCAAAGGAGTATGCGCTGCATGCTCAGATGTACGCCCAACGTACTTGACCGGATTTCAATCTTTCAAGTTAAGTGCTTAATCCCTAAATTCCTTTCATCTAACACTCTGTTCTAGTCCCAAATAACATTCCAAATCATAAAGTTTCAAACTTTATGACTTTGCATGGTTATAAAGTTTCCAAATCTTAAACCCTAACATATCACAATATTCTAAGCCACATAATACAAGCATGGAGGAAAATGAAAGGTCAATATCCCATTTTTATAACTCCGAAACATCCAAAGGACAATTCATTTGGTCTTGGGTAGTCAACACACACATAGACCAAGAATATGGGACTAAAAGCACATAACTTCTAACACTAACAAGATCTATAGATATAATCATCAAGTTCAGAAATTTTCACCACCCGGGGGTTGCTCAAGAAGTGTAAAACTCAGATCTAAAAATCTTGGAACTCCTTCCTTTCTTTCTAATGGCTTATTTCCTTCAAAAGTGGACACCAAACACCAAAATAAGTTCAAAACACCATAAGTGGAGATTAGGGTTTGGTAGGGACGATTTGGGAGATGGAGGCTGATGAGGGAAGAGGACTTAAGGAGTTAAGAATGTTTAAATAGGGGTCAAACCCTAAAAATTAGGGTTTGGAAAATAGCTACGTTCGCCCAACATACATACATAGCTTTGTGTTTTTCATGTAAGTGCCAAGGGACCAATTTTGCAGACAATTCTCATATTAAGGGTCAAAGATGAAATTACTTGAACATGGATGTCACGGCCATCATCTCTTGTATCTCTTCTATGCCGATAACATCATTTTTATAGGTGATTGGATGCGAAGTAATCTTAAGAACTTAGCTCGTATACTTCGTTGTAGGCCTCCTTTGGTCTAAATGTTAACTTCAACAAATCCAAGGTGTTCAGAATTGAGATTTTTTACCAATATTTAGATTGCAAAGCTAGATCGATTGGTTGTAATGCTGCCTATTTTCCATTTAATTACAGATAAAACACATAACAACAAACAGATAACCATGTAGATCTCAACAGATCGCTACATCATAACAACATTCTAAACCAGAATACATAATCTACTAGGTTGGCGTTGGTGCCTAAGACCCACAAGTATAGTAAGGAAAACTCACTTCATAGTCTGACAAAATAGCTAAACAACACACTGCTCTGAATACCAACTATACATGTCACATATACATTAAATAGTGATTGAATCTCAAACTACAACCTAAAATACCCAACATACCCCTAGGTCAAAGTCAAAAAGTCAACTATAAACTGAGTATGCATTGCTTACTCAGCATGTACACACAGCGTACTCATTCATCCAAAAATAGGGCCTCAAAGGAGTATGCGCTGCATGCTCAGATGTACGCCCAACGTACTCGACCGGATTTCAATCTTTCAAGTTAAGTGCTTAATCCCTAAATTCCTTTCATCTAACACTCTGTTCTAGTCCCAAATAACATTCCAAATCATAAAGTTTCAAACTTTATGACTTTGCATGGTTATAAAGCTTCTAAATCTTAAACCCTAACATATCACAATATTCTAAGCCACATAATACAAGCATGGAGGAAAATGAAAGGTCAATATCCCATTTTTATAACTCCAAAACGTCCAAAGGACAATTCATTTGGTCTTGGGTAGTCAACACACACATAGACCAAGAATATGGGACTAAAAGCACATAATTTCTAACACTAACAAGATCTATAGATATAATCATCAAGTTCAGAACTTTATACCACCCGGGGGTTGCTCAAGAAGTGTAAAACTCAGATCTAAAAATCTTGGAACTCCTTCCTTTCTTTCTAATGGCTTATTTCCTTCAAAAGTGGACACCAAACACCAAAATAAGTTCAAAACACCATAAGTGGAGATTAGGGTTTGGTAGGGACGATTTGGGAGATGGAGGCTGATGAGGGAAGAGGACTTAAGGAGTTAAGAATGTTTAAATAGGGCTCAAACCCTAAAAATTAGGGTTTGGAAAATAGCTACGTTCGCCCAACATACATACATAGCTTCGTGTTTTTCATGTAAGTGCCAAGGGACCAATTTTGCAGACAATTCTCATATTAAGGGTCAAAGATGAAATTACTTGAACATAGGTGTCACGGCCATCATCTCTTGTATCTCTTCTATGCCGATAACATCATTTTTGTAGGTGATTGGATGCGAAGTAATCTTAAGAACTTAGCTCGTATACTTCGTTGTAGGCCTCCTTTGGTCTAAAAGTTAACTTCAACAAATCCAAGGTGTTCAGAATTGAGATTTTTTACCAATATTTAGATCGCAGAGCTAGATCGATTGGTTGTAATGCTGCCTATTTTCCATTTAATTACTTGGGGGTACCGAGGCGGAGTAAGTATGAATCCCATAAAAATTTGGTAGCCCATCGTCAAATGTGTACAAGCTTATCCATTTGGAAATCTAAAACACTATCCGGGATGCCCTGGGTCTGTTGGCCTTCAGCACAAAGCAGGATTGCCTCAACCCAACACACCATCACATATCAACATATCATATCAAACCTTAGCTAGCATATACAGGCAGTCATACAAATCTAACAGACCACTAAGCATAGCATCATCTCATATTCCATGATACAGATCTAACAAATCACTACAACATACAACATGCGATAAATCAAGATAACAATCGAAAAGGGTCAGCCTTGGTGCCTTCGACCTAAAAGTACAGTGAGGAAAACTCACTTCGCAGACTGAACAAAACCGATGAGGTCCGACTCCGATTCTCAGCTCTCTAACCGATACCTATTTCCACCAAGTGACCAATTCCATCAAAACCCCCAAATACCTAAAATACCCTCAAGGTCTAATTTGGTCAAAGTCAAAGGTCAAGGTCAACAGTCCATGTTGACCCAACACGTCGTGTTCCCCTTCGCCGTGTTCTGCCAACATCCAAACAGTTAGGAAAACCTCAGCCGACACGTCGTGTTGACTTGCAAACACGCCTTGTTTTCCTGAGTTCAAACAACTTAATACATTCAGCTGCCTCTTCGAATACAAGAGCTCTAAAGCTCAGACCAAATTATGATTAAGAAGGATAAAGTTTCCAACTTTATCCATTGGGACTTCCAAAAAGGTCCAAAACCCAAACGATAAAGCTTGATAATGCAATGGCTTAACCAATACTCACTTAATCCTTAAGGTCTGAAGTCCACCCTTTCCAGAAGTCATTCTAACACCTAAACCATCCCAAACGTTGGTGCTTTTTAGACATACATGTCCAATGCATGCCTTGAACCTATATTAGGTCAAAATGAGGATTTATGACCTAATCTCTATGCATGACATCAAAACTTGATTATAGACCAAATCTAAGACACTACTATGTCACCTTGACTTGTAGTCATAAAGTTGCAAACTTTATGAGATCTAACCAATTCAACATTCAAGAACAAGAAGCAAAAGGGATAAAACTCAAGATCTAACAACTTTAAATGATAAAAATTGGGTCTTGGACACTTACAAAACTCCAGAAGAGTGCCAAACTGAAGAATGGGGCCTTCTTGCTAGATATTTGCTTCCTTCTTCCACCTTCTTCCTTCTTTAGTTTCAAAAACACCAAACTAGCCTCAACAATGGGAGAGAATGATGATTAGCGTTTCTTTGAGGGTTTGAAGGGCTGGGGGTTAACAAATCCTAGCCTATACATTCCTTTAAATAAGGAACAAACTGCGGAAAATTAGGGTTTCATTCCAACCATCAACACGCCGTGTTCCAAAAGGAACACGCTGTGTTGCCCAAAATGAAACCTGCGCTTTCGCATATCTGGACACGCCGTGTTGGTGCCTCCAATACACTGTGTCCAATCCTCGACTTCCGATTTTGGATTTTCTGACTTTTTGTTGCTTTGATTTTCTTATGCTACATTTCATACCATTTTATAACCGTTACTTTTTGTACAATTCTAGCCTTTTGACAATTCTATCCATTGCATCATATTTCTTTCCCAAAACAAATCAACAAAAAACATTTATTGCCTTACATTTCTATTTTCTAGTCGTAATTTTCAATATTTATTACTTGGTTGGGTAAAATAAAACATTAAAGAGAAAAGGGATATCTCCAAAAAAGTCCCGATATTTTGGGCAAATTTTTAATAAAGTCCTAAATTTTATTTTTTGAATAAAAAAGTCCTGACTTTTTCATCTTTTGAATAGAAAAGCCCAAGAAACCGGCTAATTTATTCACTTTAGCCCTTTTTGACCTGTTCAGCAGGTCATGGGACAAAATTGTTAATTTTTCGAAAATAACGGGATTTTTTTTTGCAGATTTCGTTAAAAATTTTATATGATGCATAAACATATATTTTTTTTTAAATATCTATATCAATTTTTATGTATTTGTGTATCTTTTATGTTTTTATATGTACACATTTACATATTTTTATGTTTTTTAATATATTAACGTATTTTTTACTTATTTATATGTATTTTAGACCATTTTACATTTGTTTATGTATTTTTATGTGTAATTTTTTATGTATTATGTATTTTTACTTATTTATGTATTTTTAAGCTTTTTATATAGATGTTTATGTATTTTAAATGTATCAACGTATTTTTTACATATTTACATCTATTTTTAAGTATTTTACATATTTTTTATGTATTACGTATTTATGTATTCCTTTAAGTGTTTTATATAGATGTTTTTGTATATTTATGTATTTTAAATGTATAGATATATTGTTTTAAGTATTTATATGTATTTTTTTTTTAAAACTATTTTACATATTTTTTGTGTTTTTTTTATGTATTATGTATTTATATGTATTTTTGCATATTTATGTATTCTTTTAGTTTTCTTATATAGAGTTTTATGTATTTTTATGTATATTAAATGTTTAATTGTATTATTTTTACGTGTTTATATATTTTTACGTAAAAATAATACACTTTAGTATTTAATGTACATAAAAATACATAAACATCTATATAAGAAAACTAAAAAAACACATACATACGCAAAAATATATATAAATACATAATACATAAAAACACATAAAAATACACAAAAAAATATGTAAAGTGCTTTAAAATACATATAAATACGTAAAACAATACGTTTATACATTTAAAATACATAAATATACAAAAACATCTATATAAAAAACTTTAAAAAATATATAAATACATAATACATAAAAGATATGTAAAGTACTTAAAAATAGATATAAATACGTAAAAATACGTTTATACACTTACAATACATAAACATATATATAAAAAGCTTTAAAAATACATAAATATGTAAAAAAAATATATAAAAATACATATAAATACATAATATATAAAAAATAACACATAAAAATTATGTAAAATGGTTAAAAATACATAAAAATAAGTAAAAAAAAATATGTCTATACATTTAAAATACATAAAAATACGTAAATATATACTTATAAAAATATAAAAAATACAAAATACGTAAAAATAAATATAGATATGTAAAAAATATGTTTATACATTATATAAAAATTTTGACGAAATCTGCAAAAAGTCATTTTATTTTCGAAAAATTAACAATTTAGTCCCATGACCTGCTAAACAGGTCAAAAAGGACTAAAGTGAATAAATTAGTCGGTTTCTTGGGCTTTTCTATTCAAAAGGTGAAAAAATCAGGACTTTATTAAAAATTTACCAAAAATATCGGTATTTTTCTGGAGATATCCAAAAGAAAAATGAAAAAAAAAAACAAGGTGAAAGCATTATAAAAAGGAAGGGGAAGGTCAGCTCCAAAGCAAAAGAGAAAAATGAAACAAAATGCATCTCGGTGGCCTGATAGTTACTTGGGCTTCCAAAGTAATTTGTTTTTCATATTTTCGTAGTTTACTTGGTTTGAGCCAATGAGGCAATGACCGACTCTGATATTTAAAAAAAATGGTTTAGTTTTGGATGGGTTCATTTTCGGATTGATTTAGGACTGATTATGGATTGCAATGTATGCAGTCTCTAAGACCGAGTTAAAATTTGAGGACTGCTAAAAGACTGTTGAGCAAATATATGCAGTCTCTAACATCGAGTTAAAATTTGAGGACTGCTAAAAGACTGTTGAACAAATGTTTATTATGATACTATTAAAGTTAATGTCTTTGCTTCTAAAAAAATGTGTCAACACACCTATTTTGGTGAAGTTTGTAACTCTTAGTTCTTATGAATGAGTTTTTTTTAAGTAAAAAGGTTTTGGAACCTAGTTGATATGTGACTCACATTGGTTTTGTTCTTGTGCACATAGAAACCCTTAAGCTTGAGCTTCGGACATTATATGATTTCAAATTTTAATATTTTAATTAATTTCTATGTTTGAAAATTTGCTTTCTTTTTTCAATGCCTCAAGAAAAGGTCGCGTCACGTGATTATTAAAATATTTATTCAAATCAACCACCCATACTTAGAGGTTTACAATAAAAGAAACGTGTCTTTTTTTTTTTCTCTCTATTTTTTCTGTGATATCATGCATTTTAATTTATACATTTTATTATATTAGATAAAATTATATAGTATATATTATTCGAGTATACATCACTTCTATCTTCCCCCATATCTTTTGCAGATGGATTCATCAGATAAGATTGTTAAAGAAATTCGCGGAATCATTCAAGTATACGAAGATGGCCGATTCCAGAAACTCACCGGCACCGATGTCCTTCCCGCCGGCATTGATCCTTCCTCCGGCGTCCAATCCAAAGACGTCATCATCTCACCGGAAACCAACCTCTCCGCCAGGCTTTACCTTCCTAAAACCGCCACCAAAAAACTCCCTCTTCTAATCTACTTCCACGGCGGCGGATTCATCATCGAATCCCCCTTCTCCCCTCTCTACCATAACTTCTCAAACCTCGTCGCAGCTGAATCCAACGTCGTCATTGTCTCCGTTGACTACCGAACGGCGCCGGAGCATCCCGTCCCCACCTGCTTAAACGATTCCTGGGAAGCAATCAAATGGGTCGCTGGAAACTGCCCGGAGTCGTGGATAAACGACTATGCAGATCTTGAAAACGTATTCTTCGCCGGCGACAGCGCCGGTGCCACCATCGCCCACCACATGGCAATCCGGGTCGGGTCAGAAAATCCTAGATTGAGTATAAACCTACGAGGTATTATCCTGCTCCACCCGTATTTTTGGGGAGAAGATCGGATCGGATCTGAAGGCGAACACCCATGGAAGCCATTCATGGAGGATATATGGATCTTTGCCCACCCGGGAACAAGTGGGTTGGATGACCCGCTGATTAACCCGGATAAGGATCTGAAAGTTTCGGATCTCGGATGCTCCAGGGTACTGGTTTGTGTTGCTGAGAAAGATATATTGAAGGACAGGGGATGGTATTATAAGGATATTTTGGGTAAAAATGGGTGGAATGGAGATATTGAGGTTATTGAGGACAAAGAGGTAGACCATGTGTTTTTCCTATTTTACCCTTCTGCTGATAATGCTCTTACTTTGCGCAAGAGAATTTGTACTTTCATCAATGGCATCAACAACAATCCCGATATGTAATAGCATAATATTATATCGTTTAGTTTCTGAATTTGGTACTCAAGTGTTATTGTAAAAAATAAGTTATTGTTATGTTCTATAATGAAATTAAAAATATATATATATTTGCTTCATTTGAACAAAAAAAAGTGTGTGCTTAGTTTAATCAAATGAAATATAGTTAATTATCCTATTCTGTTGAGTTACATTACTTAGACAATATCCATTTCGCATTAGAATGGAATGAAAATTTTATTATAGCCAATTTTTATGTGGATTGACATGCATAAACCATTTAGTCTTTTATATATGTACGAAAACATAAACTCATAATTTCCCAACATCAACATTTCATTTATATATGAAACAGTTGGTTTTCATCATACAGATTACACAGAAAACCTCACTACAATAACTCTCAGCTCTCTAATGAACAACAAAAACAAGATCAAAAGAATATGAACTGAAACCCTGGTACAAACCCTAAAACTATAGCGAACAATCTTTATGAGAGAATGAATCTGTCATCTGAACTACACAAATGAAGGATAATCAGCTTTATATACACCGGGTCAAACCCGGATCCAAGTTAAACAACCCGCGTAGTAAACACCTGGAAAATCAATATATACCACAACATTTTTCCATTATAAATGACAAGTTTGTATTATATATATAACCTTTTAACACCCCCTCTCAAACTTGTCAATTTATACAAATTTATTTACCAGAAAACAAATTTACAAGACCAAGTCTCTTTGACAAGAACTCATGCTGAAAAAAAACTTAATGATTTAGTTAAAATGTCTGCATTTTGATTAGAAGAATTAATCTTAACTAATTTTAAAACATTATTTTCAATCTTTTCTCTTACAAAATGCACATCAACCTCAAAATGTTTTGTTTTTTCATGAAAAACAGGATTTAAAGCTAACTTAATAGCAGATTCATTATCACAAAACAATTTAACAGGAGTTAAACTTTTGAAACCAAGATCACTTAAAATCTTTAAGACCCACAAAACTTCACATGTTACAGAACCCAAAGCACGGTATTCAGATTCTGTTGATGACCTGGACACTGTGCTTTGTTTCTTACTTTTCCAAGAAATAAGAGTGTTTCCTAAATAAACCAAATAACCAGAAACAGATCTCCTAGTTGTTAGACATTTGGCCCAATCAGCATCCACATAACCAACAACATCAAAACTATTAGATTTAGAAAACAAAACACCTTTACCAGGACAATTTTTCAAATACCTTAATAATCTGAACGCAACACTTAAATGTGATTTTCTTGGCTTATGCATAAACTGACTTAATACTTGGACAGCATAACTAATATCAGGTCTAGTAACAGTGAGATAAATCAATTTTCCTATAAGTTTCTGAAATTCTGTTATATTAGTTATAAGATCAGTATTATCATCACAATCTCTGTTAAACACAAAATTGACTTCCAAAGGAGTTTTAACAGGTTTGCATGCCAGCATACCAAATTCATGTAATAACTCCAAACAATATTTTCTTTGATTTAGACATACACCATTACTAGTAGACAAAACTTCAATTCCCAGAAAATATTTCAACAACCCTAGATCCTTAATTCTAAACTGTGACTTAAGAAATGATTTTACATTTTCAATTTCAACACAACTGTTACCTGTTAGAATTATATCATCAACATATACTAACAAAATAACAATGGTGTTATTTTTTGAGCGAACAAATAAAGAATAATCATTTATACTTTGAACAAAACCAAAAACCGACAAAGAAGAGCAAAGTTTCTCATTCCACTTTCGTGGAGCCTGTTTCAAACCATATAAAGACTTCACCAATTTACAAACTCTACTATCATTTTGTGACATCCCCAAAATCACGGCCAGAAAAGACCGATTTTGTTTATGCTTTATAAAAATCAGAGTACTTCATTTTATAAAAAGCTTGCGGAATTTGTTCCCAGAAAAACATGGTAAATACGTTATTAAAACATTTTCGAAGAAACGTATTTATTTCATTTTAAAACATTTGGGATGTCATCGTTAATACAGGAACATAAGCATAAACAGAACTTACAATTATTCACACTAGTGGTCTACATCTCTTTAAATCTCTCAGTGTAATGTCGCTTCATATCAACACCTGTGGTATAAATAAACTGAGTGGGTCAGGTTGGGAAACCTGGTGAGCACATAGGGATTTCAATCCCACAATGTTATACCATATATATAGTTTAAAATTCACAAAATATACAATTTCACCATACATATATATAAACAACTCTTATCCCACCCCGTCGATCCTCGCAACGAGGCTATCCATACTCTCGGACCTAAGATTAGTCGTTTTACCTACTCCATACTCTCGGATCAGAAATGAACGAATTTACCAAATCCATACTCTCGGACTAGGGACGAATGACTAATCCATACTCTCGGATTAAAGATGAATGATTATGCCTAATCCATACTCTCGAACTAGGGACAATAGCTAATCCATACTCTCGGATTAACGAATGATTATGCCTAATCCATATTCTTGGACTAGGGACAATGACTATGTCTAATCCATACTCCCGGATAAGTGACATATACTAACTTCTATTCTCTGAGTTTAACTCACTTGTACTCGTGAGAATATACTACCCAATATTCCTCATATTTAATTTAGGTCTACTCTTTATCCTAAATTATCAAATATAATCAGGTATGTTCTTTAACACGAATTTCAAGCAACATCAATTAACTCGCACATAAACATATAATTAATATTTCAATCAATACTTGTATTAAAATCATGTTCATGAAAGGGACTATGCACTCACCTGAGAAGGTGGTGACTCGGTACTCGGACAGCGCTTCGTTTACTTTAAAATAATTTCCTTCGACGAAACCTAGTATTATCACCAATAGATTTTAGTCTATTATTCGCCGAGACTAATTAATAGTCTAGCTATTATTACTATTATATAAGCGTTAAAAAAATACTTATATAACCCATAATAATAGCCCAAGTATTTATTATATGTTCTTAATAACGTTAATATAATTAAATAAAAACTATATTAAAAATAGCGTAGACGTAGCTCACTTACAGCGGGTTTTATAGAAAACCAGGCTTTGCTTGGAGCAGCGTTTACGAGCCGAAAAGCTCTTCTTCTCGGAGCCGTCGAGCACTCCGGGGCTTCCGCCTCGTGCTAGGGAGGTTCCCTAGGCTTTTCGGGGGATTTCGGGGCTAGAGAGAGGTTCTAGAGAGAGAGTAAAGAGAAGAAAGAATGGGAAAGGTGTGAAGAAAATGAGGGTGGGAGAGGTGGTATTTATAGGGTGAAAATGGCTGAAATTGGTGCCACATGTCACCATCTAGTGGCAAGACTTGGGGAGAAAGCAATGGCCAAGATTGTGCCACATCACCCATTTTCGCACAACACACTTCCGAATTCTAAAATCCGTAACTTTCACATACGACCTCCGTTTTTGACGTTCTTTATATCCACGCGTAGGTAAAAATAATATCTACAACTTTCATTTTGACTCCGTCAGCTAATTCTCGACCGATCTTAAATTTAACAGTACGAGGCGTTTAGACTGTTAAATGACCGCGAAGAATTCGTAACTTCTTCATACGGACTCCGTTTTCGTCTGTCTTTTTACCGTTGAGTTCCTATTAACGAGATCTTCAACTCTCATTTATTTCACGTAAGCCAAAAACCGCTCGAACTAAAATTCGAGTTTCGGGCTGTACACTGCTAAGCCGAATCTTAGAAAAATCATAACTTCCTCATACGAAGTCAGATTTGGGCGTTCTTTTTATCGACGCTCTTAGTTTAACATATTCTACGACTTTTGTTTAGATTGCTAAGGCTAAAAAGTCTTCTATCGTAAATTCACTATTTACGTCTTCCGGTGCTGTGCCGGTTTTGCCGTAAAACTTCGGCGGGCCATAACTTCTTCGTTATAACTCGGATTTCGGCGTTCTTTATATGTACGGAAACCTTGTGACATATTCTAAAACTTGGTTAAGACTATTCATTCTAAATAATCTTTTGTCAAAAAGTCATTTTTGACCCCTATTGCCTCTAAATTGACTAGCCCGGATCTGCGGGCGTTACAATTATCTCCCCCTTAGGATGATTACGTCCCGGAATCATCAACGAAATAAGGATCGTATAATGACTCCATACGTCATCTCTTCATCCTAGGTAATAATTATAACTTCTTTATTCCTTCAAGTCCACCTCTTAGACTTATTGACTGTAAGCAATACTTGATCGTGCACCTGCTCTCTACCTCATATTAGACTCCAAATTATGACCTATCATCATGTGATGTACGTTTAGACTCAGGTCTCTTAAATTCTAAAACAGACTAAGCCTTCCTTCATGTTCTAATGTGATATAATCATACTTTAACATGTAGCATTTCTAGCTACCAACGAGCGCGATACTTCTATTGATCGCTTTGATTATTAATCGTTTGGTTTAAGTCGGACGCTATATCAAACTTGGTTCTCTGAACCACGTAACCTACTCATCGTAGTCGGACTCAAGGTGATATGACCACTAGGGTCGGGATAACAACAATCTTCTTAGTCATTACCGAAACAATGGTAACGACATACTTGAATAAAACGAAATCAATTATTGGCTTCTTGGTAACCTTGTGACTTTCCCTGATCCAAGTGTGAGTCATGTGCTTCCGGTAGTATAGGCCTCTACTACCATTCACACCTACTCATACTCGTCCCAAGTATTGTCCCGCAGTTTTTCCAAGTCACCATACAAGAAAACCATACAACAACTTAACACATCAGATAACAAAACAAAGGTTTTATATTATTTCTTGAAACTGTTACAGAGGTGTTCAAGTTCACCCTAGACTATGCCTCTAATGGGCTACATCGTGAGGTACTATCTACACGATTACTCCATAACTCGATCCTCGGATGTCAAGCCTTCACTCTTGAATCCTTGCATTGTCATCTGCTTCGTCAAGGATCATTTGAAATGCTCTCGCCTTTGGCTTTGGTGGTACATTTGGCTTTGTAGCCCCTTCTCTCTTTGGGCAGTCTTGTTTGAAGTGTCCTTCTTCTCCACACTTAAAGCAGACTTCTCTCTTGGTTGTGCATTCGCTGGCGTAATGACCAGTCTTCCCGCATTTAAAGCATGTCGTATATTTAGAGCATTTCGCGATGTGCTTCTTTCTACACTTGTCACACCATTGCGTTCCTTATTCAAACTTCGAGAATTTTCTCTTCTCGCTGGACCTTGAAGATCCTTCAAACTTTCTCTTCTCGCCAACCTCCATCTTGCTGGAGGCTCTTCCCTTGATCATATCTTCGACAGACTTGGCAGCCCAGATAGCTGCCTCCAGAGTAGGTGCTTGACGCACTGGCACCGCGTATTCCCATGGAAGTCCTTTTGCGTACTTGTCGATTTTCGTCAGCTCATCCGGAACAAGACGCAAGGCGAACTCCATCTTCTCTGTGAAGTTGTTGGTGTATTCATCGATTGACATGCTTCCCTTCTTCAGGGTTAGAAACTGGTTCTCTAGCTCAAGCAGGTTTTGAGCTGAGTAGTACTTTCGTTTGAATTGCACCAGAAATTCTGCCCATGTCAGTTGCAGAGGCTCATTAGGGCTCAGAGTCTTCCCCAAGGTATTCCACCAACGTACAGCGCCTCCTCGAAACTGACGCACTGCAAATGTGGTCTGTAGCTTCCCTCTACAACCGCATGTCATGAAGGCTTACTCCATCTCCGAGATCCAATCCATGACCCCGATCGGATCCTCCTTTCCAGTGAAAGTCGATGGCTTGCAAGTCAGAAAATCCTTGTACTTGCATCCATTCCTCTCGACCTCGTCATCTTGGTTGTTTTGTCGAACTATTGGTGGGTTGACTTGACCAACAGTCCCACTGTAGTTTCCTTCCTCAGTCTGCCCTTCGTTCAACTCGGGCTGTTCGATCTGAATAGTGGCTTCCTCACGATTTTGCTGGAGCAAACGTCTAGTTTCCTCCATTTGACGATCCAACATCGCTTGGATCATCGCTTGCACTCCGGCCATTGTGACTGACTCAGGGGCGGCTTCCATCACCGGTATTTGCTCAATCACTGGGGGTTGGTTTCAGTTCCCATTTGCATTCACGTTTCCGTTACGGGTTCTTGCCATCTTGATTTATACACCGAATAAGGTGAATCTAGATCTTTACTTAGGATTGACGGTTAAATCATCCTTATCACTCCGAAACGTTTATATGCTAGTTCTAATATCGTAGTCGTACGTTTAGAATCCTAAACACATAAGGTTTCCAGATCCGGTCGGCAACAGACCATAGATCCGAACAACAAACAGCATATCAGGCACAAGTATTTAGCACATAAAAGCATTTTAGGCATAATTCCTAAAATAAGATAGTGCTCACACCTCACAATCATCGCTTAGCATTCTAAGTTTAAGTCTAGAAATAAATCCATATTCCTAGTTCGCTTAAACTAATGCTCTGATACCAACTGTAACATCCCCAAAATCACGGCCAGAAAAGACCGATTTTGTTTATGCTTTATAAAAATCAGAGTACTTCATTTTATAAAAAGCTTGCGGAATTTGTTCCCAGAAAAACATGGTAAATACGTTATTAAAACATTTTCGAAGAAACGTATTTATTTCATTTTAAAACATTTGGGATGTCATCGTTAATACAGGAACATAAGCATAAACAGAACTTACAATTATTCACACTAGTGGTCTACATCTCTTTAAATCTCTCAGTGTAATGTCACTTCATATCAACACCTGTGGTATAAATAAACTGAGTGGGTCAGGTTGGGAAACCTGGTGAGCACATAGGGATTTCAATCCCACAATGTTATACCATATATATAGTTTAAAATTCACAAAATATACAATTTCACCATACATATATATAAACAACTCTTATCCCACCCCGTCGATCCTCGCAACGAGGCTATCCATACTCTCGGACCTAAGATTAGTCGTTTTACCTACTCCATACTCTCGGATCAGAAATGAACGAATTTACCAAATCCATACTCTCGGACTAGGGACGAATGACTAATCCATACTCTCGGATTAAAGATGAATGATTATGCCTAATCCATACTCTCGGACTAGGGACAATAGCTAATCCATACTCTCGGATTAACGAATGATTATGCCTAATCCATATTCTTGGACTAGGGACAATGACTATGTCTAATCCATACTCCCGGATAAGTGACATATACTAACTTCTATTCTCTGAGTTTAACTCACTTGTACTCATGAGAATATACTACCCAATATTCCTCATATTTAATTTAGGTCTACTCTTTATCCTAAATTATCAAATATAATCAGGTATGTTCTTTAACACGAATTTCAAGCAACATCAATTAACTCGCACATAAACATATAATTAATATTTCAATCAATACTTGTATTAAAATCATGTTCATGAAAGGGACTATGCACTCACCTGAGAAGGTGGTGACTCGGTACTCGGACAGCGCTTCGTTTACTTTAAAATAATTTCCTTCGACGAAACCTAGTATTATCACCAATAGATTTTAGTCTATTATTCGCTGAGACTAATTAATAGTCTAGCTATTATTACTATTATATAAGCGTTAAAAAAATACTTATATAACCCATAATAATAGCCCAAGTATTTATTATATGTTCTTAATAACGTTAATATAATTAAATAAAAACTATATTAAAAATAGCGTAGACGTAGCTCACTTACAACGGGTTTTATAGAAAACCAGGCTTTGCTTGGAGCAGCGTTTACGAGCCGAAAAGCTCTTCTTCTCGGAGCCGTCGAGCACTCCGGGGCTTCCGCCTCGTGCTAGGGAGGTTCCCTAGGCTTTTCGGGGGATTTCGGGGCTAGAGAGAGGTTCTAGAGAGAGAGTAAAGAGAAGAAAGAATGGGAAAGGTGTGAAGAAAATGAGGGTGGGAGAGGTGGTATTTATAGGGTGAAAATGGCTGAAATTGGTGCCACATGTCACCATCTAGTGGCAAGACTTGGGGAGAAAGCAATGGCCAAGATTGTGCCACATCACCCATTTTCGCACAACACACTTCCGAATTCTAAAATCCGTAACTTTCACATACGACCTCCGTTTTTGACGTTCTTTATATCCACGCGTAGGTAAAAATAATATCTACAACTTTCATTTTGACTCCGTCAGCTAATTCTCGACCGATCTTAAATTTAACAGTACGAGGCGTTTAGACTGTTAAATGACCGCGAAGAATTCGTAACTTCTTCATACGGACTCCGTTTTCGTCTGTCTTTTTACCGTTGAGTTCCTATTAACGAGATCTTCAACTCTCATTTATTTCACGTAAGCCAAAAACCGCTCGAACTAAAATTCGAGTTTCGGGCTGTACACTGCTAAGCCGAATCTTAGAAAAATCATAACTTCCTCATACGAAGTCAGATTTGGGCGTTCTTTTTATCGACGCTCTTAGTTTAACATATTCTACGACTTTTGTTTAGATTGCTAAGGCTAAAAAGTCTTCTATCGTAAATTCACTATTTACGTCTTCCGGTGCTGTGCCGGTTTTGCCGTAAAACTTCGGCGGGCCATAACTTCTTCGTTATAACTCGGATTTCGGCGTTCTTTATATGTACGGAAACCTTGTGACATATTCTAAAACTTGGTTAAGACTATTCATTCTAAATAATCTTTTGTCAAAAAGTCATTTTTGACCCCTATTGCCTCTAAATTGACTAGCCCGGATCTGCGGGCGTTACAATTATCTCCCCCTTAGGATGATTACGTCCCGGAATCATCAACGAAATAAGGATCGTATAATGACTCCATACGTCATCTCTTCATCCTAGGTAATAATTATAACTTCTTTATTCCTTCAAGTCCACCTCTTAGACTTATTGACTGTAAGCAATACTTGATCGTGCACCTGCTCTCTACCTCATATTAGACTCCAAATTATGACCTATCATCATGTGATGTACGTTTAGACTCAGGTCTCTTAAATTCTAAAACAGACTAAGCCTTCCTTCATGTTCTAATGTGATATAATCATACTTTAACATGTAGCATTTCTAGCTACCAACGAGCGCGATACTTCTATTGATCGCTTTGATTATTAATCGTTTGGTTTAAGTCGGACGCTATATCAAACTTGGTTCTCTGAACCACGTAACCTACTCATCGTAGTCGGACTCAAGGTGATATGACCACTAGGGTCGGGATAACAACAATCTTCTTAGTCATTACCGAAACAATGGTAACGACATACTTGAATAAAACGAAATCAATTATTGGCTTCTTGGTAACCTTGTGACTTTCCCTGATCCAAGTGTGAGTCATGTGCTTCCGGTAGTATAGGCCTCTACTGAAAACAGGAGAAAAAGTTTCTTCATAATCTATTCCCCCTCTTTGATTATATCCTTTTGCAGCTAATCTAGCTTTATATCTCTCAACCTCACCATTAGATTTATATTTTATTTTATAAATCCACTGAAAACCAATAGGATTTCTGTTTTTTGGAAGATCAACAATATCCCAAGTATGATTTCTATATAAAGCTTCCATTTCCTCATTCATAGCTTTGATCCAATTTGGATCAGTTGAAGCTTCAGAATAAGTGCTAGGTTCAAATGTTTTATTAAGAAGCTTCAGAATAAGTGCTAGGTTCAAATGTTTTATTAAGATTAGAAACAAAACATTTACTATCATTAGCTAACAAAGAATAATTCACAGACTTTTCTAACCCATATTTGTGTGAACTTTCCACAACAAAATCATTAAATCTTGTTGGTAAACGAACATTTCTACCAGATCGTGTAGTACCTAATGAGTGGTCATCAGAAAGATTATTTTGTTCTAAGATACTATCCTCAGACATACTAGATGAACTAGGAACATCCACAACATTCTGTTGCACATGTGCCATGTCACTTTGGTTGCTGACCTCATCATTGGAGGTCTCATCCAAATTATGAACTGCTTCATTACCTTCAGAATGAAGGGTTATTCCTAAATCACCTAAATCATTATTTTCTTGAAGATAACTAGACAAATGAAGGTCATCACAGGAAAATGGGTCACTTGGATTATTAAAACTAGTAGTTTTATCACCAGAAAAGGAATTAAGCTTGAATGGAAACACTGATTCATAAAAATTTGACATCCCTGGAAACAAAAACAAAATTTGAATCAAGACTCAAAACCTTATAACCTTTTTGTTCCAAAGAATACCCAAGTAAAATACACTTTTCAGCACGTTCAGAAAATTTATCAAAATTATTCAGTTTAGTTGCAAAACAAAGACAACCAAAAACACGAAGTTTATCAAAACTAGGACAAGATTTATAAACAAGTTCATAAGGAGAGGCTCCATTTAAAATAGAAGTGGGAGTTCTATTTATCAAAAACACAACAGTTAAAATAGAATCACCCCAATAAGTCAAAGGCAAACCTGACTGAAACATTAATGACCTAGCTACATTGAGAATATGTCGATGTTTCCTTTCAACCACCCCATTTTGTTGAGGTGTATGGACACACGACGTTTGATGAATAACACCTTTATTTTCAAAAAACGTTTTCATGTTATAATTCAAAAACTCTGTGCCATTATCAGACCTAACCTTTTTAATTTTGACTTCAAATTGATTCAATAAAAGATTAAAGAAAGTAGTAACACAAGAAAAAACTTCACTTTTAGACTTAAGCAAATAAATCCAAGTTGCCCTAGTGAAATCATCCACTATAGTAAGAAAGAACTTAAACCCTTCTGAAGTGACCACTTTATAAGGACCCCACACATCTAAGTGAACAAGTTCACCTAAACAAGAAGTGACATGTTGACTAGTGGGAAAAGAATCCCTTGTTTGTTTAGCCTTATGGCAAACATCACAAGGAGGTAAAGATTCATTTTCAAATTTAAGATGAGTTTTTAAAGAATTCAGAGCTTGGTCAGAAGGATGACCAAGTCTATTATGCCAAGTTAGTTTAGAAACATAACACATAACAGAATTAGAAGTAAAAGAATTACCAGAAGGTACACTATCAACATAATAGAGACCTCCAGTTTCACTACCATTCCCCACCATCTCCTTTGAGTGTAAATCCTGAATTTTGCAACTATGTTCATTAAAGACAACTTCACACTTATTATCTTTGCAAATTTTGTGAACAGACAATAGATTAACATTAAACTCAGGAACAGCAAACACATCAAGCAGAGTTAAAGAGTTTGAGATATTTAAATTTCCAATTTTTTCTATTTTAGCACAAGTTCCATTAGGGTGACTAACAAGAAGGTTAAGCTTAGACACATCTACAGTATCATGCAAAAGAGATTCTGATGCTATCATATGTTGACTAGCACCAGAATCAACAATCCATTTATTATCATTATAAAATGAACCACAAACATTAAACAAGCAAGTACCTGCCATATTGGAACTGACAGATGCTTCCTCATTGCACTTTCTTTCTCCTATTAGACTAAGAAACTTGGCATATTGATCCTTAGTTAGTTGAGGAAATTCAGATTCACCAGAATCAGTTGATCCAGGTGTAACAACAGATGAGTTTGCTTTAAAGTTTTTAACTTGACTATTTTGATTAACATCACTTCTAGGTTTATAATCCTTTGGATATCCAATTATTTTATAACATTTCTCAACAGTATGTCCTTTTAGACCACAATTTTTACATTGAAGGCTTGAACCTTTGCTTTTATTATTAGAAAATTTATTGTTGAATTTACTATTAAAAGCACTAGGTTGACTCTTAGAACCAGATTGGGAGTCATTAGAAAGAGATCCATTTCTTTGAAGGGACTCTTCACGAGATATAATTGAAAAAGCAGTTTTCACATTAGGAAGTGGATCCATAAGCAATATATGACTCTTAACCTGATTATAAGACTCATCTAAACCACTCAGAAATTGCATGAGTTTCATTAGTTTAGAGTGATCATTTAGTTTAGCTGCAGCCTCACAAGTACATTCTGTGAGACTAGTTAAACCATCAAACTCCTTCCATAAGGCATCAAGTTTATTAAAGAAATCAGAAACAGATATACCATTTTGTTTTAAAGAATTAATTCTTTGATGAACATTGAACACAACAGACCCATCAGCTTTATTATATGTTTCAAATAAATTTTCCCATATTTCTTGAGCATTATCTGAATAAGCATGACTAGCATAGATTGAGTCACTAATGGAAGACAATAACCAAGAACACACAACAGCATTAGCTCTTTCCCATTTAGACTCTTTGGTTTTTTCAACATTATCCTTTTTAAAGGTACCATCTACAAAACCTAGTTTGTTTCTAGCTTTAAGTGCCCTAGACATGGAGCTTCTCCAAATACGAAAATTTTCATTTCCAGTCAATTTCACACTAATAATAGTTGTAGTAGCATTATCAGAAGGATGGACATAGAGAGGATCATCAAAAAAGATTGAATCATCCTTTCCACTTCCACTTGGAGATTCAGCAGAACCAGCCATTTAAAAAACTTATCAGTCAATCAATTAGACAGACAAACTCAAGACTGAAGCAAAGCACAACAACAGCCAAATAGGAAACGCAGAACAACAATTTGACACACAAAAAACAGACTCATGTATCGACCTAAAGTCTAGATGGTCACCACGTTTGTTGGGGCCCAAGACAATCAATACAGAGTCAAGAAGGCAAAAAACTATCGAATAAAGAAGAAGGAAAAAAAAATAATTGGTGTATACAAAACACCAGGATCTTCCAATCACTAAATATAATTGAGAGAAAAAAGAAGAACAAGAAAATCCTCACAGTGCTTTATAAGACGGGATGAAAAACAAACCGACTCTGTTTGTCCGTTCCCAACATAGGGTTGATCGGTGATGAAATCCGACCCCTAGTGAGTTATTTCAGACAACAGATTGATCGATTGATGGAGTGTCGTTTATTGCGAGTTCCAATGTTCCACTATCACACGGCCAGAATACAAATCAGGTTCAACCACCTGCAATAAACCACAAAAAAAAACTCACAGTACCAAGATCGAAGAACAATAACAAGAAAAAAAACGATCGATCAACAGATCTAGTAACAGATCTAAAAGAAACTGAACATAAGAAGTAGAAACAACCTCTTATGACGTCTTCAGATGAAGTAGCCTTCGATGAACACCAATGGAAGATATAAACCTTCGATGATCATCAACCACGAAGATGAAGAACCCTAAAGCTCTGATACCATGTACGAAAACATAAACTCATAATTTCCCAACATCAACATTTCATTTATATATGAAACAGTTGGTTTTCATCATACAGATTACACAGAAAACCTCACTATAATAACTCTCAGCTCTCTAATGAACAACAAGAACAAGATCAAAAGAATATGAACTGAAACCCTGGTACAAACCCTAAAACTATAGCGAACAATCTTTATGAGAGAATGAATCTGTCATCTGAACTACACAAATGAAGGATAATCAGCTTTATATACACCGGGTCAAACCCGGATCCAAGTTAAACAACCCGCGTAGTAAACACCTGAAAAATCAATATATACCACAACATTTTTCCATTATAAATGACAAGTTTGTATTATATATATAACCTTTTAACAATATAAAAAATGTTTGATGTTATAATTATTTTTTCTTGGCTAATACATTCTGTCGTAAACTTAACTATAAAATACATTAAAATTATTAAATATGAAATAATAAAACTCAATAGTGCTTGTTAATAAAATCCGTGCAAAAAAAAATTAAATATGCTCAGTTGGGTTGAGGCAAAAGAAATGTAAATTCGTTAGAAACTGATTTGGGCTTTCTGAATATATATACCTGTTTTTGTAGCAGCCCAGCTAAAACGGACCAATATGTAGATACACATACACAGTATATAAAATCGTTAATATGCTTAAAATAAGAAAAGTAATTGAGGAAAAAATAAAAAAAATCAAAAACTAGAAAACACTAAAAGTCACGTTAAAGAAAGCTTAGCGATGGTTTACATCTTTTCAATCGTATTGAACTTCTATTCGATTGGGTGTTGTGTGAAAAATTGAGGGGAATGAGTTTAGCGGAGGAGATGGAAACAAAGAGGTAAAAAGGAATGTGGGGAATGTCCGAATGCATAAAGCTTTTTTCCACTTAACCCATTAAGCTATGATTTAAGCATTAAGTAAAAAAAACGGCATTGTTTATCTATATCTCATTTGTTTTTATAAAGGCGCGGTTATTAGTCATGGAGGTTTGTCTATTTCTTATTTTTATGCCAACCATGTGATTGAAAGATACATCATGTCACAAATCTTGATGCAACACTTATAGGTGATTGAAAGATACATGATGTCACAAATCTTGATGCAACACTTATAGGTGATTGAAAAATTCATGATGTCACAAATCTTCAGGTCAAGAAATATGATCACATGATGTTCACTAGAAAAGTGATGCTACATATGCGCTACATAACCCTCCACTACATGTTCACTACGCATTCACTAGCCTTGGAAATGGTTATCACTAGATAGTTTTTTTTTTTTTTTTTTTTTTTTTTTTTTTTTTTTTTTTTTAATATATATATATATATATATATATATATATATATATATATATATATATATATATATATATATATAGATTAAAATAAAAAAACTAAATTAATAACATAATTAAATATTTCACGTTATATAAAAACATAAAACATAAAATTTCAAATCTAGATTCCGAATAACCATAAAAAATAAAACTTAAAACCTAAATAACTAAAAAACATAGAAATTAAACATAAATATTAAAAACGTTAAAACCTAAAATCCATGCTTTTCCCGAACTTCTTTTTGGATTTTCAGAAGCGCGACTAAATTTTCCGGGTCGATATCTGGTTGCGGCTTCATGTTTAAAATTTGAAGATCGGTGAGTGCTTTTTTCCGGCGTCGAGCATTCTCCGTTGACTCGTATTTTTGTTGTAAAAAACTTAGAGTTTTGTTAATTTTGTCCGCAAGCACGTCTTCGTTAATCCTTTTTCCGCTTGAAGACGCCGCTTTTTTCCCTTTATCCCTTCCCGGTGGCCGACGAAGTTGGACTTCCGGTGGACCCTCCCCTTCGATCCCATCGAAGTCGTCTTTGAGGTCGACGCCAAAACCCACATCAGATTCCGAAGTTCTTGGCCTTTTGTTGGAGCCGATGGTTGATTCCGAATGCAAAGTCTCTGGGTTAAGGACCCATTTTGGACCCTTACAACAAATTTCCCACGCTTTTTGGTGGCCGAACGCTTTACCGCTGGTGATAACTTTGAATTGTTGGCATGCGGTTGATAAAATATTGAAATCGTTGCTACCACTTTTATGCATATTTTCATATTTTCAAATATGCCATTAAACTTGGTGCACGCCGCTCGTAGTTCACGCTATTTTTCGTTGACCGCGTCGTACGTTCGACCCGTTTGCCTTCCCAAAAGCGAGTGAAAGTGATCTAAAACTGGTTCCCGTTTGCGCGTTGCCCGTCCTTGAGTCACACGATATAGAAATCCAACCTTTAGCTAAAGCTTCCTCCTCCTCTTCGATCCAATCTGTTCCTCTTCTATTTGTAGCTTCTCCTTTTGATTTCCTACGCCTAGATGGTTGTGTCTCTTCGACCCGGTTGTCCAAGTTTATAGTTGGGGATTGAGAACAAGGGACTTGAGATGGTTGTGTTTGGAATTGTTGAGATGGTGGTGTTTAGAATTATTGAGATGGTTGTGTTTGAAATTGTTGGGGTCGAAATTGTTGAAAACCTTGGGATTGAGATTGTGGTAATTGTTGTTGGAAGTAGTTTGGTTGAAATGAAATGTTGGTAAATAGAGGTTGATGTTGGATTGGGGATGTTAGCATTTGAATGTAACCTTAATATTGATCATTTGGAGTGGTTGGGGTTGTTGGGGTGTTTGGAGTGGTAGATGTATTTTGATTTTGCTTCATATTTTTGAGAGAAAATGAGATAGTGGAGAGATATTATTTGTAAAGAAAGATGTGTTTAGTGTGTTTATGTGTTTGTGTATATATAGTAGAGGAAATAAATTGAAAAGTTTTTTTTTTGTTTTAAATTAATTAAGATAACAGTCAAAAAGAAGAAAAAAAACGGTCAAAAAAAAAATTAACCAATCAATGTTTGCGTGACCATCCGTAGCACACATCAATCTGCATCACATTCACCGGTAGGGGGGGCGGTGTTCACGCGTGAAAACCCCCCTATACGTCACCCCTTACGCGTAAAAAAACCTCCCATACCCTTTGACCTTACAATGTTTTTTCGTAGTTTCTGGATTAAGTATAAATTTGTAGAAGTCTAATCTTTTTGGATACCGGTGAATGAGGTCAAGATTGCACCTATAGCCTTGGTTATCGGGTGTAGATTAGCCTCATTTCTTTTTACTTATTTGAATCTTCCGAAAGAATCGTATATGTCCTGTATTGGAAAATGAAATTAATTTTGATTGGTGGCTATCTTACTATTTTGAAATATGTGTTACGGAGACTACTCGTATATATTTTGTCTATTTTCAAAGTTCCAAATACCGTTTATCATACGTTGGAAGTTATTGGTTCTCATTTTTTGGGTGTGGAATTGCATGAAGGGAATATTTTGTTAAGTAAAATGGGAGTTAGTTTAACCTCGGGGGGTTTGGTGCGGGAAGTGTTCATGTCTGTAACTAAGTTTTTTGGGTAAATTATACGAATGGTCCCTATGGTTTAGGGTAATTTGCATGTTTGATTCCTAATTTATTTTTTTTAATTCGGAAGGTCCTTACTGTTTGTTTTTGTTACGCGTTTGGTCCCTATCTTACCTAAAAATACTATTTTGCCCTTGGTTTTTTAATTTATTTAAATAAACACACCTCTAACCCTACACCCATCACCTTACCTTACCTACCCCACAATTTTTTGCTATTTAAATGGTGGTCTTTTTAGATAAGATTGGGGTCAAGTGCGCAACAAAAACACACAGTAGGGACCAAGCGCGTACTAAAAACAAACACTAGGGACCTTCCGAGTTAAAAAAAAGTTAGGAACCAAATACGCAAATTACCCTAATACGATAGGGACCATCCGTGTAATTTACTTTTTTTTTTTTTTTTTTTTTTTTTTTTTTTTTTTTTGTGATCATGAATAGAATATTTCCTTAGGTGAAATGGGAGTTAGTTTTAGCTTCCAAGGATAAAGGTGATTTGGTGTGGGAGGTCTTTATGCCTTTAATCAAGCCTTATTAACAAAATGATGTTAGGGGTTTTCTTTTACCAAAGATTATGCTTTATGGGTTAAGATTATAAAGTCTATCCACTGGGGGTGGGAATCGTTTCTATTAGTGGATACACATTTATGTATTTATGTATATGTTTGCATTGTAGCCCAGTGTAGTTATGCCCCTTTGTATTGGCTCATGTGTATTGTATGTATCGTGTATTATCTATATATATCTATGAATGAGAATAGATTCATGGGTAAATAGTGTTTATCATGGTATCAGAGACCCAATAAACCCTAGCCGATCTTGCATTACCTTTTGTCAATTTCCTCATCAATTGACGTTCTCTTTCTTCTCCCTCTATCTTTTATTTCTTTCTTCTTCATCATGACAGGTGAAAACAACTCCCCTTCAAAACCTCCTCACAAGGCGTATGACACCACAAACATCAAAACATACATCCCTTTTTACCCTTGATCTCTTTGCCCGCAATTAGGAACCATGGTGTGATCTCTCACTGTATTTTCCTACGGTGTTGTTGCTCATATTGATGACACTTTCGACCTGCCAATACCCATCCTACCGACACTGAGTGGAAAGAACTCGATCAACTTGTGAAAAAATGGATTTTTGGATCCATATCTAAAAAGCTAATCACATCCGCCTACTTCATCAATACGATGACTCGTAAGGTTTGGTTAAATGTGTCACACCCCCAAACCAAGGATGGCGGAAACGTCCGGGGGTGGATGACTTCATGTAGAGTATCACAACAATGAGTATAATAGTGCTCAAAGTAAATACAACCAACACAAATATAATTGAAAACGTTACATCAAAGCACATGTTTACATGATTCACATCAATTACATTATAATACAAAATGAACTGTTTGACGATTTATCGTCCCATCCTCAAAACGTTGTTGATTTCCTGTTTTCACTGAATTCCTGAGAATACAAGTAGTTTTGAAAAGTGTCAACACAAAGGTTGGTGAGTTCATAAGAGATTTCGTTGGAAAAGTAAATCGTTTTCCTTGTAAAAGCGTTAGAATATGTATCCAGAAAATCCGATATTTTCTTTAAAATCTGCGTAATGTAGTCTTATGACTGAAGACCAAAATGTATAAGTAACCTTTCTTATTAATAGAAAATGTTATGTACTTAAATGGACATGGACGCGTTTGAATTAAATGAAATTTCTGTATGTTCTCATGTTCGTTAATACTTTATATATATGTAGTCCTAAATTAGAGGACCGAGAAATAACAAGTATTGACCATACTTAAAAGTATAAATGTGGTTTCAAATGATGTGTAGTCGTAACTACCAAAACCAAAAGTGTACACTAATATCTGTACTCATAGAGATAAAAAGTGATTTTAAATCGACATAAAACTCATTTAGGTTTTAAAAATAAAATCCCGTAAACTTATGGATTGTTATATCCCTATGTGAGTCGCTATAATCATACTATGACTATGTGAACCTGCCACGACGTTCTCAGGTGTCGCGAAAAATAAAATGACATTTGTCACCCGTAGACCTGCAGGTCCAACTGTAGCTAGCAGCAAGGTGTGGGGTGTCAAACCCAATATAGATCTATATACAAGTATCACGTTCTCCCTCAAGGAGATTCTGATTATAATTACCAGGAATTATATCCCGCACTCGGACGTACGGGGAGCGAGAGAGAGAGAGTCTCACAATATAGGTTAACAAGTTTACGTGAAATGTGTGTGAATATAAATATTTCTTGTATGAATGTACCCTTCTTGTACGAGTGTGTTGAGTGATGTATTATAAACTATACCTATTATAGTTTATCTAAAATGTATGTAATATGTATGAACTCTTTTATGGAAATGTATTAGTATTATGAATTTATCAAACTATAGGTTAACAAATTTACGTGAAATGTGTGTGAATATAAATCTTTCTTGTATGAATGTACCCTTTTTGTACGAGTGTTTTGAGTGATGTATCATAAACTATACCTATGATAATTTATCTAAAATGTATGTAATATGTGTGAACTCTTTTATGGAAATGTATTAGTGTTATGAATTTATCAAACTATACTTTTTATAGTTTAATATACGTGTTCTAAAATGAATGAATAATATTTATTATGAATGTCTTAGTTTCAGTTCATGATGATAAACTAACAAAGAAACACATTCAATAATTAGAACTTATGATTATACAACATATTACAAAGTGTTATGATATTAACATGCTGTTGGCTAAATTTAGCCATTCTGCCCTGTTTTGGAAAAATCATAGAAAAATCATACGAAGTCAAAAACTAGATCCGTAAATTCTGAGAGTTCACAAAATGTGTCTAGTTTACTCATAATTTTTATCACGATTTTTAATGACCTCCAACTTGGGTGAAAAAGTCCATAATCACAGATTGGTCCGGATTGTTGTTTGAAATGATAGGCAGTTTTGTAAAAATCACCATAAATTGTAGAAAAATCGTATGGAGATGTGAAAGTAGTCATTTTAAAGCTAAAAACTTGAACTATTTGCACCTTGTACAGTTTTGATAACAAAAATGTTTAGGATTCCCAAAACAGTCCGTGAATGGAGTTGAACTTTTCTGATGAAGGCTGTTAGAAAATTTTAGTTATGTTCTTAGTGTTTTAACTTGTATTCCCCCCCTGAAAACTTGAGAAAACATGAAAATGTAGGGGTATGAACTCACCTTGAGTGATTTCAGTAGATAAGTGTTGAAGAAGAGAAGTGTTCAACCCAAGAACACTTGAAGAATCACTTGAAGATTCGAAGCTCTAACGCTAATATGATGGAGTTTGTGTAAGATATTCATGATTTGAGTAGAATGAAGTGAAATAATCATAAGGAGAATGGATTATGCTTACCAAATGTGGAAGAACACTTGATAATCAGCCTTGAATCTCGAAATTGGAGTGGGAAAAGTTTGAGAGAAAAGTGGTGTTTGATACTTAGTGAAATGAGGGCAAATGAGAGAAATGAGGAGAGAGGCACTACAAGAAAAAGACCCTTTTACGACGTGCAAACCACGACACTCGCCTATTTGTGTTACGCAAAAGAGAGTGACGTTAAAAAAGTGTCATCTGTTCAAAAAATTTAACGATTTAGGTCACGCTTTATTGCATGCCCTTAAATTAGTGTTATAAGAAAAAAATTAAAAACACGGAGGGCGCTCAATGTTAATTGGGCGTCCTCTATAAGTGTTGCTTTATAATTTTAATGAAACGCGCGTTTAGATACTGGGAAAACGAAATCCCAAAAATTTTAAAAACCCGCTTTTCTACCTTCTTTAATTTCTATCTTTCATATTCACAATCGATTCTACCCTCTCCCTCTTTCTCCCTCTTCTCCGATCTGCTTCTCCCCTCTCCACCACGCCATGATGAATGAGATCTCTTTATCAATCAGAGCTACCATCCGACAAAGACCTTCATTTTCTCCTTCCCTTCTCTCCACCGATCGGAAATCGCTTCTCCTTACAAGCCCAACATCCGATTGACGAGTTCGATTCTCCTCTTCTGGTTACACAAAGGTATGTTGTGCTTACCATCGTTCATCTACCTTTTCTCCATCCACACTCGGTACCTTTTTGTATTTGGATCCGTTAACACTATACGTCTCTTCTTCTTCTTCCTCTCATACCGACGAATTAGGGCAAAATCTTCACCATCTTCAGTAAGCCAACTATGGAGGCCAACAACACAAAGAACTATGATAAAACACAGTTCAAATTAGATTCTCTTAGGCATGAATGGGTTGAGATGACAAATAAATACACTAACCAAGTCCGATCGAAGGAAAGAACGAAAATGAAATACCCAGTTGGACTAAAAAACTATATTTTCTATCATTTAGATCTTTGGATCGTTTCTATGTTTTTTTCAAGTAGTTATTAGTCCTCAAATCTCTATTTTTCACTCTGTTTTAACATTGATTTTAGGGCTTCTTCCTATACATGAGTTTTTTTTCATAATAACATAACTCATCTATTTTTCTTATCTTTTTGTGTGAGAACGCATCTTGTTTCTTGTTCAATCTTAAGTGAATTCGATTATGTTCTAGAAATTAGCATATTCTTGTTAGTTTTAGAGTAAGAGGGAAAATTGGCATTAATATTTTATTTATTGTGAAAAAAAATGAATTGCAGAGTAAAAGGTCCTGGTTACCCATTCTACACAGCTTAATGAAATTCTATTGGTTCCAAAGATCTTATGTCCAACGAAGAAGGTATCAACTTGTTCAAAAACCAAGAAAATGTAAGTGTCATCCTAACCAGTTATCTCTGCTCTAATTTGGTGGATTATACATAATTTCACTGGTAGCTAGTTAATGTTGCACATAAATGCTTTTTCACAGCTTGATGTATTGATATGTACCTGCACACGATAGCCAACTTCCTCGAAAAGAGCAGATGAAAAGGGAGACCCACCAGTTCATAAAGGTTCACAGATGATGGATAATATGGACCTCTATGCTCCTGATACTTTGGATCCAGCCTTAGGTATTGATACTCATTTCTAATTTTGTTATATTATTTTTTGTTGTTTTTAACCGAATGCTTATTCTTCAGCCTTGTCTAGTAAATAACAACATTATGAAAACAACAGATGAAAAAGGTGACCCACCAGCTAAAAAAGATTCACAGATGTTAGATAAGTTGGACTTCCATGCACCTGATATTAGTTTATTTTGAATTTGACAAAAATAAAATAAAATAACATGTTTTTGTTTTTGAATAGAAACAAACCTGGTTAATTCCCACTAGAAATTCTGTTTTGAGATTAAAGTGGTCCCTGGACAACAAATATACCTTCAACGCCTCTGCATATTTTGCATTCTCTATTCACAAAAAAAACTAATATTATTATTATCATTGTTTTTAAATGGTTTCACAATTATATTTAACGTAAGTACATATATATTATAATAATATAAAAGTTTACTAAGAAATTCATATAAAAAAGGAGCAAATGAGGTTGATTTGAATATAAATTACGGATTGCTTTATTGTTAAATGCTAAAGCTGGACATTCTGACTTCCTTATAAAAAAGGAGCAAATAACACATGTACTTATGATCAACAGATACAAGTTTAACAATGTCAACAGTGTTGACATCAGACAATATTAGTGATGAAGGAGCCATGGAACACTCGCACAACAGGTTAATTCTTTTTTTTTTTTTTTAAATATACAACCCTTATCTTTATTATATACATATATATTTATTGCAGGATGGAAGTGATTGGAAAAATGATCATGTATCATCCTTCTCAATGATTGATGCATCCTATAGCTTGTCAAACAACTCATCTATTATAACTCTACAGGTATAATATATGTAATCATTATACTTGGTGAACTAGTTGTTTGTTCATTGGGGGCTATTTTTCTAGTACACATGAAAATTGTTGCAGATCATTGAAGAAAGGAACGACCATTAAAGAAAGGAACCTTCATCTTCTTAACCTGGCTTGATTCCTCCAAAATTCTGGTTCGTTTATACTTTTATTTGAAGGAAAATCACTAACATGGATTTACTTGATTACTTCTCCTATTCAAAGAAACCGAGCATCTTCTTCTGATTTTTTTTTTTTTGGTTTTTCTATTCCTTCTTCTTCCTGATTAAGTGAAAGTCGCTTGAAACTGAAGCTTCATAGAATGATATATATATATATATATATATATATATATATATATATATATATATATATATATATATATATACCTTTAAGTACAGGGATATCATTTGGTAAGCTAAACTCTATTTTTGCTGATTGTGTTTTCCTTTATTCCTAGGTGAAATATAACTAAAGAAGTAATTCGTTTTAGGAAATTTTGACTTGTGTTTCTAGGTTGGTTGTCACAAAAAAAAAAAAAAAGGAATATGATATTTAGATGATTAAAATTAGGATAGTTAAGTAATTCTACATCTGTCTTATTATTACTTTTCCTGCATGAAATATCATTCTAATTAGTTGTTCAACTTATTTTTGATTAAAAACTCTTGTTTTACCAGCAAGAAACAAAGAAATCGAAGCATCACTAGCAGATGCAATTTCACAAGGCATGGAAGCCAAAGCTGCTGCAAAACAAGCCCAAAAAGATGGAGCCAAAGCTGCAAAAATGGCACCCCGGAAAGCTAAACGGATCATTGGCCCGATTATTTCTTCCGGGTGGGATTTCTTTGAAGCCATTTATTATGGAGGAACTGTAACTGAAGGGTTTCTTAAGGGTACAGGAACATTCTCTAGGACTTATTTTGCTGGGTATTTAGGGGAAGAAAGGTATGGGCGTTTTGGGTATTTGGTTGGAAGTGAATATTGAAGTTGGATTGGTGGAAGGATTGGGCTTATGGTTTATGATATTGCTAATGGTGTTTATTTATTGCTTGGGATTGGTCAATTTGAGGAGAATGTTTGTATAATACTCATACAGGTTATACACCTGACCAGATCTTCCCGACTAGTTTGTGTAATTTTTCAAAATTATGGTTGGTGGATTGAGCTGACAGATGTTTATTTACTAACTTACACAGGGGAATTGTCAAGGAACACAACTTATCCTAGTGCCAACTTCAGCCATGATCAACGTTCAGAACCTCAATCAAGAAACCGTCAAGATGGATTGAGTGTGGCAGCTACTGGCACTGTTTCAGCAACAAGATATGCAGGTTAATATAGTAGTAGCTATCAGCAGCAGCAGCTAAATCAATCATACCCTCAACAGCAGCCAAATGTGTCAAGTCAAATGTATGTTCAACCTAGTCAAACATATGTTCAGCCAGCAGGAGCCTATCAAAGTACAGGTGCTCCTCATCAACCTATTTCCTCATTTCAGAATACAGGGTCCTATCCTGGGCCTGCAATTTATTCAACAACTTGTTACAATCCTGGTGATTATCAGACATCTGGTGGTTACCAAATTGCAAATTAGAATACTCAGACAAATTCATGGAGTCAAGGTAGCCATCCAAGTTACGCTCATCAATATCCAAATTACACTACTGATTCTAATGTTGCTATAAGAAATCTGGTGAGTAACTTATTTGTTTTATTATTTTTCACTTTTGAATTTGCATTTATTTATTTATTTTGTAGTACTTACAACAACAACCTTAGCAAAATCAATGGTTGCTAGGCAAGGTCCTATAGCTATGGCTGCTCATCAGATATGTTTGCAAGTTTGGTTGGCTGTTTCTCTGATTACATATGTATTGGCAGCATCTGGTAAGGTATAAATTGACCAAATGTTGACTTAACAAATAGTTCAAGGAAAATGTTTGACTATTTGTCAGATAGTTGACTTAACCATTTTTTTGTTTTGTTTTAGGTGTTGATTGCTAGTTCGGTTTCAGAAGGGGATTAGAGATCTGTGAAGGATATCACATACTTCGTGTTGATTGTAATGTTAATTAATAATTATTCTCTTTATATATAGATGCAAACAGTCATACATAAAGTTTCTTTGAGGTTCTCTTGTAACGACCCGTTCCCGGTATGTTAATTCATTGGTAATTGTTGTAAGTTTTGCAAGAGGGACTCGGCGAGTTCATAGCCTGACTCGCCGAGTAGCTTCGCGACTTCGAGCACGCGTGAGCCGGGGACTCGGCGAGTCCATATCCCTGACTCGGCGAGTCCATCCGTCTGGGTGAAACCGTAAATCCCCGGGTTGCCCACTATTTAAGTCACCTTATAGCCCCATTCTCGCCTCCCTCACCCTGAGAACACTGTGAGAAAAACCCTAATCCACCTTGAGAGCTTATAAGTGTTTTTGTGCCATTTTGCGAAGGTGTGAAGAAGGAGAAGAAGAAAGGAGCAAGGAGAAGAGTTGTAGTGCAAAGATCCAAGGGCAAATCTGAGTTATTTGAGGTATTTTCGGATTTCCCCTCTTGTTATATGCTTTAAACCTCCATTAGAGCTCTTCTAAGATCTAGTTGATGCTTGTTCCAAGCCTTATGTTTGCATGAATGCCTTAATAAGTCGAGATATCTTTAGATCTGAATGATTGGGTGTTGTAGAGCCCAGATCTACTGCCTTTTTGGAGTTACTTTGCATATTAACCATAGATCTACCCATTTTGTGCATCTTTTAGCCTTATTTCCCTTATTCATGAGGTTGTACACGTAAAGTTGGAAACTTTACGTGGTAAATCAGCTTATTGGACTCAGATCTATCAATTGTATGTGTTGGATTCAAACAAAATCGAGTAAAAATCAGTTGCATGGCGTCAACTCGGCGAGTCGGGAAGAACGACTCGGCGAGTTGGGCCGCGAGTTCCCGATTCCTTCATTTTTACCAGTGTCGAGTGGATCCAGTGAGTTAGAGAGTGGACTCAGCGAGTTGAGGGTAGACTCAGTGATGGAGGGACTCGGCGAGTTGTTCATACAACTCGGCGAGTCCAAGGCAATCTTCTTAAGATCAAGAACAACTCATCGAGTTTGTTCATCTGGCTCAGCGAGTCGGATGAAGATTGTCTGAGTTCTTGGATCAAGAGGGTACTCGTCGAGTCGATGCCACACTCGACGAGTAGCAGCGAGTAGAACTGAGAAGTGAGAGTAGGACTCGGCAAGTTGGGCGGCCCAACTCGACGAGTCAGCCCAAAAGAGAGTTGACTTTGACCAAGGGTAAAAGAGTCATTTTACCCCAAGCGCAGTGTTTAGTATTTGATTGAGTGTGTTTATGGACTTGTAGCCGAGGAGATTCAGGAGCAGCAGCCGTTAGCTTCCTGAGCCACACACTCAGCAGCCAGCTTACGAGGTGAGTTTCCTTCCAGTAGGGACGGGTCTAAGGCCACAATGCCGGCCCGTTCAGTTAGCAGTAGTTTCCGGATTTAGGTCCGATGCAGTAGCTAGTATGTTTGAAGCCTTCGTGGCTCGGACAGGATTTGTGTGCTATGTCTTATGTGTTAAGTGTTATGTGTTCCGGGCTACGGCCCGATGTAGTATGCAGTATATGTGTTCATGCTAGATGATGTGTTATGCTATGCGATGTTCAGACAGTCAGTTCCGGACTTCGGTCCGATGCAGGGGACAAGGTCCAAGTCGGTTCCGGACTTTGGTCCGATGCAGTTAGTTCCGGACTTTGGTCCGATGCAGTTAGTTCCGGACTTCGGTCCGATGCAGTTAGTTCCGGACTTTGGTCCGATGCAGTTAGTTCCGGACTTCGGTCCGATGCAGTTAGTTCCAGACTTCGGTCCGATGCAGGGGACAAGGTCCCAGTCAGTTCCGGACTTCGGTCCGATGCAGTTCCGGACTTCGGCCCGATGCAGTGGGCAAGGCCCAATATGTGTTTATATGTTATTGTATGGTATGTGGTAGTTTGGGGGAGCTCACCAAGCTTCGTGCTTACAGTTTCAGTTTTGGTTTCAGGTACTTCCGCAAGCAAAGGGAAGAGCTCGGGGTGATAGCATCGCACACACCACAGCTTAGCTCTTATCCTGGGGATGGTTTTAGTTGTTTTGGATTTGATATAGTATGATACATTTTTCCGCACATTATTTTATTATGATTTGGGATACATCGCGCATGTTTTTATGTTATGATACTCATATTATGGTTTTGGTATTATTGAAAAACGAAATTTTTGAGTCGTATTTTTGGGTCGTTTCATATCTCCACTATACCACCTTGTCAAATTCAGGATAAAAGAATCTTGTGGTTTTCACTTTTGACAAAGCATCTAAAAGTAAAACCACCACAAACCATTTCATCTGCAGGAGGATTTTGATTAGTTTGAGGATGTTGATATGTTATACAACACCTTATCACTAGACAAACTAGAAGCTCTAGAAGATCTTGTTATCATGCAGCCCTTGGTCATGTGTTTGTATTCACTGGTCATGTGTTTGGGTGAAGGTTTGGATGGTGGTCTGAATGGTGCATGCACCAAAGCCTGCAAATGGATTTTGGATCATGGCAGTGTCACCACCATCCCATCATGGGGCAAAACATGGCATTCTGTAATACATCAACTTTTTCTTTTTTCCTTTTTTCGTTTTTGTGAGTGTATTATATAGAATATATGCTTTAGTTTATATTTGAAAAAAACTTAGAAAATTTTATTTGTTTTTAGATACTTGGTGTGTGCGGGTGGGAAGGAACCAACCCAATGGCCCCGGAGTTTTGGCACCTTCCATCTTTACTTCCTATGTATCCAGGTTAATCTACTCGTATTCTTTTCTCAAAGTGTGTATTCTAATATCAGGTATCATGATTTGTGTATTTACAAAATTTTGAAATAGGGTCTTGTTCAATGCTTTAGCTGTGTTTGATCTAAGGGAGATCAACTTATCATAAGTAAGTTATTTTTTTCACCCTTTTATTTAATATTTTTGTGATTGAATGAATGTCTTAATGAAAGTAATTGACAACCCTTTTTCTGTAAATGATGTTGTGATTGTGGGAGAGGTGTTGTATTTTTCTCTGTTGCTAGGTAACCTTCTCAACAACAGCATTCTACTTAAGCAGGTGAGTAATCAAGATTAAGGGAGACTTGTAATCATGTTTGGCATTCCTTTCCAGTAAGAAACAGAGTTGTATGATTATTTGTTAGTTTTATAGGAATGTATAACCCCTGTTAGCAATGTATTATTTTTGTTTAACATTTGAATGATTCTTTATATGACATTATGATTTGTTCAATTTATTTTATTTTTTGAGTAAGAAATTTTATTTTATATTATTTAATGGATTGTATTTTTTGTATATGGTATTTTATTTATATTATGAGAAATTAAATGCAAATGGATGAGCAGATGGATGAGGCCCGGAGGTCGGGCAGATGGATGAGCAGACCAGAGAGTTCCTTTCTTCTGAGGTTGCCCGCATCATACTGGAGCAGACTCCTGTGATCTTCGGTTCGATCAAGGAGGGTATTTTAGAGCTGATGGATGAGAGATTGAGTACTTTCCGTGCTGAGATGGCGGCCGTGATGGGGTCGCGCACACTTACGTTCAGGGAGTTCAGGGCATGCGGAGCTCCAGACTATCATGGGGCGCGTGACCCCATAGCGAGTACCAGATGGTTGGCAGATGTGGCCAACGCTTTCCGCACTAGCAGGTGTCCTGAGGGGGACAAGGTCAGATTGGCATCCTGTCTTCTGAAGGACAGGGCACGGGATTGGTGGGAGGAGGTCAGACATGCCATCGGGGATGATGCGGCATTGGATGCCATGACCTGGGCTGATTTCTCTACCAGGTTCAGGGCGGAGTTTGCACCAGTCATTGAGGTGCAGCAGTTAGCTAGGGAGTTTCAGGACCTTACCCAGACTACAGAGACAGTGGCGGAGATCACCGCCAAGTTCAGGGAGAGGGCTCTTCTTGTTCCACAGTATGCAGCTGATGAGGAGATGAAGAAGGCCCGTTATCATGAGATGTTGCGGAATGACATCCGCATGTTTGTGAGCCGGTCCAGTTGTAAAACGCTGGACGACATGATTGCCAGAGCTAGAGAGAGGGAGATTGATCTCGAGATGGAGAAGAAGAGGAAACCGGAGGCGGTTTCGGGTTCAGGCAGTGTGGGCAAAAAGCCCAAGGTTTCAGATCACAGGTCTAGGAGTCAGCAGAGCCACGGTCGGTGTGGCAAGTGTGGGAGATTGCACGAGGGGGCGTGCAAGGCAGGGAGTTCCGGCTGCTACAAGTGCGGTCGGATTGGGCATTTGAGCAGGGATTGTACGGCCCCTGCTACTACGGTTACAACATCAGATCTGATTTGCTTTTAGTGCAATCAGAGGGGACATAAAAAGTCCCAGTGTCCCAGTCTAGCTGCAGCAGGGAAGGTGGTTGCACCTGCCCCTGCCACCTTGAGGATTACGGATGGCCGGCAGGGCCGATCTGATGCGCCAGTGGCAAAGAGCAGGGCGTTTCAGATGACAGCAGAGGAGGTGCGAGCGACTCCTGATGTGGTGACGGGTATGTATCTTCCCTTCACCTTTTAATTACCATTATCGTTTGAATATCACTTGATGATATGTTTTATTTAGGGTCGTTCTCGGTGAACGGCATCTCTGCTTTGGTATTGTTCGATTCGGGGGCTACCCGATCATTTGTATCGCTTGCGCTTAGCAAGAGATTTAGCAGAGCTCCAGGGGAGCTGGATTGTCCATTAGAGGTTGAGATAGCAGATGATAGGACCGTGAGGGTCGGCAGAGTACATAGAGGGTGTTCCCTTCAGATATTTGATGAGCAGTTTTCAGTGGACCTGGTTCCTATTCCCCTGCGAGGGAATAAAGTTATTGTGGGTATGGATTGGCTAAGCCCCAATGGGGCGATGATTGATTGTGAGCTTCAGCTAGTGAGGGTTCGCACTCCCAGTGGGGGAGAGATAGTGATTCAGGGCGAGAGGCCCCAGCAAGGACCGACCTTTTGTTCCGCCGCAAGGGCGAGGCGCTATGTTCAGTAGGGTTGCGCCGGTTTTGTAGCTTATGTCTTGGATGCCCGGGAGAAGGGCAAGACGACGATTGATGATGTTCCTATTGTTCGTGACTACCCGGATGTGTTTCCCGAGGATTTGCCGGGGATACCTCCAGGGAGGCAGGTTGAGTTCAGGATCGACCTGGTTCCTGGTGCGGCCCCGATAGCCAAAGCACCGTATCGACTTGCTCCCCCTGAGATGTAGGAGTTGTCTACACAGCTTCAGGAGCTGTTAGGCAAGGGTTTCATTCGGCCGAGCAGTTCGCCTTGGGGAGCGCCGATCTTATTTGCGAGGAAGAAGGATGGGTCGCATCGTATGTGCATTGATTATCGGGAGTTGAACAAAGTAACGGTGAAGAACCGTTACCCACTTCCGAGGATAGATGACTTGTTTGATCAGCTTCAGGGAGCGTCTTGGTTCTCCAAGATCGATCTACACTCCGGTTATCATCAGATGAGGGTTAGAGATGAGGATGTACAGAAGACTGCTTTCAGGACCCGGTATGGTCATTATGAGTTTGTGGTGATGCCATTTGGGCTCACCAATGCCCCAGCCGCGTTCATGGATCTCATGAACCGCGTGTGCAGACCGATGCTGGATCGGTCGGTGATAGTGTTCATAGATGACATCTTGGTATATTCCAAGACACAGGGGCAGCACGAGGAGCACCTGCGGGAGGTGTTGGAGACTTTGAGGAGGGAGAGACTTTTCGCAAAGTTCTCCAAGTGTGAATTCTGGTTGCGCGAGGTGCAGTTTCTTGGTCATCTCGTCAACCAGAAGGGTATTTTGGTAGATCCGGCCAAGATTGAGGCCGTGATGCAGTGGGAGGTCCCGAGGTCTCCATCTGAGATTCGGAGCTTCCTGGGGTTGGCAGGGTATTATCGGAGATTTATTCAGGACTTCTCCAAGATAGCAGTGCCGCTCACCCGACTAACCAAGAAGTCGGTGGTTTTTCGTTGGGGGCCTGAGCAGCAGGCGGCGTTCGAGACTCTCAGACAGAGATTGTGCGAGGCTCCGATCCTTACCTTGCCAGAGGGAGTAGAGGACTTCATAGTCTATTGTGATGCTTCGATCACAGGTATGGGAGCAGTATTGATGCAGCGAGGCCATGTGGTAGCTTATGCCTCGAGATAGTTGAAGCCTCACGAGGCTAATTATCCTACCCACGACTTGGAGCTGGGGGCAGTTGTATTTTCCCTCAAGATTTGGAGACATTACCTTTATGGGGTCCGCTGTACTATATACACGGATCACAAGAGTTTGCGATATCTTATGGATCAGCCGAGTTTGAACATGAGGCAGAGGAGATGGTTGGACGTGCTGAAGGACTATGACTGTGAGATCCTTTATCATCCAGGGAAGGCCAATGTGGTGGCCGACGCCCTGAGCCGCAAGGTGTCGACGGCCCCTATCAGAGATCTGTGCATGAGGATGACAGTGATCACTCCGTTGTTGGAGCGGATCAAGGAGGCTCAGATGGAGGGCCTCAAGGAGGAGAGGCAGAAGTGTGAGAGGATAGTGGGCCGAGTAGCTTCATTTGATTACGACAGTCGGGGTTTGTTGACGCTTCATGGTAGGGTGTGGGTACCGTACTGGGGTGGGGTACGGCAAGTATTGATGGACCAGGCTCATAAGTCTCGATTTTCTATCCACCAAGGAGTGACGAAGATGTATCGAGATCTTCGACCTGATTATTGGTGGCCCTGCATGAAGCGGGACGTCGCTTGGTATGTTGAGAGATGTTTGACCTGCCGGAAGGTCAAGGCGGAGCACCAGAGACCTCACGGCAAGATGCAGCCGTTAGACATTCCCGTGTGGAAATGGGAGGATATCACCATGGATTTTGTCACCAAACTCCCCAGGACCGCACGTGGAGTGGACTCGATATGGGTAGTAGTGGATCGGTTGATGAAGAGTGTTCATTTTATTCCGATTCAGGAGAGTATATCGGCGGAAAAGTTAGCCGATATCTATGTGCGGGAGATTGTGGCACGTCATGGAGTGCCGGTTTCGGTAGTGTCGGACCGAGATGTTCGTTTCACGTCCAGATTCTGGAAGCGGTTCCACGACGAGATGGGTACTCGTCTCCATTTCAGCACCGCTTTCCACCCTCAGACTGACGGGCAGAGCGAGAGGACGATTCAAACCCTTGAGGACATGCTTAGGGCATGTGTTCTAGATTTTGGGGGCAGTTGGGATACGTATCTTCCGTTAGCGGAATTCTCGTATAACAACAGTTATCATGCGAGCATCGATCGACCTCCTTTTGAGATGTTATATGGCAGGAAGTGCAGGACCCCGATTTGTTGGGGCGAGGTCGGTCAGCGAGTCATAGGGAGCACCGAAGTGGTGCTCAAGACGACTGAGTTGATCCAGCAGGTCCGTAGTAGGCTGCAGACTGCGTAGAGTCGGCAGAAGAGCTATGCCGACAGGAGGCGTTCGGACTTGGAGTTCCAGGTGGGAGATAGGGTTCTTCTGAAAGTCTCAACTTGGAAAGGTGTCATCAGGTTCCGGAAGAGGTGCAAATTGGGCCCCAGATTTATTGGTCCTTTCAGGGTTTTGGCCCGGGTGGGTCGGGTTGCTTATCTGTTAGATCTTCCTGAGGAGTTTAGTCAGATACACAGCACCTTCCACGTGTCGCAGTTAAGGAAGTGTTTGGTGGATGAGACGGCAGTTGTTCCCTTAGAGGACATTCAGGTTGATAGCGGCCTGAATTATATTGAGAGGCCGGTCGCGATTCTGGAACGGAAGATCAAGACCTTGAGGAGCAAGGTAATTCAACTAGTGAAGGTGCAGTGGCAGCACCGGAAGGGGTCTGAATGGACGTGGGAGGCTGAGGAGGAGATGAGAGCGCACTACCCGGAGATATTTGCAGATCCAGCCGAAGCAGACTTCGAGGACGAAGTCTGAGACAAGTGGGGGAGAATTGTAACGACCCGTTCCCGGTATGTTAATTCATTGGTAATTGTTGTAAGTTTTGCAAGAGGGACTCGGCGAGTTCATAGCCTGACTCGCCGAGTAGGGTCGCGACTTCGAGCACGCGTGAGCCGGGGACTCGGCGAGTCCATATCCCTGACTCGGCGAGTCCATCCATCTGGGTGAAACCGTAAATCCCCGGGTTGCCCACTATTTAAGTCACCTTATAGCCCCATTCTCGCCTCCCTCACCCTGAGAACACTGTGAGAAAAACCCTAATCCACCTTGAGAGCTTATAAGTGTTTTTGTGCCATTTTGCGAAGGTGTGAAGAAGGAGAAGAAGAAAGGAGCAAGGAGAAGAGTTGTAGTGCAAAGATCCAAGGGCAAATCTGAGTTATTTGAGGTATTTTCGGATTTCCCCTCTTATTATATGCTTTAAACCTCCATTAGAGCTCTTCTAAGATCTAGTTGATGCTTGTTCCAAGCCTTATGTTTGCATGAATGCCTTAATAAGTCGAGATATCTTTAGATCTGAATGATTGGGTGTTGTAGAGCCCAGATCTACTGCCTTTTTGGAGTTACTTTGCATATTAACCATAGATCTACCCATTTTGTGCATCTTTTAGCCTTATTTCCCTTATTCATGAGGTTGTACACGTAAAGTTGGAAACTTTACGTGGTAAATCAGCTTATTGGACTCAGATCTATCAATTGTATGTGTTGGATTCAAACAAAATCGAGTAAAAATCAGTTGCATGGCGGCAACTCGGCGAGTCGGGAAGAACGACTCGGCGAGTTGGGCCGCGAGTTCCCGATTCCTTCATTTTTACCAGTGTCGAGTGGATCCAGTGAGTTAGAGAGTGGACTCAGCGAGTTGAGGGTAGAGTCAGTGATGGAGGGACTCGGCGAGTTGTTCATACAACTCGGCGAGTCCAAGGCAATCTTCTTAAGATCAAGAACAACTCGTCGAGTTTGTTCATCCGGCTCGGCGAGTCAGATGAAGATTGTCTGAGTTCTTGGATCAAGAGGGTACTCGTCGAGTCGATGCCACACTCGACGAGTAGCAGCGAGTAGAACTGAGAAGTGAGAGTAGGACTCGGCGAGTTGGGCGGCCCAACTCGGCGAGTCAGCCCAAAAGAGAGTTGACTTTGACCAAGGGTAAAAGAGTCATTTTACCCCAAGCGCAGTGTTTAGTATTTGATTGAGTGTGTTTATGGACTTGTAGCCGAGGAGATTCAGGAGCAGCAGCCGTTAGCTTCCCGAGCCACACACTCAGCAGCCAGCTTACGAGGTGAGTTTCCTTCCAGTAGGGACGGGTCTAAGGCCACAATGCCGGCCCGTTCAGTTAGCAGTAGTTTCCGGATTTAGGTCCGATGCAGTAGCTAGTATGTTTGAAGCCTTCGTGGCTCGGGCAGGATTTGTGTGCTATGTCTTATGTGTTAAGTGTTATGTGTTCCGGGCTACGGCCCGATGTAGTATGCAGTATATGTGTTCATGCTATGCGATGTTCAGACAGTCAGTTCCGGACTTCGGTCCGATGTAGGGGACAAGGTCCCAGTCGGTTCCGGACTTTGGTCCGATGCAGTCAGTTCCGGACTTCGGTCCGATGCAGTTAGTTCCGGACTTCGGTCCGATGCAGGGGACAAGGTCCCAGTCAGTTCCGGACTTCGGTCCGATGCAGTTCTGGGCTTCGGCCCGATGCAGTGGGCAAGGCCCAATATGTGTTTATATGTTATTGTATGGTATGTGGTAGTTTGGGGGAGCTCACTAAGCTTCGTGCTTACAGTTTCAGTTTTGGTTTCAACACTCCACCTTTAATAATTCACCCATTTGATTTTTGTTATTTAGATAATGATTTTCATCAAAATATGTTTAAATTATGAATATTTAGAGTTTATTATGTTAAAATATAATTTCTGGAGAAAATCTCGCTTTAAAATCACGAAAAACGGGCTTAAAATGTTAAAAATATCAAAAATGGGCTAAAAGTGACAAATTTCCGAATTCTGGCCGAGGTTCGGTCTTCTGATGCTGAACCGAGAGAGAGGGAGGCAGAAACCGAGAGGGAAGAAGAGGGAGAGTAGGAACTGAGAGGGGAGAAAGGAGAGAGAGAGGGAACCGAGAGAGGAGAAGAGAGACCGAGAGAAGAGAAGAGAGAGCAGAGACCGAGAGGCGGGAAGAGAGAGTAGAGACCGAGAGGCGGGAAGAGAGAGCAGAGACCGAGAGGCGGGTAGAGAGAGCAGAGACCGAGAGGCAGGTAGAGACAGAGAGGAGAGGAAGCGACAGAGAGGCAGAAGGCGAACAGAGAGTGCGAGAAGCGAACAGAGGCAGAGGCTCGGTCCTCGCGTGCCTTAGCCAACAGAGGCTCGGTCCTCGCGTGCCTTAGCCAACAGAGGCTCGGTCCTCGCGTGTCTTAGCCAACAGAGGCTCGGTCCTCGCGTGTCTTAGCCAACAGAGGCTCGGTCCTCGTCTGGGGTACTTTCGGCCTTAAGGAGCTTCGGCTCCTTAAGAGGGGTTTCGGTTCCTAAGGTCTTGTTTTCTCGTTTTTACCCCGTTTTAAGCCGTTTTTGACCCGGTTAAGGGTCGGAATGACCCGAATGATTCCAAAAAGTTACAGGAAACTTTTGAGAGAGATTTGGGAGAGATTTCTCACACCTGGAGAGATTTGGGAGAGATTTGATATCCTTGGAGAGATTTCTCATACAGAGAGATATTTGCGAGAGTTTTCACATACTTGGAGAGATTTGGGAGAGATTTGACATTCTTGGAGAGATTTCTCATACAGAGAGATATTTGAGAGAGATTTCACATACTTAGAGGGATTTGGGAGAGATTTGACATTCTTGGAGAGATTTCTCATACAGAGAGATATTTGAGAGAGATTTCACATACTTAGAGGGATTTGGGAGAGATTCGACATTCTTGGAGAGATTTCTAATACAGAGAGATATTTGAGAGAGATTTCACATACTTGGAGAGATTTGGGAGAGATTTGACATAGAGAGAGATAGAGTGAAAACGAGTGAGAGAGGATCAATGTGTGACAATTGTGAGTGTCCGGCATCGCAATGCATGGTTCGTAAACCCTGTTAAGCCTTGTTTAAGGATCTTACACACTCCCGATGAGTATGCATCATTGTTTTATCGGTTTGGCTCGCCACGTACTACAGTTTTAGGTTAAGGAGATCTAGATGTTCGCACTTTTTGCTTTATGATTTCTCATTAGAATAGAAGTTATGTAGAAGTTTCATAGTGTAAATTTTAGTACTCACGGGCAAATTGAGTCAAACAGTTTGACTTGTTGACTTTAGTTGACTTTGACTTGACCGAAATTTGACGGTTGTCACAAAATGTCAAGTCACTTTTCTATGACGATATCGAGTCCACTACAATGCAACTAGAGAGTGAGCTACGAAACATAACCTTGGGAGATTCTACCATTCACAATTACAGTGAGAAGATCAAGAAGATTGCAGACTTTCTTGAAGGTTTGGTGAAAAGTTAAAGGATTGCAATGTGGTACTCCATGCTTTAAACGACATCCCTAGTAAAATCGAGAGTGTTGTTGGAATCATATATTTTCTGTAAACCTCTACCCACGTTTTATGAGATGAGGTCAATGTTATTGGTTGAAGAAACGAGACTTAATGACTACCAAGTCAGTCTCCCATCTTACGCGACTCTTATCCTTCAACGCCTTTACTGCTCCAAGTTAGCGCTCCATTGGATTCCTCAAATCGGGGGAATAATGGTAACCATGGCGGAGTTGCAACAATCATTAGCGAAGCCAACAATAACCACCTTCATTCATTGTTGGCCAGCATCTTCATAAAACCCGTTACATCTTCATAACACTCATTACAGATGGGTTTACTTTCCACCGCCCCCATCTGATTCCCAATTATGAAATCCATCAGGTCATGTCTAACAGAATTGGGTTCCCTTACATCATATTCCAGAGTCAGTCAACCAACCTAATGGAAATTGTGGCATATCTACTTTCATCGACCCAAGAATTCTTAGTAGACGGCCTCCATAATCCGTGCATTATTCGACTGCTACTCCTCAAGGCCGTGTGTAATCTTCTGGACCAGGTTAGCCCTCGTGGGCCTAGCTCGATACAGATCAACCTACCTCACACCCAGTTTATATAATACTATCTCCCTGAATGGTCCTGGAAATGGTGGTTAGGTCATGGACACTGGAGAAACCGACCACGTTCACGCCAATACAGGTATACTCAAATATGTCTCTAATAATCATTATGCTCGATCTATTTATGTTGGTAACGGTTCTGCAATGCCTGTTGTGACATCATTTCCTATCTAAATCTGAAATCTCTCCTAACCTTCACCAGATATTACACCCCACCTCAGCTCCCACTATTATTCCCACCGACTCTCTACTCCCCACCATCAGTCTGAGGTTGGATCTACCTCTCCACCTCTGACTCCCCCTCTCATTCACCTCACGAAGCTCCCCTCCCCTTCCGACTCAACACATGCACACCATATTTAGAAGTGGCATCGTGAAACCCATCGACTGCCTTAATCTTCCTTCTACATCCATCTCCTCGGTCCCAAGGTCACACATACAAACTTTTAAAGATCCACATTGGCATAAAGCCATGAATGAGGAATATAAGGCTCTTATTACAAACAATACTTGGGTTCTTGTGCCACGTCCACCAGGAGAAGATGTGGTTCATTTTATGTGGTTGTTCGAACAAACGTTTAACGCTGATGGTTCTTTATCTCGCTATAAAGTGCAACTAGTGGCAAATGATCGTAGCCAACAACAGGGTATCGATTGTGATGAGACTCTTACCCCGGTTGTTAAACCAACAACTATACGCAATTTTCTCAGCCTGGCTATCTCCCGATACTGACCCATTCATCAACTTGACATGAAGAATGTATTTCTTAATGGTTATCTATAGGAGACTGTCTATATGCATCAACCCCTATGTCTTTGAGATCCCCTGCATCCAGACTATGCATGACATCTTCAACTATCCTTTATCTTGGATCTTCCTGGTCTCTTCTGTCTGCACGGCGCAGACCATGAGCATACATTAGTCTTCTCAGGCTGTTTTGTTTTTTTGAAGACTGCAGACCTAAAAATGTCTGTGCACACTCTTCTTGGCGCAGATGTGTCCCAGAATCTTCTAACATCTTTAGACATCTTCTAGCCTTAAAACACATATACTTTATTTTTATTATTTTTTGTTTTTCTAAATTTATATTTATTCCAACTTTATTAGTGATAAACAATTTGAAAAAAAATTACAATACTTAAAAAAAAAAATCGACGACACAAACGTGATATTTTTGACAAATTTATAAATAAAAGTTTATTACAATAATGGTCGTTGTAGTTTTTTTATATAAATATGAAAAAAATATATATATATATATTCTTATTTTTTATGAAAAATTTTATAAAACATTATTTAATAAAACATCGTCAATTTCTTATAAAAAAATATTTATGACATGTTTTTAATCAATTTAATTGAAAAAATCGAAGTTTATTTTCATTCATGTATATATCAAATTCTTTGATTCCTAATTACAATGTTTAAGCATAACTTTACGACAAAAATTGTTAGTTTTTTTCAATAATATATGTTAATTTGTACCATATTTATTTTCACTTTTTATACAATAATACTAAACGTTGATTTAGATTTGTTAATTATTTATAACAAAGTCATAAATATATTTAAAAATCACTTTATAGTTTAAAAATAATTTAGTCTATTTTAGTAGCCTGTAGATGTTCAAAAAACAAATAATCTTCTTTTTTCAGACTGCAGACGTTTGATCCACCTCTTCTGCTGCAGAGATCTACAGATGTGGTCCGCAGACTGCAGACATTTTACCTCAGAAAAAACAAACAACACCTAAGTGTGTCACAATCAATTATTATTTAAGCATTCGATCTCGTTTCTATGAGAATTGGGTTGCATGAAGTAAGTTTGCATGCTTTTAAAAAAAATAGATAACCACGTAACTTTCAGTTGGGTTTGTTTTTTTCGTTCATACAAAAAGGCAAAATGTTAAAAGTAATTTATTGGTCTACATTACATACGTATGTAATACAATTATATATAATATTGAAAGCATGAAGAGGTACCCTTGATATTAGGGAGTTATGCACAACATGGGTGCATGTGTAACGAAAATAGCGCAAGTTAAAACCAATCAATCTGTCCAAGCCCATGTCATCATCAATCCCATTCCTTAGGAATCCAATGTCCTAAAATATATGTGGACTTCATGCATTCCCACATGCAAGATTCTTGCCAATTTCTTTTTGTTTTGGCTCGCTCCTCAATTTCCCAATCAATTAAATATTTTGGGGTATGAGGTTTCTTATGGGAATGTACTACTTGCATACTCATGTGTACATCAGTTATCATCATGATGGTCGAGCATGGTTGATAATGTCAGGTTTCATTCATCTCGACATACAATACAAATGCATATCAATGGTTAACTAACCGATAGAATGTGTACATGTTAGGCGAAATCTTTCAACACATGCAATATCATGTATATATGAATTTCCTTTTGAGAATAGTTTAAATAACAAATAGCTCTGTATAGGAGCATACAAAGCCAATATTATTTGAGGCAATAACTCAATAAGTAGTTTTCGTAAGCTTGATTATTGTTTCTTAGGGTATATATATGTTCAATTTTGTAATGATTTGTCCAAGAAAATGAAGCATAGTTTTTTTGGATAAAATTATAAATCGAGACCCTACTAGAAAAGAGTCATTAGACTCATTATATTCTTCTTTTCCAAGTTACGAACCTTTCAAATCTTTAAACATTATTTACTTGGTGTCATGTTTCTTCTGGTTTCCAAAATTTGGAAATTGATTTTTTTCCAAAAAAGATAATTATATATTTCACATAGGAGCGAGAAATGGTAGCTCCAAGCCACTCATTCCATATTGTATTCTTTATAAAGAACATCACGTGGTGCATAAAATCTCGATTAATATTGTATTCTTGTAAGAAAGATCGAATATAAAAGTTGAAGAATGTGACATGTTTAATTGAAATTCAATCGATTAAAACTCTAACATTTTGAGATATTACAGATATAATATGAGCTTCAATGAACCTAACATTTTGAGATGTAATATTGAACTATTTAACAAGAAAAATGAAAGATTTTAATTATTTAATATGTTGTAAATTAGTGTTTATAAGTATATTAATTTTGTAGATTTCAATGCATGTAAGGAAAATTTTGAGGTAGTTGCATAAAGAATAGAATGACGATGTGAGTAGCAATCCATTCACTCTAACGAGTTGAATAAATTGCGCAAATTGTAGTTTAGAGTATTCATAATATTGGATCTTATTGATAAGCTTCTTCCATTACACGTAAAAACATAAACTCGTTTGGGATGAAAAAAAATCCAATAGGATGGAAGAATTTTCATTGTTTTTTTTTTTTTAAAAAAATACTAAAATAATTTTTTTTTTTATAAATAAATCATTCCAAGCACCAACAATAGGCTAAGCGGTATAATCACCACCAACTCACTAGAAAAGTATTATCATCTATACGTCACGTCATCTCCACTACAAATCTACTACCAAATCACTAACCCTTGAAAATGGTTACCACTAAACATTATTTATCTTGTTATTTTACTTTTTGTTTTTTTGACATTAGAGTAAATAAAAAAGCAGAATTTTAAACTTAAATAAACATTTTATTAATAAAAAATTACATTAAAACCTTATATTATAAATTGAAAAACTACTAATCTAAGAAAATGAAACTCGGGGGCCTTTTATGACAAAAAACCAAAATTTGAGTATGATTCTTATGAGTTGGATCACAGTCAATACATTTTCTTTCTTATTTCATTCAACCTAACAAACCCTAAAACATTTCCCCCTTTGCGGACCAGAAGAACTCACAGGAGAAGGGAAGAACCAGATAGAAACAGAGAAAGAGAGCAGATTACGAAGGACTAGAAAGAGAGCAGGAAGAGAGCAGAGGGTAAAAAAGCATCGTCCAATTAAATCCATTGTCTTCGCCCATTGCTAGAGCACGTCACAACACCTACTATACATTGGAGCGGTGTTCACGCATAGGTGGGAGTGACACATCGGATGTCACACATGAAAACCCCTCCAATATGGTTTAACAAAACTTCTCCGTAAACTTTTTTCATGTCATATTTACCAAGCAAAAGCATCAACATTTGTTACTAACATAATAATCATTGTATTATTTAACTCATCGAGTGATATAATAAATTAATATTATATTATTATGTATTTTTAAACATTTGTGTGTATAAAAAAAAAAAAAAACAATACGGTACAAATATTATTCATAACAAGTTTACTCTAGTACTTTTAAAACAACCACTAATGATATTAATTGCATGGGGGTGGTGGAAGAGTTTATTAAAACTAGTAATTGCAACAACTTTTAGTTTATCACCTACAATTCCACACCATAAATAAAGTAGTAAATGTTAAATGTGAGTGGTCCAACATTAAAAACACGAGGCTGATAAGTCCGTTCTGTAATTCAAGATCACAATTAAGGATGTCAACGAAATAGCTTCTCTTTGTTATTGCTCCCGTCCTCAAATTCGTCTGTTTCTCCTTATTCCGATCCCAACCTCAAATTTTCTTGTTACCATGCCCACGGCCCCTGCGTCTTCCGAATCCCCCCTGATATTTCCTTAGCCCGAAATCCCCGATTAACTTTATTTTTAAGTCATTTGTTTCGTTTTTGGAAAAGGAATTTCTCTAACGAGGGCTTTCAGGTCAGCTTTTGCACACTGATTAATCCCCCACTGCAAATATGAAGCTTTGGCTCATACCCTGGAGTCACTGCCGACGAACCTCCATGGCCACAAGGGCTGGGTGACGTCAGGACATGGATCAATAAGTTATCCACCATATATTCTACATGCCTTACCAAATCACCACAATCCAAAAGGTTTAGTTTAATGTACGTATTACACTAATTATTTAAATACAAAACATATATTATGTAATGACTTCTCTAGGTTAATATTTATTTTTATAAAAGAAATAAAATAGTTAAATATAATATAATTATTTTAAGAGCCCCGTGGGGTATTCGAGATGGAAGTACTCGCTCCTGAAAACCACATTGGGGGTAAAACGTTCCGTTCCCATCCTCAAACAAGAATACATAGTAAAAGATAAGTGTTTTTGACATTCCTAATCACAATCGGTATTTTTGGGGAAATATTTATTTGCCTATTAGAAGTTACATTTTTATATTTTTGCAGTTTCATGTTTGGCATAAAAATATGATTTCAAGAACGCATATTCTAAAGGGTTCTATTTTGTTATCATATATAGTTTAGAGTTGCATGCGGTGCGATTAGGTACGGTTTAGACTCAAAATTATGAACCGCACCATATGTATGGTTTGAGATTTTCAATAACTGCAAACCACCCCCATGAGGTTCCAAACTGCGTTATGCAGTGTGGTACAGTTTGATGTGGAACAGGTGGTCTAATGTGGTTTAAAGAATAACTAAAAGTATCGTGTATTTATATGCATTAGTATGTAACTACATTAATGATTGTTTATTTTTTTTAAGAAAAAATCACTTCTGGTTACACCATACAACATAGCAACACTTAATATTTCACAGTTGTTTGTCTTTTAGAATACTTTTGACTTAAAAACTGTTGTGTGTATGCTGCATGATGCAACAACGGACCCTCCTTTTTCAAACCACTTTGCAACTTACTTTAACTTATATTTTTCAACATAGATTTGTTTTAAATTTGATTTTTCAACATGTTCATTATTTTAATGAGAGTATGAAGGATATTACAAACAATTCAAATATATTTTACGTAATTTCAAAACCTTTTGGTAATTTCATATAAATATTTTTTTGTGTTACATTGTCTATAATTAAATATTAATAAATTATAAAATTAATCACTAAAATTACAAATTTATTGAAGCAAACAAATTATAAAATTAATCACTAAAATTACAAATTTATTGAAGCAAACAGGAAAAATTCACATCATTTTTTAAAATTTAACAGAATGAACATGTTATTCGCTAAATTAACAATTTTATTTATTGTTATTTGACAAATATTATATTTAATTTTTTTATATGAACGTCTTTAAACACAATAATCATTATATTTGATTTATATATGATTAAAGTAAATAAAATCTTGATTTAGATTTATTTGTAACTAGTGTATGGATAATTTCAGTTTATTGCAGCAACATATATACATTAAAAAACAAACAAACTTCTTATTATAAGTTGCAGCCATTTGGTCAACATATTCTGCTGTAGAGGGTTGTAGATATGGTATGTAGACTTCTGATGTTTTCGCTTCAAAAAAACAAACAACATCGAAATGATATTTTATCGTGGAACGAATATCGATTTGTATATAAATATGCAAAATGATTGTTTTAACATCCTGGACATTGCAAATTTGATATAGGAAAACCTCCAGAAGAGTCCTAATATTTTACCATAATTTACGAAAAAGTATCAAACTAAAATTTGTTTACTAAAAATCATGAATTGCCGGTAAAAATGATGATTGGACCCATTTATCCTACTTTATCGGTTTCATTATTTAACTGGTTACATTAAAGTCTCATTATTCTACCATAATTTACGAATACGTACTGAACGAAAATTTAGTGATGATTTGTCTTTTTTCTCCTAGAAATATACATTTTACAGGTTTCATTGTTGGCTTGGACGCCTAATCATTAAATGAGCTGATGAGATTGATATGTTGCGTTATACAATGATATGTTTACCATAAAACTTGATATCCTGATGTATTGTATGATTTTTGGAATATAAAATGCATCCAACGAAGACATCAATAACTACATAAACTAGCTACAACTTCGTCATTTTTTAAGTATATAAGAAATTTCAAATTGTCTCTCTAATCTTATGTAACCCGGCATATCCATATCATCAGACATCAACTCATTTCCTGCCTTTTTTATTCTTCTAGAAACACATATTTTACCGATCTCAATGCTAACCTGGATATATAGTCATAAATGAGCCAATGAGATGGAGATCAAATTTTACGGTAAACGTAACATTATATAACTCATCGTATCCATCTTATCAACTCATTTAATGATTAGGCGTCCAGGTCAGCAATGAAACCGATAAAACGTATGTTACATGGAGAAAATGATGAAATCATCACTAAATTTTAGTTTGGGACTTATTCGTAAATTCGGGTAAAAGAATAGGACTTTAATGGAACCAGGTAAGTAATGAAACTGGTAAACTAGAAAAAAATGGGATAATTCGTTATTTTTACTGGTAATTCATGTTTTTTTGTAAACAAATTTTAGTTTGGGATTTTTTCATAAATTAGAATAAAATATTATGTCACATCTCCATTTTTATGGTCAGAAAAGATCGATTTAATTATGCTTATTTCATTTCAGAGTATCATCTTTTTAAATTATTATAATGCGGAATTTGTTCTCAATTTTGTAACATCTCGAAATCAGGTATATCTCCTTGGCCCTTCTTCTTTCCTTGAGTTGGCAGTTTTAGCCATTGTGAAGTTTGTGTGATAATCGAGTACGTTGGGCGTAATAGGGAGTACGCTGCGTGTACATGTGAGCGTATTCATGACACGGAGGTTGCCTGGTACGCGGGGCGTACCAGGCCCATAATGAAACCCTAATTCTAAATGAGCCCCCAATTTAAAGAACGTTATGGCCTCATTGTTGTCCACCATTTCCAGAGACTTGTCCATCCAAAACCCTAATCGTCGTTCTTATAGCTAGACAGTGTCATTGAGAGCTTGTTGGTATGTTCTTGAGCCTTAAGAGTGGAAATGAAGCTTTGGAGAAGAAGCAGTAAGAGCCCACGCACTTAGATCCGAGCTTAACAGTGTGAGAAGCTTCATTTGGAGGTATAAAGCTTCAAACTTTCTTCCTTTTCTGTTGTGTGTTCTTATATGGGATGTTTTAGGGTTTTTGTCCCAAAAGTTGATGGCTTTATGAGCTCTAAGAACCTAGATGTGTCCCTTGGTAGTGTATTTAGTGTTATAAGGTCATAAAAATCCAATCTTGGTCAATAAGAACTAACCATGCATGGGATATGAGCTTAAGGAAGAAAATGGATGAAAGTTTTGAGTGTTTAAAACCAAACTAGCCATGCAATGGCATAAAGTCTTCGACGTTATGGACTAGGAGACTCTAAGGGGTCCAGATCTGTATTTTGAGCCAAGGTCTTAACTAATTGAGACCATAAGTGAGAAAATAGTGAAACTGGTACGTATGCTGAGCGTAAATCCCAGTACGCGGGGCGTAGGGTTCGATCAGCCCGATACCAGCAAAGAAGATGAGTACGCCCAGCGTAGGGATTTGGTATGCACAACGTACTCGCGGATGTTGACTTTTGTTGACTTTTAGGGTCCGGTCAACAAATGGACTTTTGGACTCATGAAGGGGTAAAATGGTCTTTTACCCTTCTGAGAGAGCATAAGGGGGGGGGGGGGGTTCTAGCTTAATGAGTGCTGTTATTAAACAAGAATTTCTGTTTATGTATTAGACAGAGGCTACACTGGAGATTTGAGTATGAGGTTATTCTGAGATAGTTCGAGGTGAGTCTTCTCACTATACGTTACTTAGAGTGGAATTTATATGTGACCGGAAGGTCTTATGTATTGATATGAGTTATGTGAATTTATGTGATATGTATATGTCGTATGTTTGGGACCGGAAGGTCAACGAGGTTATGGTCGGAAGGCAGTCAGAGTTTGGGACGGAAGGCAAATCATGGTAGGGCCGGAAGGTCTACCAGAGTTGTGGGATCGGAAGGTCCCACTGAGACACATTGATCGGAAGGTCTTACAGAGTTATAGCCTCGAGTGGCTAATTTATATGCATGTGGTATTTTGGGGAACTCACTAGGCATTCATGCTTATCGTGTTATGTGTTATGTGTTTCTGGTACTTCAGAGGATCGCGGGAAGGCACCGACGTGTACACACACCTTGGACATGGAGCTATGATTGTGGATCCTGGAATTGATATAATGTTTTGAAAACTTTGTTGACTATTATGGTGTTTTATATAAAATGACATGTGTTTTATGAAATTAAAAATGAAAAATTTATTTGAAAAATTACGTCGTTACAAGTTGGTATTAGAGCCTTGGTTTGAGGGATTCAGATACACCTCCGGGCATATCTGAACTCCAACTGAGGATTTGAGAAAAGTTTTCAAAAATAAACAATTTTTCTAAAAAGAGTAAAAGATTTCAAAGCGCGGAAAGGAGCAGTGTGTACAATCAGCCAGCACCCGAACGGTGATTTTCCAAAATACCTTTATGTTGTGTGTTATGAGATATTATGAGATGTGTTATGCATGCTAGAGTAGGCTAGTATTAATATTTAGGACTAGAGTGACCTGATTTGTGATGCCTTAGCCTAGGAGTTACTGCTACTGTGAATTACTTCGTGTGCGAGTAGGTAGCAGAGAGGAGCTTATGAGAGGTCTACTGGAGGGTAGCCTGCGTTCAACAAGATATAGAGTACTTGCGATCTGGGATCCTAGGAGGAGGACTTGGGTGAATACTGATGTGGTGTGGAAGGTTGTATAGGGCTCGTACTACTGGAAACACCGGGTCAGTAAGCAGCCCAAGTAACAATCCTTAGGGTACTAAGGAACAAGTAGGGTTGAGTAGTCGAGTGCGAGAATACTTGAGCGAGTCTTTGATTTCTTTTGTGTTGTGTTTCAAAGACATCATGGTGGGTACACGCCACACTCTAGGGATCAGCAGTATTAATGATGATGAGATTCGCAGGATGATTCATGATGAGGTGGCTGCAGCCATTCGAGTTGAGATACCAGAGTTGTTTGGGTCTATCAAGACCATGTTGATTGAGACATTTGATGAGTGGTATGCTGCTCTTACTGATGTTGTTGTTGCTGCGGCTACCGCAACCATTACTGCTACTAGGCCACAGGGGGATGACTCGTTGTTGTACCGGAAGTTCAACAACACGAAGCCACCCGAGTTTGATGGGACGCAGGATCCGATAGCAGCGATGAGATGGATTTCTAACATTGAGGGATGCTTCTATACTTGTTCTTGTCCGGAGCATCTGAGGGTACGGTTCGCATTGAACATGATTTGCTTGGGAGCAAAGGATTGGTGGAAGTTTGTGACAGCTGATTTCTCTGTTGCAGAGCTTACCGCGATGACATGGGAGAGGTTCACCGCTATGTTTCAAGACGAGTACGTTCCTCCGGTGGAGAGGGAACGGTTGGCCCAGGAGTTCTTGTCCCTCAAGTAGGGGACTGAGTCTGTGACTGTGATCACGCGGATGTTTCATGAGAGTGCGTTGTTTTGCCCTGAGCACGTGTCTACCAAGCAGGCACATATGAGCTGATATCTGAGCATACTGAGGAGAAACATTTGTGAGTTCATGACAAACTAGACATACCGAACATTTTCCGAGCTCTAGGCAAATGCTCGGAAGAGGGAGATTGAGCTAGAGACTCAGGCCAGGGAAGAGGTGGAGTTTCAGAGGAGGGATAGGCAGCCGTCACAGTCTTAGGCGGCGACCAAACGGGCAAAGCTCGCTGATTCGAGATTGGGAGGTCAGAAGGGCCGCACTTGTGGGAAGTTGTGACATCCCCCAAAATCACAGCCAGAAAAGACCAGTTTCATTTATGCTTTAAAAATAATTTCAGAGTAAATCCTTTTTATTTAAATGAGTTGCGGAATTTGTTCCCAAAACAAAATATGATAAAATAATGTTTATCAAAGCATTTCATCAAGAGATGCATTTTCATTATATAATCAAAATCGGGATGTCATGTTCCAATACAGACCATAAAGCATGAACGATAACATTACAAGTCATTCAAAAAATATATACATATACAAACTTGTAAACAAAACAACTTGATGATTCATCCATCTTATGCCCTCGTGCCACTTCCTGTAATGCAAATAAGACTGAGTGGGTCAGACTTGGGAGCCTGGTGAGCATATAGGGTTTTCAACCCACAATAAATAAATTATACTTAATTTCACCAACCAACAATAACCCGATTACCCATTCCTGTTATCCTCACTTTACGTCCCTAAAACAACATCTATCTCAAGGGACCTAATCTAGGATTTTCATCGGGACGGACATTACTGCTAAGGGGTTTCCACAACAATAGATATCGTAAAGGCAACCATGAGGGGGATAGAGTACACCGGTGAACACATCGTTCACAACACCTACAAGTTATGAACCTGCTAGCGTTCCACTGGACTGTCTAGAAAGAGTCTGTGGTCGTCATCCATACTTCGCTAGATGACTTGGTCAACATCAACATCGAGGCCTCTCATTTGTTTATCACACATCAACTATCTACCCATGTTCTACCCAACATATTAGTAGATAAAAATATATATTTTATACATAGTTTAAAACCTGTATAACATGTTCAATCAATACATATTCCACATAACAGACGAGGCACACACACATAACACACATTTCATACAGAATAAATCAGATCTATGAGATAAAAGAAAGTGAATATACATTCACACATATAACAACAAAATATACACATAACACGTATATCGTATAAAATACTTCATAGTTATGCATTAGAAGAAAGTAACTACACACTCACCTGATCAGAAGATCATCGGACAACACTACGACTTGCAGAAGTAGTATTCTTCAGTAGATCTGGAAGATCTTCACAAAAAAACCGGGATCCTCGCGGGCAGAGCTTTGGCTCAGGAATTGCACTTCTTGGGATCTTCTTGGCTTCGGGACTTGCTTCGGGACTTGGGAATGATACCGGGGATTCGGGGGTACTTCTTTGCACGTAAATCGATGCAATACAGGTGAGACATGAGAGAATGAGCAACCAAACTCGGCTGGCCCTTCAAATCTATTTATAGGGCAAAACTGGCCCTTGTCACGTCGTGGCATCGTTTTCCACGTCGTGGGCTTGGTCGTCACTGCATGCGTCATTGCATGTTGTGTCTGGGGGACTCCCGGAGGTTTCAGAAGACTCGCCACGTCGTGGTATCTAACAGTTTTGGGGTTTCACGCCCCAAACTTCAGAAATTCATAACTTTCGCATACGAACTCCGTTTTCGACGTTCTTTATATCGATGCAAATGTGAGATTATGCTCTACAACTCTCGTTTAGACTCCATTGGCTAATTTTAACTTGATTTTTAATATATTATAAGTATATTACTTATATACTATTTTTACTAGGCCAGGACAGGAAAACTCTGTTCGAAATTTATAACTCCTTCATTTGAACTCCATTTTCGCCTGTCTTTTTATCGTTGGACTAATATCGATGAGATCTTCAATTCTCATTTAGAAATTTTTGGCTAAATATCACTCGATCTCTATTTCGAGTATTCGGGCTGCATACTACTAAGTCGAAACTTCGAAAAATAATAACTTCCTCATACGAAGTCAGATTTGGGTGTTCTTTTCATGCACGCTCTCGGTTTAACGAACTCTAAGACTTTCATTTAGATCGTTAAGGCTAAATATCGCTCTAACGTAAATTTCACTTTTTACGTCATTCAGCATTGCCGGTTTTGTCGTGAAACTTCGACAGGTCATAACTTTTTCGTTATAACTCGGATTTCGGTATTCTTTATATATTCGGAAACCTCGTCTCAACTAATACAACATTATCCATAGATATAGGCTTTATATAACATTTCATTTTATGCTTATTTTTATTCTTAATTTAATTAAGACACACAATTAAGCAGATAGCACATAATACTCAAATAATACACTTCTATTATTTCAAAACGGGTTACAAAGGTTAACCTAGACTATTATATCAGCGTTAATGACAAGCCCAGAAACACAGGCATTACAATTCTCTCCACCTTAGAATGATTCCGTCCTCGGAATCACACATCAACAAACAAATGCGGGTAGCGACTCATCATGTCACTCTCTGTCTCCCATGTGAGATTTGGCCCATTCATGTGTTTTCATCGGACAAGCACTAACTTGACCATCTTGCGTCGCAACTTATTAGTATTTTGGTCGAGGATTGCCTCTGGTTCTTCAATCAACCTTTTGTTCTCATCGATTCTCAACTCCGAAAGTGGAATCATGTCTGGAACTTCTCTCGTGAACTTCCTCAAATAACACACATGGAAAGTGTTATGAATTCCATTATGTTCTTCTGGCAGTTCGAATTTGTAAGCTTGGTTCCCAACCCTCTGAAGAACTTTAAACGGTCCAATAAACCTTGGACTTAATTCTCACCTTTTACCAAATCTTATAAGTCCCTTCCACGGCGAGACTTTAAGCAAAACTGAATCTCCAACTTCAAAAGTCATTGGTCTTTGCTTTTTGTAAGCATAGTTCTTTTGACGATCCTGAGTGGCTAACATTCTTTCCCTAATTATTTTCAACTTTTCAGTGGTTTGATGAACCATCTCGGGTCCCATAAACTGCTTTTCCCCAGCCTCAAGCCAACAGACGGCGTACGACACTTCTGTCCGTACAAAGCTTGATAAGGTGCCATCTTTATGCTTGAGTGAAAACTATTATTGTAGGGAAATTCTACCAAAGGTAAATGTTCATCCCAATTACCTAGGAATTCCAGGGTACATGCTCTCATCATATCTTCAAGTGTTTGTATCGTTCTTTCACTCTGGCCATCAGTCTGCGGATGGTAAGCTGTACTTAAACACAACTTGGTACCCATTTCCTATTGTAGACTTTTCCAAAACCTCGAGGTGAAACGACTATCATGATCTAATACAATCGTTAACAGAACACCATGAACTCTCACAATTTCCTTTACGTAAGAATTCGCAAAATTTTTCCACAAACCATTTCTCATTGGTTTCTATGAAATGCGCACTCTTAGTGAATCGATCAACAACCACCCAAATCATGTCGTGACCACTTTTTGTTCTGGGCAGTTTAGTGACAAAATCCATAACAATGTCTTCCCACTTACCCATAGGCACAGGTAAAGGTTCTAAACTCCCATATGGTTTCTGATGTTGTGGCTCGACTCTAGCACAAGTCACACACTCGACCACGTACTTTGCAACATCAAGCTTCATCGACGGCCACCAGTAATAGGGTTTTAGGTCCCTATACATTTTAGTGCTACCGGGATGAATCGAGTACATGGTATTGTGAGCTTCTTTCATCAGTAGATCTCTGACTCCTCCTGTCTTTGGTATCCAAATCCGATCTTGGAACACCTTTATTCCATGACTGTTTATACCGAACACCAACGTTTTTCCCAAACGTTCCTGCTTTCGGTCATTCTTCTCAGAAGCTTCCTGTTGAGCTTTCTTTATACTCTCCACAGTTGTCGAGACAACTTCTATTCTCAACGTTCTTGGCCTTTTTCTTTCAAGATTGACTTTCCGATTGAGAGCATTAGCAACCACATTTGCTTTACCGGGGTGGTAAAGTATCTCACAGTCGTAGTCCTTAAGTAATTCTAGCTAGCGTCGTTTCCTCATATTCAATTCCTTCTAACCAAAGAGATATTGGAGACTCTTATGATCAGTGAAAATTTTGCACTTCGTGCCATAGAGGTAATGCCTCCATATCTTTAGAGCGAAAACTACCGCTTCCAACTCCAAATCATGAGTAGGGTAATTCTTTTCATGCTCTTTTAACTGTCGAGATGCATACACAATCACCTTTTCTATTTGGGTCAAAACACAACTCAATCCAACACCAGGCGCATCGCTATAAACAGCGAAGTCTTCAACTCCATCGGGTAGAGAAAGTATCGCTGCCTCGCATAGTTTCTTCTTTAGCTTCTCGAATGCTTCTTAATGCTTATCATTCCAAGCATAAGTAGATCCTTTATGGGTCAAAGCTGTTAATGGACTAGCGATCAAAGAAAAGCCTTGGATAAACCTGATGGGTTTTGGTCCTAAGAACTGTTGGATTAGTGTCTAAGTCCATAACTATTTTGGTATGTACTTGACCCGATGGTGCATGGTCCTTTTGGGTTGCCTTCACCAAAGCAACTTGATAGGATGAATTATGGAGAGTAAGGATTAAATATGATTTATTAATGTATTATAAGAATAATATATTAAAGGAGAAATCATATTGTTTAATTAATATTAGTCAATAATTAATTGGTAATTAGTTTTGTGACTAAAAGAGATTAATTAAACTTAAGGGACTGGAATTGTAAATATAAGATAATTACAATTTGGGCCATGGATTGCCTTATATTATAAGGTGGACGAATTCTATGGGGGAAGCCCATATGAAATCGTCCAAGGCTTAATGAAAAAGCTCCATGGGTTGCTTAGGGCTTAAGCATCCAAATTAGGGTTTCCTTGTTAGATAATCCTAATAGCCCAACTATATAAAGACCCCTTAAGGCTCAAAAACGTGACTAATGATCTTTCTAGGGTTTCTACACGTTTTTTGGCAGCCTCCAACCTCTCTCCTCTTCATCCTCTTGCTTATGGCGTTTGTGAACCATTAGAGGAGTGACACTTGTGACTCTAAGCCTTCCAAAGTCAATTCAAGGTGGGATTGGGATTGTTATTGCTATATAACAATCAAGGTAACATTATAAACTTGTTCTCATGTTAATATGATTATGTGTATGCTAGAATTAGGGTTTATAGTCTTGGATAACTTGCATGTACAATAGAGAAACCTAGATCCAAGCATTAGGGTTTGTATGAGCACATATGATGTCTTATGACCAAAACCCATCAGTGGTATCAGAGCCTAGATTGGTTTCAATTGTATTAATGCATTGTATATCTGAAAAAAATCGATTTTTGGTGTTCTAGAGGCTGGACTCGCCGAGTCCATAGCTGAACTCGTCGAGTCCAGGGTGACTCGACGAGTCAACTCGTCAGATAGTGCTTATCTTGGGATTTCTTGCTGTTTATGCATATGGATAGTTACCTTATCATGTTAGATCAATATAAATCCGATTTTATGATATATATATGACTATATCCTTGATCTAATTAAAGATAATTATCAATTAATAAAATATTTGTTTCCTTATATGATAATTGATTGATTATTTTGATTAAATTGATAAATTGTTTTGCAAGAAATCATTAAATAAATCAAATATAGATAATTATGTGATTAAATGTTAATTTAGATTATTTGTTATTTGATCCTTGTTGTTATGAAAAGTTTCATATTTTACCCTTTAGGTTTTATAGTTTAAATTTGAACCCAAAAGTTTTGTTGTTTTGAAATTTAAATAGTTAAAACCCTAATGTTTTGAAAAAGGTTTCAAAACTTGCCCTCATGTTTTGGAATTTAAATTTTGATTAAAAAGTTTAATTTTGATGTATATTTAAATTCTAACCCTAATGTTTTGAAATGTTTCAAAACTTGCCCTCAAGTTTTGGAATTTAAAAGTTGATTAAAAGTTAATTAGGAATGTTAAATTCTAAAACCCTAGAAATGTTTTGAAAAGTTCAAATACACCCTTATGGTTTTATTAATTAATTAAGGAGTATAATTAAAAGAGATTTAATAAATCCATAAAAGTTTAGGTTAACCATTGAATTGAATTAAAAGTGTAATTGTTAAAGTTAACCACATAGTATTTTAAAAGTATAAAATGCACCTTATACTATATATAACATTAAAAGTCTAACATTATATATATGTATGAGTAAAAGTCAGTCTTACCGTTAGTAGGCCTCATTCACGAAGCTGGTCTATAAGGGGTGTTTAAGGAAATTGCCTATAATATAGCGATTGAATCGGTATCCACTCTTACCCACCGCACTCTTGACTAGTGGAGGGTCGTTAGCCGAATGGGTAGGATAGGACGAAACCTTCCATTATAAGTATAATGAAATACAAAGTAACTAAATGTTTTTCAAATTCCCAATCTTAGTTACTTAGGAAAAAGTGAATTGATGCAATTCCATGAAATTACACTTTGTGCCCTTGCGAAGATGTTAATGGAGCGTGTGTGGTTTACCGGCACACTAAATGGTTCTAAGCAAAGGTAGCAAAGGGTGACTTAATGTTTGTCATAGTTCGGTGGAGCGTGTGTGGTTTACCGGCACATCGAATAGGTGACTGTAACATATGAGGGCACCTTGTAGTTTGCATGGTTATTCACACCCGCTTTGTGATCCTCGGCATCCTAGTCACAAACAAGAGGGGCATATCGAGATTTAAACATGCCATTGAAAGTTCAATGAATCTCAAAGGATCTAGGAGTTTTCATAGATTTAAAACTTAAATTTCTTTTTCGTTTTTCATGGTGGAAATTAGTGAATCGTCATTCACTTACCTTCAAATATTCTGCAACTAGATTACGGCATCCCTTTTCTAGGTTGTAGCGTATTGTGTTGGGTCCTAGCCTTGGTATCTCATTTGGGTGATTTACTAAGGACTCAATCGATCAACTAACTTGAATTTGTTTTCTCCCATTTTGTAGATGTCAAAGTTCGACAACTATGGTCTTCCCGAATCCCTTGGAACAAGCATTCCATATGAAGATGATATTCCACGATTCGATCGAGGAACAAGAAATCATGCTTCACTTCCTCCTCATTCTCTAATTATTCTCCCTAACGCACAAGATTGTAAAATTGAAAGGTTCAATATCACTCAAGCCCTTTTGGCAAATAAACATAAAGAAGGAAAGTCGATGTGTGTACACGTCTTAGGAATGAAGTCACACATTGATAAGTTAAGAATGATGGGATCCATTGTCGGTGAAGAGATGGTTGTTGATTGGGTTCTTCAGTCACTTCCTAACTCGTATATTGAGTTCGTAAGAGAGTACTATATGATGAACCACGACGTGACCCTTATTGATCTCACCTATATACTTATTGTTGCTGAATCAGCAATGGTTTGGCGCAATAGGAAAGCAAAGTTGATTGGTGAATCTGCCTTCAAGACCTCTATGGATATAGACAATGGCAATGAAAGAAATGCAATGATCGAAAAGCTTGATCATAAGAGAAAGGCGATGTCTGAAGTAGTTCCATGTGTTGTTCCAAAAGAGTCAATTTTCTTTTATTGCCAAGAGAAGGGGCATTGGAGACGAAGTTGCCCTATTTACCTACACTACTAGAAAATAGACCTTTAATGATGCGCTTTTTACGACACGCGCTGATTAATGATACGCAAAAGGACGTGCCCTTAAAATAGTGTCATCTCTTCAAAAAAATTTAGGATATACGTCACGCATTACTGTGTGCCCTTAATTTAGTGTTTCAAGAAAAAAAATTAAAAACACGGAGGGCACTTTATCTTAAACGCGCGTCGTCTTTACCTGTCGCTTTATAATTTTAATGAAACGCGCTTTTAGTAGACAAGGGGGAAACGAAATCCCCAAAATTTGAAAAACCCGCCTTGTTTTTTCTATCTTCTATCTATCTTTCATCCTTGCAATCCACTCTCCTCTCTCTGATACTCTCTCCTCTAGATCTCCCTTCATTCTCTACCTCCCGTCTCTCTGTAAACCCTAAGCCATCGCCACCTCCCTTCTCTCTAGCACGTGCTAGGCTAGGGTTTTAGTAGACACTGGGGAAAATGAAATCCCCAAGCATTTTAAAAACCCGCTTCTTTTTTATCCTCCATTTTTGTTTCCCTCTTGCTCTAGTTATGATGCTTCCTTCCTTCCCCCTCCTAAAGTTCAAGCTCTAGAAATCATGGTTTTCGATTAGGAATTGGTAGAGAAGCATGATAAGGTTTGTGTGCTTTTCCATGGCGAAGAAAAAAGAACTAAGGTTTGTTTCCCCAATTCAAAATTAACGCTAATTGCTTCTTAAACTGCATTTTATTTTACAGTTTTTTTGGGTGATTTACAGTCGACGAATTCTAACGATTTTCATTTATTGTGCACATGTTTTCGAATTCTAACGATTTTCATTTATTGTGCAGATGTTGAGCGATTTTATTGGCTGTGCGATCCAGGCGTGTATTAGGGTTTCGTTTTTTCCTACCGCTTCTGTGAAATCTCCACTGGGGATCGATCGGCACTTGTTATCTAACAACACACCGGCAAACACCACCGAAGATGGCTTCAATTCCTCCGCTTATCGATCCTCTATCTTCTTCCCTACTCTGTTCTACAACCACTTCCATCCCAGCGACCGCCTTCTTCCACCGTTCGTGTCTAACCTCATCTCCTCCAGTGCTCACCGCTACGCTTTCTTCTCCTTTCCGCCTTACATATCCTCGCAGACCATTGCTCATCGTTGCTGCAGCTACCACTTTGATGTCCAATTTCGTGCAGGTACAACTCATCTCAGTGTAATTTGTGAGTTTAGTTTCAGATAAATTTCTTTGTAGATCAGTCCGTAATACGTGTTGTTACCCTTTTCAGACATTTGAAAATAGACGTGATCATGAAACAGGAGCTAAATTTGTTGTTACCCTAAGCATCGCCTCGACGGAAATGGAAGAACAAAGTGATTCGCTAAATTTGTTTTTCAGTTCATATTGATCGCTAATTTTGCCCCAATCCTTCCAATTCGATGTTCCAGATCAATTTTATATTTGAATTGGTAACTAGTATGGTAAGAATTTTGTCCCAATCCTTCCAATTCGATGTTCCAAATCACCCCTTGATGTGTGTAAAACCAACTAGTTTTAATCCTACTTTAATTATCAAATAACACACAAAAGGCAGTGAACCTATCAATTGTGGTATAGCTAAATAAGCAGGGTATCGAACACAGGGAACGGCAAATTAAATTAAAAACTAATTCTACCTAAGTTGATTAAGAAAATAGGGGTTTTTCTCTAGTTTTACAAGACTAGAAACTTACTAACTAAAACTAATTAAAGACTAGAAAATGACAATTTAACTAGATTCAATAATGGGAAAGAAACTTCTGTTTAGTTCAACTCAGTTAACTTTATGGTTGATTTTAAGGTAATAGTGCAATGAATTAATTCTTTCGTTGGTTACCGATTCAAGTGATTAGGTTCATGTTCACTACCCTCATCCTTATCAAATAAACTAACTCAAACAGTGGCCAATTGCTTAATTTAATTATATTTACTAGATTAATTATTCGGGTTAAGTTAGACTTGCAATAGCTAATTAATTCATTATTCTTAATTAACCTCTTGTTTGATGGTCATCTTACAAGCTTGCACATGAATTTACTCGATCTCCTTATTAATCCTAGTTTCATATTCATTAATTCTAGACATATGATATAGTGGTCACATATCATATAAGGTTGATAATCAATAGATGTTCATGCTAATCAATTATCTTCCTATTAACAGAAAATCAATTATCATTCATACACAAGGTTCTTTAGCAAGCTAAAATAACAAAAATTCACCAACTTGGAATTAAACCTACCAATCAATCAAACCATATCGTCAACTTTGTATTCCCAAACAGAAGTCTAAAGAATTTAGTTCATAACTAAGGTAAATAACAGCAAACAAACAAGTTCAAGTTGCTTAATCATGTTGACAAAACAAAATAAATAAGTAGAATGATGAAATTATGCCTTAATTACTCCCGGAATTGAATTCTAACTTCCTTGGTCGACTTCTAGGGTTCTTCTGGCTTCTTATTCGCAGCAAAGCACTTCTGAAACTTCCCAGAATTCCCCTCTTCTCGATTTGTGGAGTTATCTTTAAATATACGTTCCGACTCGTCGAGTCATATGGTGACTCGTCGAGTCCCTCTCACATTCTTCGTATTGCGATAACTATCTTGACTTCCGAATCATTATCCTCCTGAATCCGCGACCGGACTCGTCGAGTCAAGGCTCGACTCGACGAGTAGAAGCCTTTTTTAGGTGTTTTCCTTCTTCATTCCACTCTTGAGCTCCTAACCGCTTCTCTTGCTTCCTTTCGCTTCCGAGCTTCATTTTTGGACTGAAAAACATAATTTAACACTTTTAAGTACCTTTTGTCCATAATATGCAATAATTTAGCTAATATATGAATAAAAAACTATACTTAATACACACTAAATATGCACATATCAAAATACCCCACACTTGTCTTTTGCTTGCCCTCAAGCAAAACTGAATTTTAACACATTAGAATTATGTATAACAACTCCAATCTAACCCAGACATTATGCCAAGACCGCAACGCATGCATTTGTGTCTAAAAATTTTCCTAAAGAACCCCCCATATTCCAAATACTCACAATCCTCATAAACATTCGCCCACTCACCCCGAACTATGCTCATTTTATGCAACCCTCCGAATCCATCCTCAGAATACCTCTTTACCCTCAAAGTATTTTTAATTGAGCAACCTAAGCATACATATTCTAGAAAATTACAATTTTTCGATACCACATTGGAGCTCTTTGGAATTCTTCACTTATTTGACATTTGGTCTTTAATTTCTTTGAATTCACAACCTTGTTGTTTGATTTTTGGCATCTTCAACTTTTTGGATTTCTTGGAATTTTGATCTTTAGATCTTCACTTCATTTGCTCCAAAATTCTTACAATCTTTCTTGTAATTCTCTCTCTTTTTTGTTACATGTATACCTCACTTTTGTCACTCAAATCCCTACATGCTTAAGCAGGGGCGCTCAATCTCAACCTTTATTGGCTAATGATAAAAATTTTCCTGGATACATTTCAGGTTTAAGCTGCTAAACATATTGCATCCCTCAGGCTGAGCAAGGTCGTGTTTTTGTCTCATGATTTCACTGAAATAAGGAAGCCACAAATGCACTAGAACGTATATAGGCTCAACTAAACATTTGGGTCTTCATGCAATTATTAACACAATTCTAACATGGAATCCTAATTTTTACCAAAATTTTCTAAATTAAATCCTAAATAATACTTTTGGTATGCAAATTTTTTTAAAATTGACTATTATGTAACCAACCCCCTACCCCACACTTATATGATGCAATGCCCTCATTGCATATGATGCATAAAAACATAAAAATAAAGAGGGAATTGGAACAAACTGATGGGTTTTGAGCATTCTAACACTTCCTAAGTGTACATGCAACCCTAATAACCTTGGATCTATGTTTGTCTAATTTGTCATGCAAAGTTGATTTCCAAGGTTATATCCTATCTAGCATACATGGGGAACAATTTTAACATAAAGTATAGATAGAATAACTTACCTTGTTGTTGCTTGTGTTCCTTGAAACCTTGTGAGCCTAGCACCTCAAGTGGTGATGCCTCAAATGCTTCACACAACACCAAATGCTCTTGGAAGAACTTATGAGAGTATACTCACTTCTTCAAATCGGCTAAGCCCTCTATTTCTTTGTTCAACCGATTTGGGAGGAGATCATATTCCTTATATAGTGTTGACACATCTAGGGTTAAACCCTAATGTGTCATGACTCTTCATTTCCATGACCCATGGGTTTGTAACTCCCATGGAGCATCCATGGAGCATCCTATGGGTGGAACCCAACTTGATGATCCATGGAGCCTTTTAGCCCACTATACAAGATATGGATGATTTACTTAATCAACCCATATATTTAATTAGTTATCTTTTGATCACTTAATTAATTCTAAATTAATTCTTGATCAAACTAATCAAATAATATTATTAATATATTAGAACTTATAATATATTAACAATCTCCAAGCGTTATTTCTCTCATTTAGTTTATCCAATTGCATGGTGCCATGCAACCCAAATGGACCATGCCGGGTCGGGTCAAGTACATACCAGAAATAGTTATGGACTTAGACACCTTATCCAACAGTCTCCCACTTGGATAAGTCTAGTAACTATTACTGCAAGTATGACTTCAGGAACCGATCGGCAATCGTAGCTCTTTACAAGGTTTCTCGAAACTTGAGAAGATGATGGTACGCCATTTAAGATAAGTGATCATATAATCCTCTGTTCTAGATATCAGTCGGACAAATACATGGAACAATGTCTTACTTATTGTCCAACATTTGTTTCCCGATTTCCGATTTGTTTGACAAAGAACTTTATTGAACACATCAATCTAGTTCTGACCGGGCCCGGTACATAGGTCAAAACAAAATCATCGAGGGGCCCAGATATCAGCTTCTAATCCAAGAAGGAACAGATAAACTTCGACTCATATGTTTGTTCTACTACTTATTGAATTACACATAAGAGCACAATTTTATAGCATCGAGTTACCAATGCGTTTTTCGTACAATCAATGCATAACCAACTCGTAAGTAACAAATCATATCTCTAGGTTTAAAGACTTATATGATATTACCGTCTCACGATCACTCGAGATAGAATTCCATGAAGTGATTCCAGTGAGCGTGGGTTGAGTCCAATGCTCAGAACTTATGAGCACTCATGATTGTTGTAGCCTTGTCCCAGACCTCTACAACCAAACATGACAGTCTTGATTCATACCTACTTCCGACATATGACCGACTGTGGAGGTTTGAATAATATGTTATACCAAACAAAATTATTCTGGAAGTCAAAACATGCAAAAAGAAATATAGTAAACGATCGACAAGAGATAGCAACACTTTACTTATAAATAAAACACTTTTATTCATCATCAAATGTCAATTACACTTTACAAATTTCAAGATTATCTAACTACTAAATCTAATATCATCCTTCAGCCCTATGCTCCGAGCATGCTGGAGATGCTTAACCCGAGTCAGTCCCTTCGTGAGGGGATCTGCTGGGTTCTCATCCGATGATACCCTCTTTGCCACGAGGAGTCCTTCTTCGATCCGATGTCTAATGAAATGGTATTTTCTGTCGATGTGTCTGGATCTCCCGTGATCCCTTGGTTCCTTGGCTAAGGCAACAGCACTTTCACTATCACAGAAAATTTCCATCGGCTCTTTAATAGCTGGTACAACTCCAAGGTCTCCAATGAAGTTCCTCAGCCATAACGCCTCCTTTGCTGCTTCGCTAGCTGCAATATACTCTAATTCACAAGTAGAATCTGCCACTGTCTCTTGCTTGGAACTCTTCCAAGAAATTGCTCCTCCATTTAGGGTAAAGACCCAGCCCGACTGAGAGCGGAAGTTATCCCTATCAGTCTGGAAGCTAGCATCACTATACCCTACAACTCTCAAGTCATCACTTCCACCGAGGGTAAGGACCCAGTCCTTAGTCCTTCGTAGGTACTTGAGAATATTCTTTACCGCAATCCAGTGTGCCTTGCCAAGGTTCCCCTGAAACCTGCTAACCATGCTCAAGGCAAAGGCTACATCAGGTCGAGTACACGTCATAGCATACATGATCGAACCTACAGCCGAAGCATAAGGTACTCGACTCATTTCTGCTATCTCAGCCTCAGTACTAGGGCTTTGTGTCTTACTCAACTTGGCGCTACTCTGGATGGGCAACTCTCCTTTCTTGGAGTCTTGCATTCTGAATCTCTTCAGAATCTTCTCCAAGTAGGTACTTTGACTAAGTCCAATTAGTCTTTTACTCCGATCTCTCAAGATTCTTATCCCCAAAATATAGGCAGCTTCACCAAGGTCCTTCATAGCGAAACACTTTCCAAGCTAGGACTTTACTTCCTGCAGGGTTGGAATGTCGTTTCCTATGAGTAGTATGTCATCCACATACAATACCAAAAAGCTAACTATACTCCCACTAGCCTTGACATATACACAAGATTCATCTTCACTCCTAGAAAAGCCAAATTCCTTGACCTTTTCATCAAAGCAAAGATTCCATCTGCGAGGTGCTTGCTTTAATCCATAAATGGATTTCTCAAGCTTACACACTCTATTAGGGTACTTGTTACTGACAAAACCCTCTGGCTGACTCATGTAAACATCTTCAGCCAACTTTCCATTAAGGAAAGCGGTTTTGACATCCATTTGCCAAATTTCATAGTCATGAAATGCGGCTATGGCTAACAGAACCCGAATAGACTTAATCTTGGCTACCGGAGAAAAGGTCTCATCATAGTCCACTCCAGGAATTTGAGAGAAGCCCTTTGCAACCAGTCTAGCCTTATAAGTGTGTACTTTACCATCCATGTCGGTCTTCTTCTTGAAGACCCATTTGCACCCTACAGTCTTTCGACCTGGTACATTCTCAACCAAGTTCCAAACTTGATTGTCATACATGGATTGTATCTCGCTATCCATAGCCTCTTTCCATTTGGCAGACTCGGGGCCCGCCATGGCTTCCTCGTAGCTGTTAGGGTCATCTTGACTTACTAGTGTCTCATCACTAATAAGTGTCTCACCTTCTGCAGTAATATGAAATCCATAGTAATGCTCAGGTGCACTCCTAAATCTCGTGGAACGCCTCAGAGGTACAGATTCGTCAATTGGCTCAACAGGAGTTACCTCCTCAAGTTGAGGGCTAGAGTTTGAAGTTCCTTCACCACTTGACTCTTGAATTTCTTCAAGATCAACTTGCCTCCCACTGTCTCCTTGGCTTATAAACTCTCTCTCTCGAAAGACTCCTCTTCTTGCTACAAAGACCACATTGTCACTAGGTCTGTAGAAGAGGTAACCAAAGGATTGCTGTGGGTAGCCGATGAAAATACACCTCTCGCTTCGGGGTTCGAGCTTATCATGAGTCTCGCGTCTCACGAAAGCCTCGCAGCCCCAAATCTTGATGTGGTCTAGTTTAGGTACTTTACCAGTCCACATCTCGTGAGGAGTTTTGGAAACTTTCTTTGTAGGGACTAGATTAAGGATATGGGCGGCAGTCTCTAAGGCATACCCCCAGAATGAGATTGGTAGCGAAGCTTGACTCATCATGGAACGAACCATGTCCAACAAGGTTCGATTACGCCTCTCAGCCACACCATTCAACTGCGGTGTCCTGGGAGGTGTCAATTGTGAGATAATCCCACATTCCTTTAGATAGTCGAGGAACTCTGAACTAAGATACTCACCACCTCGATCGGATCGAAGCATCTTAATGTTCCTGCCCAATTGATTCTCGACTTCCTGTTTAAATTCCTTAAACTTCTCGAAAGTCTCTGACTTATGCTTGATTAAGTAGACATATCCATATCTACTGTAATGATCGGTAAAAGTCAAATAATAACGATTAGCATCTCTTGTGGCATGTTTGAATGGTCCACACACATCCGTGTGTATAAGGTCCAACAAACCTTCACCCCTTTCACATGAGCCTGTGTAGGGTGACTTTGTCATTTTTCCAAGTAAGCATGATTCGCAACTATCATTTGACTTTAGGTCAAACGACTCCAAGACTCCATCCTTTTGGAGTTGGCCTATGCGTTTCTTGCTTATATGTCCAAGACGACAATGCCATAATGATGCTTTATCCAAGTTATTATTATTAGAATCAATACACAAAACATTATTTCCAAAGTTATCTACAATAGATACAGCTTCATACACACCATCACAAGGTAATGCTTTAAAATAAAGTACATTATTAAAGAAAGCATTAATCGAACCAACTTCATTATCAAACGAAAAGGTGAAACCTTGTTTGTACAATGCATGAAAGGAAATAATATTTCTTGCCATTTCTGGCGAATAACAACATTTATTCAAATCTAAATTTAACCCACTACTTAGCGATAAAGTATAAACTCCAATCTTGGTGACAGGTGTAACTTTCCTATTCCCCATGATTAAGTTTATTCTTCCTTGCTCCACATTCTCACTTCTTCCTAGTCCCTGCAAGTCACAACAAATATGAATTCCGCAACCTGTATCAAGGACCCAAGATTTCGAATGGGGTGAGTTATTAGAAATGATAGTGTAAATACCTGCATGGTTGGGTTTGACTTTCCCATCCTTTACATCTTGCTGGTACTTTGGGCAGTTCCGCTTCCAATGAGCTTTTTCGTGGCAATAGAAGCATTCAGCCTCTTTTGGGTCAGAAGAAGGAGTAATGAAACCTTTCTTGGTTCCACTTGAAGAAGAGCCATCAAGGGTCCGAGCCTTGGTACCCTTTGAAGATCTCTTTCTCTTCCTCCCTCGACTCTGCCCGATTGCCAAGACCGGAGTTGAGTCTGGAGTAGGAGTGATAGCAACCGACTTCCCCTTAAGACCTGTTTCTGCGGTCTTGAGAAGTCCCTGAAGTTTGCTGAGGGTGACCTCTTCCTTGTTCATGTGATATGTCATGCGGAATTGATCATAGCACGATGGTAAGGAGTGCAAAATGATATCTATTGCAAGCTCCTCAGGGAAGTTCACATTGAGCTTCAGCAACCGATCCACATACCTTTGCATTTTCTGCATGTGGCTCGTGACGGACTCTCCGTCCTTCATCATGGTCGTTATCATGGAGCAGATGACTTCGTACCTCTCTTGTCGTGCACTTTGATGGTATCTTTCCATCAAATCTTGGTGCATTTCATAAGGGTAGAAGTCTTCATAAGACTTTTGGAGTTCAGCTGTCATGGTGGCTAACATGATGCAAGCCATCTTGGTTGCATCTCTTTCATGAGTATGAAAGTCAGCGATCTCCTGGGGAGTTGCAGTGGACTCGTCAATTTCCTTAAGCTCCTTGTCAAGGACATATTCTTTGTCCTCGTAGCGGGTAATCATCCTGATGTTTCTGATCCACTTATTGAAGTTGGATCCATCAAAGGTGACTTTCCCACACAGACTCATAAGAGTAAAGGAGCCATTAGGATTCGAGCCAGAAGCATTATTTGAAGACATCTGAAAAGAAGAACAAGTTTAGTTTAGATTTAAGAGAGTCCTTAATAAAACACCCAAATGTAATATTAAGGCTAGGATCCAATCACAATATAATATAACTTAGAAGAGGTATGTCGTAATCTAAGCTATACCATATTTGAAAGGTAGGTGAATGACGATTCACCAATTTCCACCACGAAAACCGAAATATTAGATATTTAGTTTTTATTGGTTTTAGAAATTCCTAGATTCTTTGAGATCCAATGAACTTTTCAAAGGCATGTTTCGATCTCGGGAGTGCCCTCCAGGTTTTGTGACTGGGATGCCGAGGATCACAAAACGAGGTGTGAAGTAACCATGCAAATCACTTGGTACCCTTAAAGTTTATCACTCAATCGATGTGCCGGTAAACCACACACGCTCCACCGATACTATAATAAACCTTAGGTCACCCTTTACCTACCTTGTTAAGTCCAAGTTAGTGTGCCGGTTAACCACACACGCTCCACCAACGACTCAGACAAAGTGTAAAGTGTAATTTCATGGATTAGCACCTTATTCACATTTTTCCTAAAGTAACTAAGATTGGGAATTTAATAAACATTTAGTTACTTTATTATATTCATCATACTTTGAATGAGAATTTATAAGTCCTTGTCTTACCCATTCGGCTAACGACCCTCCACCAGTCAAGCAAGCGGTGGGTGAGAATATACACCCATTAAGTCACCATTTTATAGGCAACAACCTTATACCCACCTTATAGACCGGCTTCGTGATTGAGGCGTACTAGCGGTAAGACGACTTGTTCTTATACATATATATATATAATTATTAAATTATCATAATATAAGTATAAGGGTTGAATTTTAACTTTTAAAATTCTAGGGGTTGGAACTAAAGTTTTAACTTAACTTTACTTGTTCCAAAACTTGAGGGCAAGTTTTGTAACTTTCAAAACTTTTCATTTCTTGTAACTTATGAGTTTAATAGAGTCATAAAATGAAGACTCTTCATTTTTATAACTCTTGTGTTTTCTTAATGGTTTTTTAACTCAAGTGACTCTTGGTTTTCCATAACTTAAGGATAAGTTATGGACTCCATTAAAACACATTATGATCAAGAATTAAACTACCAAATAGGTTACAAATAATTCCTATGATCATCTAAAACATCATAAGAACAAGAACATGAATATGAACATAATAAAAAATTACATAAAACTTTGTAATTCTGATAACTAGTTGTTGATGAATTAGCAAAACATTACACCACCAAAAACAAGTTTACATTTACTAAAACAGTTTAGGGTAATGTTTCTAATTCATTTTCCAGCAACTGAATCGAAATTCTGCACTCATTCGACCCTACTCGCCGAGTGCATGAACATGACTCGCCGAGTTGGTTGAAGATACACATGGACTCGACGAGTCCCCCCAATAGACTCGACGAGTCCGATCGCAGACAGCAAATTTTTGATTCTGTTTTCAACTTTTAAGCACAAATAAGAGCAAACAAGCCTAGGCTCTGATACCACTGATGGGTTTTGAGCATTCTAACACTTCCTAAGTGTACATGCAACCCTAGTAACCTTGGATCTATGTTTGTCTAATTTGTCATGCAAAGTTGATTTCCAAGGTTATATCCTATCTAGCATACATGGGGAACAATTTTAACATAAAGTATAGATAGAATAACTTACCTTGTTGTTGCTTGTGTTCCTTGAAACCTTGTGAGCCTAGCACCTCAAGTGGTGATGCCTCAAATGCTTCACACAACACCAAATGCTCTTGGAAGAACTTATGAGAGTATACTCACTTCTTCAAATCGGCTAAGCCCTCTATTTCTTTGTTCAACCGATTTGGGAGGAGATCATATTCCTTATATAGTGTTGACACATCTAGGGTTAAACCCTAATGTGTCATGACTCTTCATTTCCATGACCCATGGGTTTGTAACTCCCATGGAGCATCCATGGAGCATCCTATGGGTAGAACCCAACTTGATGATCCATGGAGCCTTTTAGCCCACTATACAAGATATGGATGATTTACTTAATCAACCCATATATTTAATTAGTTATCTTTTGATCACTTAATTAATTCTAAATTAATTCTTGATCAAACTAATCAAATAATATTATTAATATATTAGAACTTATAATATATTAACAATCTCCAAGCGTTATTTCTCTCATTTAGTTTATCCAATTGCATGGTGCCATGCAACCCAAATGGACCATGCCGGGTCGGGTCAAGTACATACCAGAAATAGTTATGGACTTAGACACCTTATCCAACACAAACTCCCCTGGGATAGCAGTGGATAGGTTGATCACTCTCATTTAAGCTCCAAATTCAATCAACTTTAGACATGGTAACATCTCATCCATGTCTTAGGTGTTTCGTCTCGTGTGGGTCGCTCCAAATATGCGAAAATCGGTGTAAAATCTTCAAGAATGGAAATGGAAGAATAAGGAAGCAAGTGGTACAAGTATCAGCATCAAATCAGCAGTCCTTCGACATAAAAATGAAACGACTCGTTGAGTCATATGGGGGACTCGTCGAGTAGCAGCGCGCCGTCTCAGAATCTGTGGAAATACAAGGCGACTCGTCGAGTCAGCTTAGTGCACTTGACGAGTTGGCCACTGAACGAAAAATCTTGGTATTTTGCAACTGTTTTAGCCTCTAAAATCTTCTTTAACTCTTCCTCACGTTCAGACTCAATTGCTCATACCCCTATGACCGGACTCGACACTTTGACGTTAAAATTCCGCTTCCTTAACTCGCTTTCACTCGTGATAACATCCATGCGTTATATCTCTAAACCATCCTAAGCAAGCAATCATAATTCAATCTTGAAAAATAACTAAAGCAAACAACCATTAAACATAATAAAATCTCAAACAAAGCATACACACCAAATAAAAAGAAAAACAAAACAAAAAATTAATTTTTTTTGATTAAAAACACAAAAATTCAATCTTCATCCTCCTCATCATCATTGGCGGCTCCACTTCCCCCGGCTCCACTTCGTCGCGCACCAATCCTCTCATCCCATGATGGAATGAATGGGTAATTTCCACCATCAATATGTGGGATATTGAAGTGGTCAAAAAGTCATATGTGGGATTGGTTGCTAAAGTTTAGCCCCCTCGCCATTTGATCCTACATCCGTCTCATCTCTACATTGTACCAATCCATTGGTACGTCTTCATTCTCAACCGGAATCACTGGCGGCTCGTCCTCCACATCCCGCTCTCTTCTTGATTTTACCCTCCTTCCCGGTGCTTCGGGACCAACAACGGGGTCATCATTTGGGATGGCGTAATGGCCACCACCATAGTCTTCAATTATCCGTGCCCTTCGGAAAAGAATGGGATTGAACGGAGGTGTCGGGATCAATGTCATGAAATTCCATGCACCGCGGTTCATCAACCCGAATGAGTTAGCCAATCAGGTGACAAACATTCCACCAATGATACGGGAGGTTTTGCGATCTTTGACCGCACCCTCCGAAAGGTATGAAGCTATACACCAAGGGATGTTGCAAAAGACGCCGGGTGTAATTATTCTCCATAAGTAGAAAACGTCAAGGTTGGAGACCTTGTCATCGTCTTTCCTTTGGTTGATGGTGGAGGAAATAAGGCGGTGAATGAGGCGGTGAGTTGGGGATCGGATGCTCCCTTCTTGTGCAGACTTTGGGATGTAAACTTTATTTCCTATGGTATTCCACCAACCCGTTCTTGTAACTCCATCGGGGAACACCATGTGAGTGTTTGCCAAAAAGGCCCGAAAGATGTTTGTTGTCACCAATGGTTGATCATAGATCCCTAGTCTGCAGGCAAGGTCCACCACTGAGCATTGACGATACTCTCCCCCAAGACAAAAAGTACAGCTTGCCGGGTGATACATATCCACTCCCCCGGTAAAAGATACCGTGGAGAAAAACTCCAAGCAAAGCTCTAAATAGACCGGCTCTTGTATGTGGAAGACCCGGCTCCACCCATCGTAGATCATTGTCTCGCCTTCATGTTGGAACTCCTTCAAAAGGTAAGGAGCTAATTCTTCTTCATATCTAACACTTTGCAGCCACTCCCAATCAATTCTGTTCGGCACATACACCTCCTTCTTCTTAATGTCGGAGAGCTTCTTCTTCCACTTCCTCATTGTTGAATCGGATTCAATTTGCGGGAAGTTTAGCCATGGAAACTCCCCTTGGCTACCACTTGAAGATTGTCCCCTTCTGAACATGATTTCTACAAAACAAATAAACAAAACCCAGAAAACACAGAATATAATTAAAAACTGGATTGCATCTGTAAATCGACTAGACTCGTCGAGTCCATGCCCGACTCGACGAGTCGCGCAACCTGCACGAGTCGGTCGACGGGTCTCATAAAATTGGACCATTAAACCTGTAAATTCTTTCAAGGGTTTTGTCTTAACACTTAGTATTGATGTATTTAGGACAAAATAAGCATTCAAAATAACTTAATTCATGAGAAATCAAAAACGGGTTTTTCATGCAATTTCTACCTTGGATTGCCTTATAATCATGCTCTTAACATAAAATAGGAAGAAATTTGATACCTTTTTGGATTGTGCTTGAGAATTTTGGAAGAACTTGAAGAACTTGATGAATGCTTGAAGAGAAATTGCAAAAAAAAAACGGCCCGTCGACGAGTGTAGATGTGAAACTGATTCTTAGGGTTAAAACCCTACTTACCCAATGTAAAATTAATTTTGAATTTTTTTTCTGTAAATAAGACCGACTCGTCGAGTCGTGGTCAGACTTGGCGAGTCTGGTCGCGAAGTCAAATGCTTTTCTGAAATCCATGTAGACTCGTCGAGTCGTGGTCAGACTCGGCGAGTCGCTTAAAAAATTGTATAATTTTCAAAAAATTTCTGTTTATTATGAATCATTTCACCCACACTTAGCCTATGCACACTCTCAAGCAGACATGCCCGATGATTTGGAAGATTAAGAATAAAAAAAAAACGAAGGGAAAATAAAAAGAAAACTAAAAAGTAAAAGAAAGCAAACTCTATATAACGGGTTGCCTCCCGCCAAGCGCTTTTTTTTGAGGAGTCATTAGCTAGACTCCTTCCCATCTACGTTTTGTCATCTTTGAGCATCGGGAACGCACCCCTAACTTTTTGTGATTTGTACTTGGTCTTGTAAGTGTGAATCTTTTTCTTGTAAGCCCTTTTTAATTCATCTCTTTTTCTTTTCAATGCCTCATCTTCAGCTGCTTGGGCTTCCCTTTTCCTCTTTTTCTTCTTCACCCCCTTCTTTTTCACCGTCTCTTGAACCTCCTTTTCTTTAAATTTAATAATTTCACATTCCATGATGGTCCGTGCTCTAGGTTTAGTGGTGAATTGGTGAGCAGCTTTCTTCCCTCGTTTTCTTTATCTCTGCATCCTTTCCAGTGCTTAACCCTTCCTTGAAATGGACCGTATCAAGACATGCTACATCGGCGTATTGAACTCTCCTTTCCTTTCCTCTTTCTGCTGTTTGTTCTTCTAAAGACTCATGTATATTACTGAAATCTAAGGTATGTGAAGGACTAGTAACAAGCGGATCCAAGTCGGCCAAGTGTTTGCCCAAATCGACTGGACTCGTCGAGTCCATTAAAGTGACTCGGCGAGTCGGTACGAATTCCATCGATTCTTGGGTTTCTTCTGAGTGGGCTCCTTCCTGTAGCTTTTCCAATTCATCCAAGTCCTTGTTAACATCTCCTTCTTCTTCAGAGTGTATCACAAACTTGCTTGGGTCTTTTTTCATCAAACGTGCAAACTCTTTTTCTAATATCTCATCATCCAATTGGATCATTGAGACTTCTTCAATCTTTTTCTCTTCTTTCTTGATTTCTGGAATAGTTTTAAACTTCACAGCCTCATCACCCACTCTCAATGTCAATGTAGACTCACTTATATCGATTAAGGCACACGCGGTGTTCAAGAAGGATCTCCCTAAAATAATTGGAATTTCGGGGTCTTCTTCCATATCAACAACCACGAAGTCTACTGGGAATATGAACTTGTCAACTTTTATAAGGAGATCTTCACAAACGCCTTTTGGATGGATTATTTTCTTGTCCGCCAAATGGATCTTCATATGCACCGGTTTTGGTTCTGGTAGATTCAACTTCTTATAGAATGACAAAGGCATCATATTGATGCTTGCCCCCGAGTCGGCTAGTGCTCGTGTGAAGATCTCATTACCAAATTGGCACGGAATCACCATATTTCCAGGATCACCCTTCTTTTTAGGTAGCTCACTCATCAAGACTTCTGCAACTTCAGCCAAATCCTTCCTAGCAGTAAAAAGGCTCTTAAGCAAGTTGAAGTATTTAGGTGTTTGAAGTATTGTTTCCACGAATGGCACATTAACTTGTAGAGCGTTAACATGATTCATGAAGGTTCTGTATGCTTCAAATTTTTCAGCAGGCATGGCTTTGGTTGGGTATGGCAGTGGAGGCTTATAAGGTTTCGAAGAATTAATGGGTTTCTCATTTTCGCCTGGGCTCGTCGAGTCCAGTGGAGCGACTCGGCGAGTCGGGTCGGGTTTGGCTGGCTCCGATTCTTCTACCTTGTCTTCCTTCTTCTTGGAGATCCTTTGTGCTTCTGTGCATTTTTCTTCACTTCTGGAAGTTATTGCGCTCACATTCTCATTTCTTGGATTGGGCTCGGTATTGCTCGGAAGTTGGCCCGGTCTTCTTTCATTTACTTGATGTGCAAGTTGTCCCAGTTGTTTCTCAATGTTGAGAATGGAAGCTTGCTGATTCCTCAACATGTTTCTGGTTTCTTGCATTGCTACATCATGATCATTATGTCTTTTCTCGGACGCGGTTATGAACCTTGCGATTATATCTTCTAAATTCGCCTTCTTTTCCGTCACCGGCTCTTCCTTTTGATAATATCCCCTCTCCCTCTGTTTGTATTTTTCCTCCTTAGCCTTTTTATACTCTTCGTATGGGAGCCATTCCTTCTTCGGTTTCCTCCAGTCTTCATCGTATCTATCGCCAATGGAATAGAATACTTGAGCCTTTTTATTTCCGTTCTCGTCTCGATCACAATCCTTGGTAAGATGGGGGCCGCCACAATTTTCGCATCCAACTCTAATAGCATGGATCGTTTGATCCATTTTCGTCATTCTTCGGTCTAGGCTATCGAGTTTGGCTATTACCGCCGCCATGCCATCGTTCACTGAGTTTACTGCTCCACGACTCACTTCATTCCTCGGATTGTGGTATTCTCTAGAATGCTTAGAGAATTCTTCAATTAATTCCTTTATTTCCGGAGGCGGCTTTCGGGTGAGCGGGCCTTGTGAATCGAGTAACTGCCTTGTGGTGACATTGACTCCATCATAAAAGATAGAGACCTCTTGTTGGCTATTCAGATCATGGTGGGGGCAATTTCTAAGTAGGCTCTTGTATCTTTCCCAAGCTTCATAAAGAGATTCTCCGGATTGTTGCTCGAAGTTGGCAATGGCTTTCTTTAGCTTGGCTATCTTGGAAGGTGGGCAGAAATGATCTATGAACTCTTCTTTCATCTTGGCCCATGTGGTAACCGATCTGGGAGGGAGTGACTTCAACCAATCCTTTGCAGCTCCTTTAAATGTGACATGAAGCATGCGTAGTAGCTGGATCTCGCGAGGCACATTGGGTACATTGAAGTAATCCGCCACATCATTTACTTCATCCAAGTGCTTATAGGCGTCTTCATGATCTCTCCCGTGAAAAGGGATCTCCTTGAGTTGGGCGAGAATATGACCTTTTAGTTCAAGCGTAGCGGTAGCGGGAATTACGGGTTGCACAAGTCCCGGGCCGGTGTCATCACGCATCCTTTTCTTCCACTCCCCCATGGGGATTTCATCAATATTGGCCATAGCGGTGGCTAAATCATCTTCAAACTCGGATGTGTGCTCGTATTCTTCCTCGGTCTCGTACCCGGTGTCTTTTGGGATTGGGTCTTCGATTGTGAATGATGCACTGGATGCTCCTGATTTGCTGCTCCTTTTCTTGCTAAAAACGGATTTGAGGTTTTTAAGTGGTGAGTTCTTTGAAGAAGCGGTTTCTCCAACGGTTTTGCCCTTGTTTCTTCTTAATGCGGTTTCCGGATCTTCAAGAGGGGGAACCAGAGGCGTAGCAGATCCTCGGGTCATGAACCAACTGCAAACAAAACAAAGAAAACAAAACAAAACGCGTAAAAAGGAATAAAAAATTAAATCTGATTCAGCGTTGTACTCGCCGAGTCGGGGCGAATGCACTCGGCGAGTTCAAGTGAAAATCAGTTTTTTTTTTTTTTAACCTAAAAACTTAAACAAAAATTAAACAGAAATTAACTTTGTGTAAGATGAATCTTACACAAAGTATCGATTGAATTAGAATTTTAATGCTAATTTTAGAACCGTTCCCCGGCAACGGCGCCAAAAACTTCATGTGTGTAAAACCAACTAGTTTTAATCCTACTTTAATTATCAAATAACACACAAAAGGCAGTGAACCTATCAATTGTGGTATAGCTAAATAAGCAGGGTATCGAACACAGGGAACGGCAAATTAAATTAAAAACTAATTCTACCTAAGTTGATTAAGAAAATAGGGGGTTTTCTCTAGTTTTACAAGACTAGAAACTTACTAACTAAAACTAATTAAAGACTAGAAAATGACAATTTAACTATATTCAATAATGGGAAAGAAACTTCTGTTTAGTTCAACTCAGTTAACTTTATGGTTGATTTTAAGGTAATAGTGCAATGAATTAATTCTTTCGTTGGTTACCGATTCAAGTGATTAGGTTCATGTTCACTACCCTCATCCTTAGCAAATAAACTAACTCAAACAGTGGCCAATTGCTTAATTTAATTATATTTACTAGATTAATTATTCGGGTTAAGTTAGATTTGCAATAGCTAATTAATTCATTATTCTTAATTAACCTCTTGTTTGATGGTCATCTTACAAGCTTGCACATGAATTTACTCGATCTCCTTATTAATCCTAGTTTCATATTCATTAATTCTAGACATATGATATAGTGGTCACATATCATATGATGTTGATAATCAATAGATGTTCATGCTAATCAATTATCTTCCTATTAACAGAAAATCAATTATCATTCATACACAAGGTTCTTTAGCAAGCTAAAATAACAAAAATTCACCAACTTGGAATTAAACCTACCAATCAATCAAACCATATCGTCAACTTTGTATTCCCAAACAGAAGTCTAAAGAATTTAGTTCATAACTAAGGTAAATAACAGCAAACAAACAAGTTCAAGTTGCTTAATCATGTTGACAAAACAAAATAAATAAGTAGAATGATGAAATTATGCCTTAATTACTCCCGGAATTGAATTCTAGCTTCCTTGGTCGACTTCTAGGGTTCTTCTGGCTTCTTATTCGCAGCAAAGCACTTCTGAAACTTCCCAGAATTCCCCTCTTCTCTATTTGTGGAGTTATCTTTAAATATACGTTCCGACTCGTCGAGTCATATGGTGACTCGTCGAGTCCCTCTCACATTCTTCGTATTGCGATAACTATCTTGACTTCCGAATCATTATCCTCCTGAATCCGCGACCGGACTCGTCGAGTCAAGGCTCGACTCGACGAGTAGAAGCCTTTTTTAGGTGTTTTCCTTCTTCATTCCACTCTTGAGCTCCTAACCGCTTCTCTTGCTTCCTTTCGCTTCCGAGCTTCATCTTTGGACTGAAAAACATAATTTAACACTTTTAAGTACCTTTTGTCCATAATATGCAATAATTTAGCTAATATATGAATAAAAAACTATACTTAATACACACTAAATATGCACATATCACCCCTGCTTCTGATTTTTTAGCTTCCTGGTCAGGCCGACTCATAGAATTATTCCCCACAAACCCTTTGACTTCCGAAACATCACCCCCATTCTTGTTCTTTCCCATAACCTTGTTACTTTTCCAACTTTGCCCCTGTTCAATCTTTGAATCATTAGACTTTCCTTTCATTGGCTGAATATTCCCATAATACACCTGCCTATTTTTACCTCCTGTCTTCCCACCTCTATCAAAACTAAATTCCAAATTTTCCTGATTATTCCCATTATACCCCTGATAGCGAATTCCATCAGAAGCCCCAGAATTTCCAATTTTCGGATAATTCCCTTTTTGCCCCTGCTTGCGGTTTCCAGCAAAAACCCCTGAACCTTCATTTTTCGAGAAATTCCCTTGATGCCCCTGACTCGAAAACTGTTTTTCCCCCCTGTAGCTTCTTTTGAAAAAAAAAAATTCCATTATTTCCTTTGGTTTCTTCACCACATCAATGCCTAACTAAATTGGCTATGTTTCTTGTTCTTTTTCTTAACCAAAGTTTATCAACTTTGTGAATATTATTCTGACTTGTTTTGATATTTATTTTTGATATTTTGTTCTTAATGTTGGTTCTAACTTCTATTTTTTTTTAAACAGTTACAAGGGACCTGAATAGGGGTTTTCTGAATTTGTAGTGATGGTTGCAGACACTGAAGATTTTGAAACATTGATAATTTGATACTAATTTTATCCTTTTGAATGCAGTATTGCGGAAGATAAAGTTATATTCCCTGCTGTAGATGTTAAGTTGTCATTCGCCCAAGAACACATAGAAGAAGAGAGTGACTTTGAGAAATTTAGATGTTTGATTGAAAGCATAGAAAAAGATGGAGCAAATTCATCTTCATCTGAATTTTGTTCAAAGTTATGCTCACATGTTGATCATATCATGTCCATCATTGAGAAACATTTCAAAATGAAGAACTTCAAGTGAATGAGTGAAATAGTGAATCACTAGTCTTTCTTTTTATGACTTTTATTTACCATAACTCCCTTATGTGATTTCAATTTCAGGTTCTCCCACTTGCACACAAGCATTTTACTCCTAAAAGACAATGAGAGCTCTTATACCAAAGTTTATGTGTAATGCCTTTGAGAGTAATTGAATGTGTTTTACCATGGTTAGTTAGATCACTTACTGAAGAGGAATCAAAATCATTTCTCCACAATATGCATATGGCAGGTTTGTCTATTTTTGTCAAATTTTTCTCAAACCATTATTTATTTATTTCTTCATTGTGAAGTCTAAGTTTCTAACTCTTAACACATGGTTTTTGTTAGCTCCTCCTTCCGATATTGCCCTTGTCACCATGTTCTCTGGTTGGGCTTGCAAAGGGCGTCCAAGGGAAATATGCTTGTCTTCAGGCACAACAGGTTGTTGTCCTGCAAGGGCATTTTTGGAAATATGCTTGTCTTCAGGCACAACAGGTTCTTTCTTTCTTTCTCTCTCTCTCTCTCTCTAACTATATATATATATATATATATATATATATATATATATATATATATATATATATATATATATATATATATGATAGAGTTTCACTTGATTGCTCTCTGGTTCAATTAACACTACACGACACATGCAATAGTCTTTAAAATTAATAGCCAATTGGCAGTATGTTCACTCATTATGTACCCTTTTTAAAGTTGTTTAATTATATGTATAGCTAAACAAGCTAGCTAGGTGCATAATAAGATTCATTTGAATCTTGAGTTTTCTACTGAATATTGCTTTGGACTCATAACAGCAGGTTGGGTGCAAGTTTTACACCAATGGGCTATAAGGTGGACTGAGGTGATAGATCAACCAGAGGGGTCATCCTTTTAAAATATTGATTTTATCCCCTTTATATGTTAAAGGACTTGGTAGATCATCATCTGGTGGAATCTTAAATTCCATTAGTTATGGAGCCAATGAGATTGCTTCTTCTGTTCTAGCAAGTATCACAAGTCAAAGTAAGAAAAACAAAGGGAATTTCAATCGAGTGAATTTAGATAAAGATAAAGGTCATTATCATTTTTCCCTGAAAACCCTAAACCTCTGAATATTTAGTGATAAAGCAAAAAGGTTGGTAATTATTATTATTATTATTATTATTATTATTATTATTATATTTAATTTTAATAATGTTTGCAGATAAAAGTGGAAAGAAAGAAAATGGGGAGAAGTTCGGTGTTGGTGAAAAAGAAAAAACAAAGGGAGCTGTTGTGGAAAAGGAAGTAACAAAGGGAGAGGATTCTTTTCCATTATTAACTAAAATTACATGAAGTTAAAGTTAGGTCCTCTTCTTTGTGTTGAGTCCTTATTGCTCTGATTTTGATGTATGTGTTGAGTGCTTTTCTTTTGGTTCTGAGGTTTATCCTCATAAAAGCAATCATCCATATAGAGTTATGGTTAGTAATTTCTTGTTGGTATACAATTGTTGAAGTTTGTTGTTGTGTTCCAGTATATCCCCGATGACCACAAGCCACCACCGGAGGACCACCGTTGAACACCCCCAAAATCCGGTGGCCACTGCCCACAGAACAGGTTAGGATTCTTTGATTTGTTTTTTACTGATGTGTTGTTTTTTGGTGCCCACCAGCCACCACCGGAAGACCACCTTTGAAGCCAACCCGGAGATATCCCGCTACCACTGCCATATAACAGGTATGTTTTTTTTATGTTATTTTATTTTGGTTGGATAATCTTATAAATTTTTTGATATCTTGTGTGCCTCCTATGATTATTTGTATAATTGTTTGAAATTGATTGTGTGAAAGTCATCTACTAAAGCAAGGTTGGTGTAAGAGTTGATGACGACAACATTGTTCCAAGACCTTCAGTGAGTTATGATGATGTCCTTTAATAGCAATGTAGTATTAGGTTATATAGTTAGCAATGATTATTTGTATTTGACATTTTAGTGCAATGAATTATCTTTCTTATTTATTGTATTTTATTTTGTATTTTGTATGACATTAACTTTTGTGTAATGGATTGTATTTTTTGTATATGGTATTTTATTTTCTATTATGAGACATGAAATGCAAATTTAATTTGAAAATTAGTAAATATATAAATAATTTTTTTAAAAGAAAAATAAAAATTACGATACGCAAAAATGTGTGTCATATTCATTTATGACATGGCCTTTCTTGACAGCTGTTTTAATGATACGCATTGTGTGTCATTAACACGCGCGTCGTAAGGTTACGATACGCGGATGCGTGTCATCTTCCTTTATGACAGGGCCTTCCTTGATACGCATTGCGTGTCGTAAACGCGTGTCGTAATTGCGCGTTGTAAATGAGCGTCGTAAATGCGCGTCGTCTCTCTTTATGACAGGGCCTTCCTTGACGCGCATTTACGCGTCATCTGAGCCTTTTACGACGCGCAATGAGCGTCGTAAAAGGATGTTTTTCTAGTAGTGCTAAGAGATCTAAGAGATGGGAGAGTCAAAAGTATGATTACGCTTCAGGTAAAATCCACTATCTAACTCTGTTAAGTTCCTATTCATTGATTCTTAATACATGATGTGATAAGATTGCATTTAAATGTTTTGAAGGATCTATGAAAAGAAAGGAAGCTTGGTAAGAGGGCAAGATGAATCTAATCACAAGAGATGGATCTTGATCACATGGACTTGAAGATTGGATTTTGAGCATAGATAGTTATGATAGAGTTGTTAGAAATTTTCCTTTTACATAGTTTTTGCATTGTAAGGACAAATGTTTTTCCGCTGCTTTTAATAAATAAAATAAATTTTGTTTGACTTATTTATTTATTTGTTTACTTCCTTGCAATGAAATCGTTATGAAAATTGATGTTTGCATATTTCTACAACGAATGGATATGATTCTTAATTATGTTATTTATGGAAATGTCGAGAATTTACCAAATAGGGAGAGTTTCTCATCGCCCAAATTTCAATTGGACTGAAATTTGAAATCATGCAACTTGGTTGCATGATGAATGAGAAATTTCATATTTGGAAATTAGACAAATTCGTTGACAGAGTGTTAAGTGAAGGACTAGGAGATCGAGTACACAAAGTTGTGTGTTGATCAAGTTCACCATAAGAGTAATTCTGAATTGATTAAAGGGTTTAGATCAATAGTCACTACTAGAAAAATAGCCTTTTACGACGCTCATTGCGCGTCGTAAAAGGCTCAGACGACGCGCAAATGCGCGTCAAGGAAGGACCTGTCATAAAGAGAGACGACGCACATTCACGACGCTCATCTACGACGCGCAATTACGACGCTCGTTTACGACACGCAATGCGTATCAAGGAAGGCCCTGTCATAAAGGAAGACGACACGCATTCGCGTGTCGTAACCTTACGACACGCGTGTTTATGACACGCAATGCGTATCAATAAAGCCCCTGTCAAGAAAGGTCATGTCATAAATGAAGATGACACACATTTTTGCGTATCATAATTTTTACTGTTTAAAAAAAATATTATTTATAGATTTACTAATTTTCAAATTAAATAATACATTAAAAATCTCATAATACAAAATAAAATACAATAAATAACAAAGATAATTCATTTCACTAATATGTCAAATACAAAAATTTATTCCAAAAGTGAGTAAATATTATAAAAAATGAACTCATTTATATACAATTGCATCATCTAGCATACTATGTGCCAACAACTCTCTGTGTGTTTACTTTTGCTTGAGTCTCATTTCCTCCAAAGATTCTAGCCATGCCAAAATATGATATCTTGAGTCTCGTTTCAAGAACCAAAATCACCTTCAATCACCCATTTAAACTCTAGATCTTATGTTGTTTGAAAGAAATTGGTGTTTGTAATCTATGAACAAAAAACGCAAAGACCAAGGTTAACGTTTGCTATGTAGAAAGCACAACTGGACATATGAATATATAATACGCAACATAAACATTTTCATGAAAATGATATAGACATATAAGTAAGAGTGATGATATTGATACCTTAATTACGCCATTTAATTTATATCAATAAATTATAATAACAAAAATAAAAACTGAATCAAAATTCAAACCAAACCTGTAATTGGAGGTTGCTGCTGCTGCACAAGACTAGGAGGTCCAACTTGAACACCAACATGAGGCATGGAAAGATTAGCAGTTCTTGAGAGTAACCATTAATTAGTACACGTTTTATTTTTTATACTAAAAGAAAGACCAATTTGATAGCAGATTAGCAACAATGTAACTTGATAACAAAAAAAAATACACAAAGAAAAGGAGCCACAAATGGTAACACAAAGTACATAATTTATTATTGTTTCTTACCATTTCCAAGGCTCTCCATGTAGTTTCATCAACAGGGAAGAGTTGATGTTTAAGTTTCATTGAAGACTATATATTTTGATGAAAAATTGGCACAGGGGGGATGATACTTTAGGTTTTGGGAATAGGATTCGAACCCATGTCTCCTGAAAGCCAAGATTAAATATTAAAAATTAAAGGAAATAAAAGTGTGAGTTTATTATTTGGTCAATTGGGTCAACTCACCACCCTGATCCTGTACAGTATCAGCTAATTTATCAGCATATTTGATAAAGTTGGAATTTCTCACAGGTGGGAAGCACCATTGGTAATGATTCAGAGAGTTTGAATGAATTCAAAAAAATGAGAAAAGTTTCAATCCCTTTAACACTTTTTTCAATTTAACATGTCAGTTTCAACAACATTAACTATAAGGGTAGAATTGTCTTTTTACTGTATCAAGGGCATACATGTAATTTTTCATTATTTGGTTGTTATGAAAAAAGTTAATTAGTTTATTTCTATTTATGTAATAAGTTCTGTAATGATTCAGAGAGATTGAAATAAATTCCCATTTGAGAAAAGTTTCAATCCCTTTCAATCAAACAGTAATCGGAAAAAATTAAAGACAATTCAAACTTTGCAAATGTTTTGTAGATGAACCATTTTGATGAATAGCTGGATAAACATACCTCTGGGTTCCGGGTTTCAGGCCAAATTAAAAAGTCTTCACCAACCCATGACCTAACAATAGTCAAATTAAGTCTTTGACAAATCTCCATGTATATTACACTAAGTAAAATCGCTGCCAAAAGGGTAGTTTATATATATAAGCTATTAAGATTAGGTTCAAAATTCAGATCTGAAGCAAGTTTATAATATGAAAAAAGACGAAAATATACCACTGCCACATTTAGAGCTTAAAACAGAATGCAAGTATGAACATTTTGAATCGTGCGGTTTTTTCTGTTACTTCCAGGATGCTTGCAGCTGCCCTTGCCACTAGTCTGCAACTCTTTGAAATCAGGAAATCTTAAATGAGCAACCTTGGACTTGAATGTTCGTGGTGGTACAACTGTTGCCCCAGGAGCCCATAATGTCTTTAATAAATCTCCAAATGCCATTCCAATCTCACCCTGTCATCATACCCATAGGCCATAGCCATAAAAAATCAATAATCTTCTACTGTTTGTTTGCTGCTATAACTATTCTTGTAGAAATACAAATGAACAAAACCAATCATTTATATGGGACATTTAGGGCTAATTACGTTAATGATGACCAACACCAACTGATCTGTTATGGAGTATAAGAAGGGCAGACATCAAAACAAACAAATTACAAAACCATGTAAGTAGGGTAAATTCAATTTCATTCTTACTTTTTTCTATCATGTAGATGGCGTACAAGAAGGGCAACACCAAATGCCCCCTTTCCAAATTGCTCAAGCACTTCGTAGATAAAAGTCAACAAACTTAGGGAGTACATGGTCAAACTGTTTCCTGAACATGCTTCTGGTCAACCGAAATCTTTGCGTTTGTCAGTCATGTGATGGATACAGTGTACATTTGATATGAATTATAAAATGTGTATAGTTGTGTATATTTTATATTTATCGATATTGTCCTTTTACACATACACACACACACACTGGTGTTACAGTTATGTTCTTGTTTCTTGCATAAATCTGCATTTTGCACATGGAGTGTTGACTGAAAAAACCAGGTTTCAAACTTCTCAATTAATGCATTCCCTCGAAAGAAAACTTTACCTTACTACATTTGACTTTTACACCAAGTTAGGTTTTCCTTTTTTAACCAAATTTGCCACTCATTTTTAATCTTTACAAACAACCAAAAAGCAACCAACTTTAACTAAAGAAAAATCAAACCCTACCCTCCAAATGCATCCAAAAATCAAGAACAATCACCATTAATATCAAAGCATAAAAGTTACCAAAGTGGACCCACAAAATAAAAACAAGATTATAACTTTTTAACCTACCTGAGTATCATAGGCATCTGGTAATTTGATAATGAACGAATGAGCATTTGACACACATGCAGCTTCTTCAATCTCACCCATGTATGCATCGGGTCGACCCAAGAGGATATTTTCTTTAATGGTGGTTGCAAAAAGTGCAGGTTCTTGGCTAACTAGACCAATTTGTTGCCTTAACCATCGCAAATTCAGACCTTTTATGTCATGCCCATCAAGCATTACTTGTCCTGTGTTGAAATTAAGCAAGATTAGAGGTATTCATGTTGTACTATGTGCGTGTAGGGTTGTACATTGAGATTGATTATTACCTGAGGTGGGATCGTAGAACCTTTCGATTAGAGAAACCACCGTGCTCTTCCCTGAACCACTACTTCCGACCAATGCAATTGTTTTTCCGGCAGGAACAGTTAAAGTGAAATTGTTTAGAATTTTAACATCTAGTCTTGAAGGGTATGAAAATTCGATGTTTTTCAGCTCTAATTGGCCGGAAACGGAATCCAATTCCAATCCCGATTCAGAGTTTTTGTCGACGCTCGGTTTATGATCGATAATTCTATAGATTTTACCCGCTGCTACTCGTGCTTTCACAAACGCAGACATACTTGGAGCTGATTGGCCTAAAGCTCTGTCAAATTTTGAATTTTGGAATCGGAATAATTAGAATAAAACGAGATTGATTAATGGGGTTTACTGGAATTTTTTGAAAGAAGAAGACTTACAGGCCACCGATCATGACGGAGAACATGGTGGAAATGGCGAGTCCTCCGTTGGTGTAATGGTGGCGAACAAGATAGCCTCCGTACCATAGAAGAAGAGCATAGCAACAAAAGACTGTGAAATAAGTTGCTCCTAATCCTAATCCTTTTGAAAATCCAGTCTTGTATCCGAGTTTTTGTGAGATCTTTAATGCAGAAGAGTAGGCTTGTAATGCTCTTGATTCACCAACATATGCTAATACTGTTCGAATTTGTGCGATTGTCTGCATTTTTGATGGATCAAGAAAGTATCCAGATGGTAAAAAGAGAATTAGCTTTTTGAGATTGATAATAAGTTCTTGAATTTGGCTTTCAAATTCTACCATCACCCAGATGCAAGAACATGCATGTCTTTTTTATTTTTTCGCTTCAGTTTGTCCAACTATAACAACATTCAGATTATAAAACATTAGAAAGATTAATTTTTTTTGAAGTTTGCTCTAAAATATTGATAGTCAGATTAAGAAACAAGAAAAATATGGATTTTTTTCCCCAAAAAGAAAAACAAATTAAGCTAAGATTCAGAAATACCCAGATAGAAAATTAGAGGAAAAACTGATATATTTCTTAAAAATCGAAAGAAACATGGAAAAAATGATTTTTTTTCCTTGATCCAAATAGGAAAAAAAAAAACAGGGGACGATTGATGTTTTCGTCATCTTGAATTTAGGTCAAATCAAACAATACCCAGATGGGAAAATAAGAGGAAAGATTGATATGTCGTTGAACTTAGCTCAAATTCAGCAAACTCACATGAAAAAAAAAACAAAAGAGAAATTACGGCTTTCTTGAATTCATTTTATAGATTTAAGGGAATTATATCTATATAAAAGTAAAAAAACACACCTGCTCAGCAATATTTCCAGCTTCCGAAAGAGCTTCTTGACTCTTAGAAGACAGTTTCGCTAATGTAATTGTATGAATAGCTCCAATTATCACAATTAAAGGCACCACTGCAAGTGTCACAAGTGCCAATTGCCAAACTGCTGTGAATCCCACCACAAATCCACATACAAATGTCGCCATATAGTGTATAAAATTCCCTAGCTACACGCACACACACACACACAAACAAACACAGAGTTAATAATCTCATATGTATGAGTCAAAAAGATTTGATCTTTTTCACCTTTTCACTAATGGCGTCTTGAACCATAACAGCATCAGTATTGATCGCATATACAACATCTGAAGTTCTGACTTCAGTGTCAAAGAACTGAATATCTTGACTCAATGCTGCTTCAAGATATTTGATCCTCATTTTTATTGATTGTCTCTCTCCAACCAACCGGGTTTGTTCAGGTGGAATATTTCACAGTATCTTACTTTATCAGGTGGAATCACAACCAAAAAACTAAAAGACATCATCATCACTACCAAGTTCCTGCCACTTCCTTGATCAAATAAGCATTAATATGCATCAACTAAAAACACAAACAAACCTAATCAGCCAAAAAGATGAACCAATGAAAGAGATGAGAATAAAACCTTGAATTTTGGTACAGTTCACACAAGTCTGCCACCAAGTGATTATAGAAATTGATTTTAGGGACAACATTCTTCAAATTACCTACTCTATAAATGAAAAAAAAACCCTAATATAGTGTTAGAGAACCCTGAGCAGCCTAATTCGATTGTAGACTTGATTTTTTGCCAATTGAATCGCACAATAGGGACGTGAGTGTGTATCTGATGGTATCTCTCCAATCTACCTTGGCTAAATTCTACCATTTCCTCTGTGTGCGTGAAGAGCCGCAAATCTGTAAATGGTGCCCTACGATCGGAGAGATACCACCTTGAATTGACAGATGACGTGATTCTCTCATCTGTACGAACTCAAAAGGAGAAAAGTATGGGGGGAGGATATCGCACCTAGGAAATCAAACAAGAATGAGAATAAGGGAGAAGGAACGAAGAATACCTGAGATGCATAAAGAGTATAAGTGGGGATCGTGGAATGAAGAGGAGATCGTGGTCTCCTCCACAGGGATGTGAACGAACCCTAACAAATCAACTCCGAAAATATAGGCATCTTTCACTTCGATCGATTGAAGATAATGAAATCGACTGTACACATTGAAGCGAACGATTGAAGATAGTTGAAGAGATAAGAGTATAACAATATCAAGAAATATTACCTAAAACTTTGAATCAACAATGCCATGAAATTGAACCGGAGGGTGAATAAGGTGCGACTTCATCCAAGTTCTCATCGTCTGAATCAATTAGGGATTTAAATATGGGTTTTTTTTTCTATTGGGTGTTTTAGGGATGATGTGCTAGGGTTTTTCCAGGATGATGATTTAGGTAGGGTTCAAAATCGAATTGAAATATCGGGGCTTTATATGAATGAATGAAATATGAAACAGCGATTTGATTTTCATGTTGAATATTTTGTGAATGAATAAGAAGATGATTATGGTGAAAGAGAAGGGTGGAGAGAAAGGTAGGAGAAAAGTAGCAAGTGTGGATCGATTTCATGAGGGTTGAACCACTCATCATTGTTATCTTCCATCCCTAAAGTGACCGACGTGGCGTCTTTTTGCTTTGGAGCCACTGTCGCTGCCATATTCTTTCCCTCAAGCCACCATCGCTGTGAAGATCAGTGAGAAGAGCCAACATTTGTTACAGCCATGGGAGATCTCTACGAAATCGCAGATTGAGTTTTAGGTTAGAGAGAGAGGGGGGAAGACGAAGACCCTAGGCTTCTTTCTTGCTAATTGGAATAGGAGGCGGGGTTTTAATTTTTGAGATTTCATTTCCTGCTTGAAACGCGTGTTTCATTAAAAAAAAATATAAAGCGACACACTTATATGACGCACATCTTATGAAAGGCATCCTCCGTATTTCTTTTTTTTTTTTTTCTTTTCTGACACTAATTTTAGGGCGCGCACAAAAAGCGCATCCTCTATCCTTCAAAATTTAGAAGAGATGACATTATTTTTGGGGCACACACTTTTGCGTATCGTAAATCACCACGTGTCATTGTTTGCGCGTCATTAAAGGTCTTTTTTCTAGTAGTGACTAGAACGAATAAGAAGAATCAAGTAGGCAGAAAAATAAGAGTTTCTCCATTCTAAGAAGAAAGGAGAGTAGCTTTTATGCTTTATGATAGGTCTTAATGATTAAGAACCATATCTCAATTGATCCTCTAAGTGAGTCTTAGTATAATTGTATGTTTAACAAGAGGAATCAAGGATTGAAGAAATGGTTAAATCAAGAAGTCCATCATACTTCGTTCCAAGACAAGTCTTAGAGTTAAGATTGTGACAATGAGTGAAAAGTATTAAAGGTTTATAACATTCATCAAATGTGGAAAGTTGTGATGTCTTGGATAAGACAAAGACCAACTAGGACCAATTTATGAAGTGTTTTGATACAAGCTACACTAACTCTTGAAAATTTGTTTGTCAAGAAATGTTTATTGACAAAAGAATCTTATATGTCAAGGAGTCAGTGGGAGTCTTAATGGTCTTGAAAGGTTTCAAGAACAAATCAAATAAACCTTATCGATCATCACTAGCACACGAGTTGAGGTTTACAACCTATCGTGTCGATAATATTTTGATTCTGTGTTGTTCCAATTGAGTTAATTATGCATGTGAGTCCTATGAGTTCTCATTTTGAACGCATAAAATGCAAAGCACCTTAATCAATGGAAGGTACATTGAGAGGAAAAGGTGAGCTGCTTAACTACTTGGAAGACGTGGTGGGCAGCTGTGCTACCATAAGGTAAGAAATCAAGATTAAGAAAGTTCAGTCCATATGAGTTTGAATTTGTCGTAAACTTTGGTTTTAACAAATTCACATGGATAGGAACAAATACACCATTTAAATCTAAGTGTCATAAGATTTCCTCCTTCATGAAAATGATTGTGAGGAAATGCTTTCACTAAGAAAGATTTTAAAAAGATAATGATTGTAAAATTGTATTCTCGAATTCGATTATGGTCACGGTATCCCTTTCCATAATTTGAATTGTGAGGTTTGGCAATTAGTCTTAACTGTTTAGACACACATATGAACTATCTAAGGCAAAGGTGTATAAGTTCAAGAAGCCTTGATAAAAGATTATCAAAGAACTAAGTATTAGAAACATGGACTTAAGAAATTCAATAGGTATTATCTTTCTGAAAGTTAAGATATTTATGAATACATGTCGAAGCTAGTGGGAGCATAAGTGTTATGTTTTATAGTAATCATCATGATAGTGGGAGCATAAAAGTTATGATTGTATGATTATTATGGAAAGTTTTGCAAGTTGGCAATATTAATTATAGAAAACAAGAGTTATACCTTGCAAAGTCGTAAGGGTTGTATAGTTGTTTTGCTATAATTAAGGGAGAGAATATTATGCTTCATTTCAAATCTAAAGGCTTAGGTTGAGAAATGTTAATAAATTTAGTCAAAGGTACATAGTGTGTTCTTAAAATTTCGATTATGATTACGGCATTCCTCTTCACAATTCGAATTTTGAGAACATAGCAAATAAAACATTGTGCATCGTGTCCCATATGCTTTGGGTATAGGATCGATTGCAAATGCTTTAATATTTGACCATTCTAAAATTTTCCAAATGTCGAGCGCATTTAGAGGGAAAAGGGACTAGAATTGGTTTTGACTAAAATAATTAAACAACTATCAAAGGACAATCCAAAGTTCGACGAGGATTGGTCGCTTGTGAGTAGTTGGAAGTATAGTATTGGAAAATATGGAAATGTTTCCATATTGGATGGACCATATCGACATTATTACGAATAGATAAGATTCTATTAAGAATGAGTTGTCATATGGAAAATATGGAAGTGTGTCCATATTGGGAATTGAATATTGGAAAATCTATGTCTAGATTAGAAACTTTTATGCAAAAGGATGTTCAAAGGAATGTACTTTTAGTGAGAGACATCATATCTAAGGAATTATCTTGTAACAATCTCCGTTAGAGGACTTTGTATTTCACAAAAGTAAGAACCATAGGTAAACATTGTGTGCATGCTAAGAGCATGGGACAAGTGTAATAATTCAAGTAAGAAGTTGATTACCCGAAACGACAAATAATGAGTAATCGGTATGGTGATAAAAATAAGGAGTTTCATTTATACTCAAAGGTTTGAGGCCATATGGGATTAGTATTATTCTTGTGTTTCACCTTGCATGTTTTGACTTCCAGAATAATTGAGTTTATTAAGAATAATCGAATTATTCAAACGGGCCACAGTCGTTCATATGTTGGAAGTAGATATGAATGAAGACTGTCGTGAATTGGTGTATGGATTGTCTAGAAGAGTATTAGACATAAGCACATGTTTGCTGCAACGTTCATGAGTGCTTATGAATATGAATTTGAGCATTGGATTAATCCCACGCTCACTTGGATCACTCCATGAATTGTATCACGAGTGATTAGTGAGACAATAACATCTTATATTCTTGAAACCGAGATGTGTGAGTTGTATCTTGCTAATCGGTTGCACATTGATAATATGTAAACGCACTAGTAACTTGGTGTTATAAAACATATTGTTGTGTGTGATTTGGTTAGTAAGTGCAAGCAAGCATTGTATCAAAGTTTATCCGTTCCTTTTATCCAAAGAAGGATAAAAGCGATATCTTTGGGCCCCTCGATGGTTTAGTGATGACAAACGTAAATGCTCGGTCGGGCTTGGGCTAATTTGATTTGTTCAATTAGTCTGTCGTCATAAATCAGAAATCGAGAAGTAGTACAAAGAGAATGATTAGAAATCATATCTCATATGATATCTAGAATGGAGGAATATATGATCCCTTATCTAAGGACACGCGTGTCTGATATGATCAGAGTTGACAATGGCTTTGGAAAGCTACGATTGCAGATCAGGATCTCAAGTCATACGCATAATAGTTATTAGACTTATCCAAGTGGGAGACTGTTGGATTAGTGTCTAAGTCCATAACTATTTTGGTATGTACTTGACCCGATGGTGCATGGTCCTTTTGGGTTGCCTTCACCAAAGCAACTTGATAGGATGAATTATGGAGAGTAAGGATTAAATATGATTTATTAATGTATTATAAGAATAATATATTAAAGGAGAAATCATATTGTTTAATTAATATTAGTCAATAATTAATTGGTAATTAGTTTTGTGACTAAAAGAGATTAATTAAACTTAAGGGACTGGAATTGTAAATATAAGATAATTACAATTTGGGCCATGGATTGCCTTATATTATAAGGTGGACGAATTCTATGGGGGAAGCCCATATGAAATCGTCCAAGGCTTAATGAAAAAGCTCCATGGGTTGCTTAGGGCTTAAGCATCCAAATTAGGGTTTCCTTGTTAGATAATCCTAATAGCCCAACTATATAAAGACCCCTTAAGGCTCAAAAACGTGACTAATGATCTTTCTAGGGTTTCTACACGTTTTTTGGCAGCCTCCAACCTCTCTCCTCTTCATCCTCTTGCTTATGGTGTTTGTGAACCATTAGAGGAGTGACACTTGTGACTCTAAGCCTTCCAAAGTCAATTCAAGGTGGGATTGGGATTGTTATTGCTATATAACAATCAAGGTAACATTATAAACTTATTCTCATGTTAATATGATTATGTGTACGCTAGAATTAGGGTTTATAGTCTTGGATAACTTGCATGTACAATACAGAAACCTAGATCCAAGCATTAGGGTTTGTATGAGCACATAGGATGTCTTATGACCAAAACCCATCAAGAACATCCTATGAGCTCAAACAAACCCTAAAGCTTGGATCTAGGTTTCTCTATTGTACATGCAAGTTATCCAAGACTATAAACCCTAATTCTAGCATTCAAATAATCATATTAACATAAGAATGAGTTTATAATGTTACCTTGATTGTTATGTAGCAATAACAATCACAAATCTTCTTGAATTGACTTTAGAAGTCTTAGAGTTACAAGTGTCACTCCTTTAATGGTTCACAAACACCATAAGCAAGAGGATGAATAGGAGAGAGGTTGGAGGCTGCCCAAAAATGTGTGAAACCCTAGAAAGATCATTAGCCACGTTTTTGGGTCATAAGGGTCTTATATATAGTAAGGCTATTAGGGTTATCTAACAAGGAAACCCTAAATTGGATGCTTAAGCCCTAAGCAACCCATGGAGCATTTTCTTTAAGGCCTTGGACGATTTCATATGGGCCTCCCCATAGAATTCGTCCACCTTATCATATAAGGCAATCCATGGCCCAAATTATAATGATCTTATAATTACAATTCCAGTCCCTTAAGTTTAATTAATCTCTTTTAGTCACAAAAATAATTACTAATTAATTATTGACTAATATTAATTAAACAATATGATTTCTCCTTTAATATATTATTCCCATAATATATTAATAAATCATATTTAATCTTTTCTCTCCATAATTCATCCTATCAAGTTGCTTTGGTGAAGGCAACCCAAAAGGACCATGCACCATTGGGTCAAGTACATACCAAAATAGTTATGGACTTAGACACTAATCCAACAGTCTCCCACTTGGATAAGTCTAATAACTATTCTGCGCATGACTTCAGATCCTAATCTGCAATCGTAGCTTTCCAAATCCGCTGTCAACTCTGATCCTATCAGATATGCGTGTCCTTAGATAAGGGATCATATATTCCTCCATTCTAGATATCGTATGAGATATGATTTCTAATCATTCTCTTTGTACTATTTCTCGATCTCCGATTTATTACTACTGACTAATTGAACAAATCAAATTAGCCCCAGCCCGGCCGAGCATTTACGTTTGTCATCATTAAATCATCGAGGGGCCCAAAGATATCGATTTTATTCTACTTTGAATAAAAGGAACGGATAAACTTTGATACAATGCTTGCTTGCACTCACTAACCAAATCACACAAAACAATATGTTTTATAACACCAAGTTACTAGTGCGTTTTCATATTATCAATATGCAACCGATTAGCAAGATACAACTTACACATCTCGGTTTCAAGAATATAAGATGTTATCGTCTCACCAATCACTCGTGATACAATTCATGGAGTGATCCAAGTGAGCGTGGGTTTAATCCAATGCTCAAATTCATATTCATAAGCACTCATGAACGTTGCAACAAACATTTGCTTATGTCTAATACTCTTTTAGACAATCCACACACCAATTCACGACAGTCTTCATTCATATCTACTTCCAACATATGAACGACTGTGGCCCGTTCAAATAATTTGATTGTTCTTAACCAATTAAACTATTCAGGAAGTCAAAACATGCAAAGTGAAACAAAAAAATAATACTAATCCCATATGGCCTCAACCCTTTGAGTATAAATAAAACTCCCTTTTATTTATCACCATATCGATTACTCATTATTTGTCGTTTCGGGTAATCAACTTCTTACTTGAATTAGAACACTTGTCACATGCTCTTAGCATGCACACAATGTTTACCTTCGGTTCTTACTTTTATGAAATAGATCAAATTGAACACATTTCCAATCATTCTCATTTCACAACCCCAAATCCTTTTCCATAAGTGAAAGAATATCAAAATCTTGCTACTTATAGAATATGCTAGATTCTAACATTCTATGCAACCATCCTTTCGTAATATCATTGCACCAAAGTCACAAAGACTATTGGCAATGATATTACAAAATCCTTTATCGGATATTGTTACAAGAAAATTCCTTAGACATGATGTCTCTCACTCAAAGTACATTCTTTGAACATCCTTTTGCATAAAAGTTTCTAATCTAGACATAGATTTTCAATATTCAATTCCCAATATGGACACTCTTCCATATTTTCCATTTGACAACTCATTCTTAATAGAATCTTTTCTATTCATAATAATGTCGATCTGGTCCATTCAATACCATGCTTCCAACTACTCACAAGCAACCAATCCTCGTTGAACTTTGGATTGTTGTTTGATAGTTGTTTAATTATTTTAGTCCAAACCGATTCTAGTTCTTTTTCCCTCTAAATGCGCTAGACATTTGGAAAATTTTAGAATGGTCAAACATTAAAGCATTTGCAATCGATCCTACACCTGAAGCGTATGGGACACGATGGATAATGTTTTATTTGCTATGTTCTCAAAATTCGAACTGTGAAGAGGAATGCCGTAATCATAATCGAAATTTTAAGAACACACTGTGTACCTTTGACTAAATTTATTAACATTTCTCAACCTAATCCTTTAGATTTGAAATAAAGCATAATATTCTATAATTAATATTGCCAACTTGCAATACTTGCCTTAGTAATCATACAATCATAACATTTATGCTCCCACTATCATGATGATTATTATAAAACATAACACTTATGCTCCCACTAGCTTCGACATGTATTCATAAACATCTTAACTTTCAGAAAAATAATACCTATTGAATTTCTTAAGTCCATGTTTCTAATACTTAATGCTTTGATAATCTTTTATCAAGGCCTCTTAAGCTTATACACCTTTGCCTTAGATAGTTCATATGTGTGTCTAAACAATTAAGACTAATTGCCAAACCTCACAATTCAAATCATGGAAAGGAATATCGTAACCATAATTGAACTCGAGAATGCAAATTTACAATCACTATCTTCTTAAAATATTTCTTAGTGAAAGCATTTCCTCACAATCATTTTCATGAAGGAGGAAATCTTATGACACTTAGATTTTAATGGTGTATATGTTCCTATCCATGTGAATTTGTCGAAACCAAAGTTTACAACAAATTCAAACTCATATGGACCGAACTCTTTTAATCTTGATTTCTTGCCTTATGGTAGCACAGCTGCCCACCACATCTTTCAAGTAGTTAAGCAACTCACATTTTCCTATCAATATATCTTTCATTGATTAAGGTGCTTTGCCTTTTATGCGTTCAAATGAGAACTCATAGAACTCACATGCATAATTAACTTGATTGGATTAGCACAGAAACAAAATAATGTCAACACGATAGGTTGTAAACCTCAACTCGTGTGCTAGTGATGATCGATAAGGTTTATTTGATTTGTTCTTGAAACCTTTCAAGACCATTAAGACTCCCACTGACTCCTTGACATATAAGATTCTCTTGTCAATAAACATTTGTTGACAACCAAATATTCAAGAGTTAGTGTAGCTTTTATCAAAACACTTCATAAATTGGTCCTAGTTGGCCTTTGTCTTATCCAAGACATCAAAACTTTCCACATTTGATGAATTTTATAAACCTTCTTAATACTTGTCACTCATTGTCACAATCTTAACTTTAAGACTTGTTATTGGAACGAAGTATGATTGACCTTTTGATTTAATCATTTCTTCAATTCTTGATTCCTCTTCTTAAACATACAATTGTACTAATACTTACTTAGAGGATCAATTGAGATATGGTTCTTAATCATAAAGACCTATCATAAAGCATAAAAGGTACTCTCCCTTCTTCTTAGAATGGAGAAACTTTTATCTTTCTGCCTACTTGATTCTTATTCGTTTTGCTGTTGATTTAAACCTTTTTAATCAATTCTGAATTATACTTAATCTTATAAGTATAATCATATTTAGTAAACCTTTAGTAAATCATGACGAATATCTTTGTTTCTCTTATAGTGGACTTGATCAACACACAACTTTGTATGCTCGATCTCCTAGTCCTTTCACTTGACACTTTTTCAATGAATTAGTCTAATTTCCAAATATGAAATTTCTCATTCATCATGCAACCAAGTTGCGTGATTCCAAATTTCTGTCAAATTGAAATTTGAGTGATGAGAAACTCTCCCTATTTGGTAACTTCTCGACATTTCCATAATCACCATAAATAAGAATCATATCCATTTGTTGTAGAAATATGCAAACATCAATTTTCATAACGATTTCATTGCAAGGAAGTGAACAAATAGATAAATAAGTCAAACAAAATTTATTTTATTTATAAAAGCAGTGGAAAACATTTGTCCTTACAATGCAAAATCCATTGGAAACTATGTATTTCAAAAGGAAAATTTCTAACAACTCTATCATAACTATCTAAACTCAAAATCTAATCTTCAAGTCCATGCGATCAAGATCTATTTCTTGTGATTAGATTCATCTTGCTCTTTCACCAAGCTTCCTTTCTTTTCACCGATCCTACAAAAACATTCAAATGCAATCTTATCACATCATGTATTTTGAATCAATGAATAGGAACTTAACGAAGTTAGATAGTGGATTTTACCTGAAGCGCAGTCATACTCTTTGACTCTCCCATCTTTGGAATTTTCAGGCTCTTGGGGCAGACTCCTATCCAACGCCCTTTATCTTGGCAGCAAACGCAGGTCGCTTCTCTTAGAACGTCCTCGGAGGCATGGTCGGTTGACTCTCCCAACAAATACGCTCCATTGCTTCGCCAAATCATTTCTGATTCAACGGCAATGAGCATGTAAGTTAGGTCAATGAGGTTGTCATCATGATCCATCATATAATACTTTCTTTTGAACTCATTATATGATTCAATAAGTGACTGCAAAACCCAATTTACAGCCAACTCATTCGGGAATGACACACCCAACATTATCAACCTATCAATGTGTGATTTCATTCCTAGAACGTGGGCACACACGGGCTTACCATCTTCATGATTCATTTCCAATAGGGCTTTAGTGATATTGAACCTTTCAATTCTTCGATCTTGTGGGTTAGGGAGAAAAATTGGAGGAGGAGGAGGAAGTGAAGCATGATTTCTTGTTCCTCGATCGAATCGTGGAATATCATCTTCATGTGGAATGCTTGTTCCACGGGATTTGAGAAGACCATAGTTGTTGAACTTTGACATCTACAAAACGGGAGAAAACAAATTCAAGTTAGTTGATCGATTGAGTCCGTAGTAAATCACCCAAATGAGATACTAAGGCTAGGACCCAACACAATACGCTACAACCTAGAAAAAGGATGCCGTAATGGTAAGTGAATGACGATTCACTAATTTCCACCATGAAAAACGAAAAAGAAATTTAAGTTTTAAATCTATGAAAACTCCTAGATCCTTTGAGATTCATTGAGCATTTCAATGGCATGTTTAAATCTCGATATGCCCCTCTTGTTTGTAACTGGGATGCCGAGGATCACAAAGCGGGTGTGAATAACCATGCAAACTTACATGGTACCCTCACATGTTACAGTCACCTATTCGATGTGCCGGTAAACCACACACGCTCCACCGAACTATGACAAACTTTGAGTCACCCTTTGCTACCTTTGCTTAGAACCATTTAGTGTGCCGGTAAAACATACACGCTCCATTAACGTCTTCGCAAGGGCACAAAGTGTAATTTCATGGAATTGCATCAATTCACTTTGCCTAAGTAACTAAGATTGGGAATTTGTAAAAACATTTAGTTACTTTTGTATTTCATTATACTTATAATGGAAGGCTTGTCCTATCCTACCCGTTCGGCTAACGACCCTCCACTAGTCAAGAGTGCGGTGAGTAAGAGTGGATACCCATTCAATCGCCATATTATAGGCAATTTCCTTAAACACCCCCTATAGACCAGCTTCGTGAATGAGGCCTACTAACGGTAACACTGACTTTTACTCATACATACATACATATATACATATATATATATATATATATATATATATATATATATATATATATATATATATATATATATATATATAATGTTAGACTTCTAATGTTATATATAGTATAGGGTGTATTTTATACTTTTAAAATACTATGTGGTTAACTTTAACAATTACACTTTTAATTCAATTAAATTGTAAACCAAAACTTTATGGATTTATTAAACCTCTTTTAATTATACTCCTTAATTAATTAATAAAACCATAAGGGTGTGATTTGAACTTTTCAAAACATTACTAAGGTTTTAGAATTTAACATTCCTAATTAACTTTTAATCAACTTTTAAATTCCAAAACTTGAGGGCAAGTTTTGAAACATTTCAAAACATTAGGGTTTAGAATTTAAATATATATCAAAATTAAACTTTTTAATCAAAATTTAAATTCCAAAACTTGAGGGCAAGTTTTGAAACCTTTTTCAAAACATTAGGGTTTTAACTATTTAAATTTCAAAACAACAAAACTTTTGGGTTCAAATTTAAACTATAAAACCTAAAGGGGAAAATATGAAACTTTTCATAACAACAAGGATCAAATAAAAAATAATTTTAAATTAACATTTAATCACATAATTATCCATATTTGATTTATTTAATGATTTCTTGCAAAACAATTTATCAATTTACTCAAAATAATTAATCAATTATCTTATAAGGAAACAATTATCTTATTAATTGATAAATATCTTCATTTAGATCAAAAATATAGTCAAATATATCATATAATCGGATTAATATTGATCTAACATGATAAGGTAACTATCCTAATGCAAAAACAGCAAGAAATCCCGAGATAAGCTCCAACTGACAAGTTGACTCGTCGAGTCACCTTGGACTCGGCGAGTTCAGCTATGGACTCGGTGAGTCCAGCCTCCAGAAACCCAAAAAACGAGTTTATAATGTTACCTTGATTGTTATGTAGCAATAACAATCACAAATCTTCTTGAATTGACTTTGGAAGGCTTAGACTCACAAGTGTCACTCCTCTAATTGTTCACAAACACCATAAGCAAGAGGATGAAGAGGAGAGAGGTTGGAGGCTGCCCAAAAACGTGTGAAACCCTAGAAAGATCATTAGCCACGTTTTTGGGTCATAAGGGTCTTATATATAGTAAGGCTATTAGGGTTATCTAACAAGGAAACCCTAAATTGGATGCTTAAGCCCTAAGCAACCCATGGAGCCTTTTCTTTAAGGCCTTGGACGATTTCATATGGGCTTCCCCATAGAATTCGTTAACCTTATGATATAAGGCAATCCATGGCCCAAATTATAATTATCTTATAATTACAATTCCAATCTCTTAAGTTTAATTAATCTCTTTTAGTCACAAAACTAATTACTAATTAATTATTGACTAATATTAATTAAACAATATGATTTCTCCTTTAATATATTATTCCCATAATATATTAATAAATCATATTTAATCCTTTCTCTCCATAATTCATCCTATCAAGTTGCTTTGGTGAAGGCAACCCAAAAGGACCATGCACCATCGGGTCAAGTACATACCAAAATAGTTATGGACTTAGACACTAATCCAACAAAACCTTCGGTAACATCTGGCTAATCCCAAAAAAGCTTCGGATCTCCGTGGGATTTTTTGGTTGTTCCCACTTCATCACGGATTCAATCTTTGCTGGATCAACCATTATCCCTTCTTGATTGATCACGTGACCCAAGAATTGGACTTCTCAAATCCAAAAATCACATTTGGAGAACTTTGCATACAACTTCTCCTTCTTCAAAACTTCTAACACTTCTCGCAAGTGTCTGCCATGCTCCTCTTGGCTTTTCGAATAAATCAGAATGTCATCTATGAACACTATCACAGATTAATCTAGGAACGGATTACAAACCCTGTTCATTAAATCCATGAATGCTGCTGGAGCATTGGTTAGTCGAAACGACATAACCAAAACCTCGTAGTACCCATATCGAGTTTTGAATGTACTCTTCTCTATATCCTGATCTCTTACTTTCAGCTGATGATATCCTGACCTAAGATCGATCTTCGAGAAATAGCTCGAACCTTGAAGTTGATCGAACATGTCATCAATCCTCGGTAACGGATATTTATTCTTTATCGTTGCTTTATTCAGTTCTCTGTAATGAATGCACATTCTCATACTTCCATCTTTCTTCTTCACGAATAACACTGGAGCTCTCCAGGGTGATGAACTAGGTCTAATGAAACCTTTGTCCAATAACTCCTGAAGTTGCATTATTAGCTCCTTCATATCCGTCGGTGCTAATCGGTAAGGTGCTTTTGCTATTGGCGTCGTCCCTGGTAACAAGTCTATTCTAAACTCCACTTGTCTATCAGACGGTAATCCGGGAAGATCTTCGGGAAAACTTCCAGATAATCACATATGACAGGAATGCTCTGCATCGCCTTTTTCTTCTTCTTAGCATCTATCACAAATTCTAGATACGACGTACATCCTTTGGCCAAACACTTTCTAGCTTTCATCAGTGAAATGATTCCAGAATTTACTCTGCGTTTATCTCCATACACCATAAACGACTCTTTCCCAGGTGGGTTTACCTTTATAATCTTCTTCTTGCACAATATCTCAGTGTCATTGGCGCTAAGCCAATCCGTTCCCAACACGATGTCGAAACCATTAAGTTCTATAGGCAATAATTCCTCATGGAACTTATTCCCATTTAATTCAATTAAGATGTTTTTCATACGATGGCTAACAGGTACAAACTTTCCACTAGCAACTTCGACTAATAAAGCATTATCTAGTCTATCAACAGGAAAAGCTAGTTTTTTACCAAATTCGTACGAAGTAAAGGAGTAGTTGGCTCCAGAATCAAATAAAATTTGGGTAGGCAATGTGTTTACGAGAAAGGTTCCTGAAGCGACATCAGCTTCATCTTTAGCAGCTTCCAGTATCATCTGGAATGCTCTCGCCTTCGGCTTTGGCGGAATGTTGGGTCTTGATGCCTCCTTCTTTTTCGGGCAGTCCCTCGACATGTGTCCCTCCTCACCACAACCATAGCAAACTTTCTTAGTGAGGGTGCATTCATTGGCATAGTGCCCTGACTTTCCACATTTGAAGCATGTAGCCACTACCTCACATTTTCCATGATGCTTATTCTTACATTTTTTGCACCATTTCTCTTCCCCTCCTCCTCCTCTCGAACTAGACTTCGAAAACTTGTTTTTCTTATTGGACCCTAAAGTTCCATTGAACTTCCTCTTTACACCAACCTCTATCCTCTCCAGACCCTTTTCCTTTTGCTGGGCCTCCACATTCATAGCTGCTCCAACAGCTGTTTTCAGAGTGGTTGCCATCTTGACTGTCGGGCCAAAGTCGGCAGGCAGTCCATTAGCGAAGCTCTCAATCTTGGAGAGTTATGTTAACACTAGGTACGTAAAGAACTTCATAATGCGACTATTTTTCCCTTCCTCCGATGGCTCGGGAATCAATTCAGGTTCCTCGATAGGCATGATAAGTTTGTCCCTATTATCATGCAACATCTGTCGCATCTCATCCTTTTGTTCGACTAACATAGCCCGAATCATGGCTTGCACCCCAGCCATTGTTATTGGTTCTGGTGGTGCTGCTACAACAGGTATTTGCTCAATCACTGGCAGTTGATTCCTGTTTTCATCCGCGTTTCCAACGCAACTCCTTGTTCTCACCATTTTTGATCTACACACCAAATAAGGTGAAATTAAATCCTCATTCATGATAGATATTCAAATCATCCTTATTACTCCGAAACGTTTACATGCTAGTTCTAATATTGTAGACATACGCTTAGAATCCTCCACACATAAGGTTTCCAGATCCGGGCTACAACAGACCATAGATCCGAACAAATAATATCATATATGACAACATATAACATTTAGCACATAAAAGCATTTTAGGCAGCTTCCGAAAATATACTTGTGCTCGTGTCTATGATATATTAGACACACATCTCACAATCTCCACTTAGCATTTAAGTTTAAGTCTTGAAAATCTACAAATTCCTAGTTCGCTTAAACTAATGCTCTGATACCAACTGTGACATCCCCAAAATCACGGCCAGAAAAGACCGGTTTCATTTATGCTTTAAAAATAATTTCAGAGTAAATCCTTTTGATTTAAAAGAGTTGCGGAATTTGTTCCCAAAACAAAATATGATAAAATAATATTTATCAAAGCATTTCATCAAGGGATGCATTTTCATTATATAATCAAAACTCGGGATGTCATGTTCCGATACAGACCATAAAGCATAAACGATAACATTACAAGTCATTCAACAAAATTATACATATACAGACTTGTAAACAAAAAACTGGATGATTCATCCATCTTATGCCCTCGCGTCACTTCCTGTAATGCAAATAAGACTGAGTCGGTCAGTCTTGGGAGCCTGGTGAGCATATAGGGTTTTGAACCCACAATAAATAAATTATATTTAATTTCACCAACCAACAATAACCTGATTACCCATTCTCGTTATCCTAACTTTACCCCCCTAAAACAACATCTATCTCAAGGGACCTAATTTAGGATTTTCATCGGGACGGACATTACTGCTAAGAGGTTTCCTCAACAATAGATATCCTAAAGGCAACCATGAGGGGGATAGAGTACACCGATGAACAAATTGTTCACAACACCTACAGGTTATGAACCTGCTAGCGTTCCACTAGACTGTCTAGAAAGAGTATGTGGTCGTCATTCATACTCCGCTAGATGATTAGGTCAACATCAACAACATCGAGGTCTCTCATCTATTTATCACACATCAACTATCTACCCATGTTCTACCCAACATATTAGTAGATAAAAATATATATTTTTATACATAGTTTAAAACCTGTATAGCATGTTCAATCAATACATATTCCACATAGCAGATGAGGCACACACACATAACACACATTTCATAGAAAACAAATCAGATCTATGAGATAGAAGAAAGTGAATATACATTCACACATATAACAACAAAATATACACATAACACGTATATCGTATAAAATACTTCATAGTCATGCGTTAGAAGAAAGTAACTACACGCTCACCTTATCAGAAGATGATCGGACATCACTACGACTTGCAGAAGTAGTATTCTTCAGTAGATCTGGAAGATCTTCACAAAAACCGGGATCCTCACGGGCAGAGCTTCGGCTCGGGAATTGCACTTCTCGGGATCTTCGGGTCTTCGGGACTTGCTTTGGGACTCGGGAATGATACCGGGGCTTCGGGGGTACTTCTTTGCATGTAAATCGATGCAATACAGGTGATAGATGAGTGAATGAGCAACCAAACTCGGCTGGCCCTTCAAATCTATTTATAGGGAAAAACTGGCCCTTGCCACGTCGTGGCACCCTTTTCCACATCGTGGGCTTGGTCGTCATTGCATGCATCATCGTATGTTGCATCTGGGGGACTCCCAGATGTGTCAAAAGACTCGCCACATCGTGGCACTGCTTGTCACGTCGTGGTATCTGACAGTTTTGGGGTTTCGCGCCCCGAACTTCGGAAATTCATAACTTTCGCATACGAACTCTGTTTTCAACGTTCTTTATATCGACGCGAAAGTGAGATTATGCTCTACAACTGTTGTTTAGACTCCATTGGCTAATTTTGACTTGATTTTTAATATATTATAAGTATATTACTTATATATTATTTTTAGTAGGCCGAGACAGGAAAACTCTGTTCGAAATTCATAACTGCTTCATCTGAACTCCGTTTTCATCTGGCTTTTTATCGTTGGACTAATATCGATGAGATATTCAATTCTCATTTAGAAAATTTTGGCTAAATATCACTCGATCTCTATTTCGAGTATTCGGGCTGCATACCGCTAAGTCGAAACTTCGAAAAATCATAACTTCCTCATACGAAGTCAAATTTGGGCGTTCTTTTCATGAACAATCTCGGTTTAACGAACTCTACAACTTTTTTTTTTAGAATTCTAAGGCTAAATATTTCTCTAACGTAAATTTCACTTTTTTCGTCATTTAGCATTGCCGGTTCTGTCAAGAAACTTCGACAGGTCATAACTTCTTCGTTATAACTCGGATTTCGGCATTCTTTATATATTCGAAAACCTCGTTTCAACTACTACAACATTATCCATAGATATTGGCTTTATATAACATTTCATTTTGACACTTATTTTTATTCTTAATTAAATTAAGACACACAATTAAGCACATAACACATAATACTCAAATAATACACTTCTATTATTTCAAAACGGGTTACAAAGGTTAACCTAGACTATTATATCAATGTTAACGATAAGCCCAGAAACACAGGCATTTCAGAAGTGTGGCAAGATTTATGAGGGATTCTGTCGAGAAAGTGCTTGATACAAGTGTGGCAAGGAGGGGCACATAGCCAAGGATTTCCCCAAAGGGTTCATAGTCTGTTTTCACTATAACCAGACCGGCCATCGGAAGGCCGAATGCCCACAGCTGTTGCATGGATCAGCGCAGGGATCTGCACATGCTGCTATTGAGCTACTGAGAGTCGGCCAGTGAAGGCCGAGGCACCAAAGGCTCGCGGGAGAGCCTTTCAGTTGACCGTAGAAGAGGTCCGCGCAACACCCGACGTTGTGGCTGGTATGTGTCTTTTTCTTATTCGTTTGCTTATATATGATGCTTATTTGTGATATGTTTACGTACTTTTCTTGTGAATGTTGTACTTGCTTTGGTGTTGTTTGACTCTGGCGCGAGTCGATCTTTTGTATCTTTAGGATTTAGTCGCCACATTAGTATGCGATGAGAGGCATTGAGTCGACCTCTGAGAGTCTCGATAGCTGATAAGCATGCAGTGTTTACGAATGATGTTATCCGGGGATGTGTGCTCGAGATTTTCGGAGTTGAGTTTCGGACATATCTGGTACCGATCGCGATGGGTGATGTCTATGTTATTGTGGGCATGGATTGGCTGAGTTGATTCGGAGCTATGTTCGACTGCGAGCGTCAATTGGTGATGATACGAGACCCCAATGGGGGAGTGCTTACTATATATGGAGAGGGTAACAGATCTGGGTTAGCATTTTCTTCGGCTGCTAGAGCGAGACAGAGCTTGCAGTAGGGTTGCATGGGTTTTCTGGCGAATGTGTCGGATACGCGGGATATTGCAGAGAGACCGAGTGCCATCACTGGGGTTCCGGTGGTTCTCGAGTTTCCGGATGCCCGAGGAGTTACGAGGTATGCCTCCCAAGAGGCAGGTGGAGTTTCGCATTGATTTGCTTCCAGGGGCAGCACCTATCGCAAAGGTACCCTATCGCCTTGCGCTGCCAGAGATGCAGAAGTTATTCTTGCAGCTTCAGGAGCTGTTGGGAAAAGGATTTATCCGGCCGAGTAGCTCACCGTGGGGAGCGCCGATCCTTTTTGTTAAGAAGAAGGATGGTTTACACCGGACGAGCATTGATTACCAGGAGTTAAACAAATTGACGGTCAAGAACCGTTATCCATTGTCGAGTATCGACGATCTGTTCGATCAATTGTAGGGTGCATCTTGGTTCTCGATGATCGATTTGAGGCCTGGTTATCATCAGATGAGAGTTCGTGAGGAAGATATTCCGAAGACAATATTTAGGACTTGCTATGGGCATTACGAGTTCGTGGTGATGCCTTTAGGGCTCACCAATGCACTAACAACATTCATGGATCTCATGAACTGGGTATGCAGACCTATGTTTGATCGTTCACTGATCGTGTTCATTGACGATATTTTGGTGTATTCGAGGTCTAGAGAGCATCATGAGGAGCATTTGAGAGAGCTTCTCAGAGTATTGAGATCAGAGAGGCTTTATGCCAAATTCTCCAAGTGTGACTTCTGGTTACAAGAGGTCCAGTTCTTGGGACACCTCGTTAATCAGAATAGGATTTTGGTCGACCCAACCAAGATTGAGGCGGTTGTGAGTTGGGAGGTGCTGAGGTCCCCCACCGAGATCAGGAGTTTTCTGGGGTTAGCCGGACACTACCAGAGGTTAATCAGAGATTTCTCCAAGATTGTTGTTCCTCTCACCAGGTTGACCCGGAAGGGTGTTGTTTTTTGTTTTGGGGTCCCGATCAACAGACCTTGTTTAAGACTCTTCACCAAAGGTTGTGCGAAGCTCCAGTTTTAGATCTTCCTGAGGGAATGGATTACTTCGTGGTTTACTATGATGCATCTATATCGGGGTTAAGTGCAGTGCTTATGCACAGGGGGCACGTGATAGCATATGCATCGAGGTAGCTAAAGCCTCATGAGATAAGATATCCCACCCACAATTTAGAGTTGGGGCAGTGGTGTTCTCCTTTAAGATCTAGTGTCATTACTTTTATGGGTTTTGATGTACAATCTACACGGACCACAAGATCTTGAAGTATCTGATGGATCAGCCGAACTTGTATATACGCCAGAGGAGATGGCTAGACATGGTAAAAGATTACGATTGTGAGATTTGGTATCACCTGGGCAAGGCTAACGTGGTGGCTGATGCCCTGAGCCGCAAGACGGAGAGTGCCCGATTCGGGATATATGCATGAGGATGACAGTGATGACTTCGGTATTGGATACCATTCGAGAAGCCCAGTCGGAGGCCATGAGACCAGAGAACCGCAAGAAGAAGCACCTGGCTGACCAGGTATCCGAATTTGTAATGGATAGTCGTGGGTTTATGACCTTTCGAGGTTGGATTTGGGTACCTTATACGGGCGGAGCTCGTAGCACTCTGATGGAGGAGGCGCATAGGTCGAGGTTTTTGATCCATCCCGGAGCCACTAAGATGTATTTGGATTTAAAAAGAGACTATTGGTGGCCCTGTATGAAGAGGGATATAGTGTAGGTAGTAGAGAGATGCCTGGCCTGCCAACGGGTCAAAGTAGAGCACGAGCATCCTCATGGTCCATTGCAGCCTTTGGAGATTCTCCAGTGGAAGTGGGAGCAGATCTCGATGGACTTTATCACCAAATTACCGAGGGCGGCGCGTGGAGTTGACGCGATATAGGTGATTGTGGATTGGTTGATGAAGAGTGCTCACTTCCTTCCTATTAGTGAGATCTCTTATGCGGAGAGCCTGGCAGAGATTTATGTGTGAGAGGTGGTAGCTCGGTATGGAGTGCCGACGTCTATAGTCGGATCGGGATGTGAGTTTTACTTCCAGATTCTGGAAGAATTTCCACGAGGAGTTGGGAACGCGATTGCATTTTAGTACCGCTTACTACCCACAAACAGACGGACAGAGTGAGTGGACGATTCAGGCGCTCGAGGACATGCTTTGGGCATGCATTATGGATTTCGGTGGGAGTTGGGATTCAAACCTAACTTTGGCTGAGTTTTCCTATAACAACAGCCATTACTCGACCATCGGGACAATCCGAGTTACGCCCAGCGTACCCTCGTACGCCCAGCGTACTCAAGTGCTAGGCCTCGAAACGTACATGTTGCCCCTCTACTCCCCAATTCCTTGTCCCGTCCGAAGTTCCAGCAGTCGAGGATGCGGTCACGCATGACGCACGGGTACGCCCAGCGTACCGAGGCGGTTCCCAACCCCTATAAAAGGGATGCGAGGGTTCCGGGTAAATTGCTCATTTTCTCTCCTTTTTCTTGCGTTTTTACTTTGTTTTGCGTGCAAGTAATATTCCGAAGTCCCGGTTTTCATACCAAAGCCCTGAAGGAAGTTTACGCTCCCGAGAAAATCCACTTTCTCAAGTCAAAGTTCTGCGGTTTTCGTCTCACCTTATTCGATCTATCAAGTGAGTTCGTACCCCTATAAACTACGCTTTTAAATGTTTGATAAATGCTTTTTATACACTTTTTTTTGGGGGGGGGGGGATACAAGTAAACACACGATTATTATCGTGTGTAACCTAAAGTTTCACTATATATAGTTTTTATTAAGTTATCATACGTGATTCATAACTACTACATGAGAACTTTCGTATGCGATATATATATTCTCGATAACATCTTGTCTTTTGGAAATAAAACATGTTTATATATATATATATATATATATATATATATATATATATATATATACGAATCAAATACTATATTTATATATATATATATATATATATATATATATATATATATATAAAACAAGTGAGCATTACACTAGGGTTTACTATATGAATGAAACATACACTTTGAAAAACTATAATAGAAATAGTTTACGAGAAAATCATGAACATTTACATACTAGAAACACTATATCAAAGAGATATTTTCATACACTAGAACAAATGGACATTTTCATACGTAAATCTGTTTTATACTAAGTTTTGTAAGACATTTCACGTATTTTCGAGTATGCATTTTAAGTCTTGTATTATATACCATAATCCCTTGTAGGGGAAGTGTGATACTTGTGTATAGATCTATATGAAATTGACAATCCCACACCTAAGCTGTTAGCTACAGTTAGGCTGGCAGGCTTGGGGTGACAAACATCATAACTTTCGAACGCCTGAAGAACGTTGTTATAGGCATCCTGGTCAAATAGTATGGTTATAAGACTCACATAGAGTATTAAAAACACATTGATTTACGGGGTTTTTCAAATGCCTTAACGATTTATACATAAAACTATTATTTTTGGCATGAAAACCACTATTGCATTACAGTTTTGGAACAATTAAACTACCATCTACTATAGTAGAAAATATGGGATTTTCTAGGAACAGTTAAACATGTACAAACCATTTTCATTCTATTTCATACAAACATTGTCACTAAATACTTATGAACTCACCAGCTTAAATGCTAACCTACTCTTTCAAAACCACTTGTATTTCTCAGGGATTTAGTAATATAGGTAAACTACAACTTTTGAAGAAGGGACGTTGAGGCGTTAGGTTAATTTCATTTTGACATCATATTGTAATTTCTTTTGAAACAAGTACTTTTCTATAATGTAAACTTTCAAATTATATCTATGATGGTTGTGTTACTTTCTTTACTATGTATTCAACTGTTTCGATACTACATGAAGTCATCCACCCTCGAACGATTCCGCCGTTCTGGTTTGGGGGTGTGACAGATTGGTATCAGAGCATTGTTTATATTGAACTAGGTATATCGAACCACATAAGATATACAAACTATAAATGCATAGGGACTCAAGGTCTCTGACAAAACGTTTTTACACCTAAAACCTCGTTTCATTTAATTTAGATTATTTTGGGTCGTAAAAGTACAAATACATGCATACAACAATATATTTTCATGGTTAGAACTATACAAGAGGTATTAAGACAAGTTGGACACTACGATTAGGCCTCGAAATATGTAATCGAATTTGGGATGAATATAGCTTGATCAACTATATTTATCCGAGATTGGACTAATGTATGTCGAGGAATGGTCGTAGTGAGCAACAATTCAAAACTTACCAAAATAAACACTAGTATCAAACATACAAATTTGAATACTATATGAGTATTTGGGTATCGTCAGCCGTCAAACTCAGAGGTAATTTTACGTGCTTTAGCTTATAGTCAATTCTTAACCCTATTCACATATAGAATCAATGGCTGGAATTCATCACCCCGGTGACACCTACTACCCCAACCAAGGTAATGAAGGATGGATTGTAGACGACCCCGAGGAGGAACCCATGGAAGACGAGGAAGAGGAAGATTCAAATAGCTCAGCTTCAGTTACCGAGGTAATTAATCCACCAGCCATCTGACCTCCATCGGTTTGACCTCCTTTCAGGATGGAATTTCAAGGACCAACTCCCATCTGGGGAAGCCACATCCATCATTGGAGTCAGAAGCAAGGACTGCGCCCTCCTTACGGTATATGTCGGGATTTTTACGATGTTAGCGGAGGAAATTCAGTCGATCGAGCACTCTCAGTTGTGGTAGGCAAACTAGTCAATCAGGCTTATCAATCCGGAGTCCAAGCAAACCAGATTCGCGAGGTTAACATAAGGATGGAAGAGAACGCAACTGATATCTGTCGCCTAGACATGCTACAAGGGAATGCTCAACTCCACACCAGCTCCCTCCAGGAACAAATGGCTGCAGCTCTCTCCGAAATGAGAGATTTGAGGGAGCAACAAGCTGCCTTTGACAGGCATCTCATGGGAGCCTAACAATCGGATGCGGAGTCAAGCTCCAAGCGTAATCCGCGTAGTAAGTAGTGCTCGCCTAACTCCCAAATTTTGATATAGAATAGGACCATTGGCTAAAAGTCTTATCTTCTTTAACTTTCTGTAATCAGAGACCTTTAGAAAGGTCAAAATTTTCTAACTTCGGATGTAACGCAACCATATGTTTAATATATATAGGGCATACCTCTTTCATGTGTTAAATCTGTGCATTTCGTTCGAGTTCATGAGTTTGCTTATTGTTATTCAAACTCCATTGGTGAATCAAACTCAAAGTCATGTGTTGGTCAAACCAAATCCTTGAACTATTAAATATAGTTAACTCGTTATCATTGAACTCTCAACCACCAAAACTTATAATCTTTTATATTTATTTCTTGGCAGCGCGATGCCTCCTCGTCCAAACCTAAGACCCAGGCCACGATACCTCCACCACCACTGCCTCCATCAACGGACAAATGCCACATTGATAGCTGCTGTAACGGCTGCAGTAACAACGGTAATGGCCCAAATGAGTAACAATGGTTCTGGTGGGGGAGCAAATAGTTCTACGAATGGCCAACATCCAGGTCATTCAGGGGATTGTACATACAAGGATTTCATGAATAGCAAACCCATTACTTTTAATGGGGCCGGAGGGATAATGGCTCTATCACAGTTGATAGAGAAAACTGAAGCGGTTTCGAGATTTGTTCTTGTCCGGAAGGGAACAAAGTGAAGTTCGTTACCTGTACTTTCTCTGAGAGAGATCTGACATGGTGGAATGGCCATGTCAAGTTACTAACGCTAGTAGTGGCTAACTCTATGGACTGGGAGAATCTAAAACAAATATTACTGCAAGAGTACTGTCCACAGAGCGAATTACAAAAGCTCGAACATGAACTTTGGGGCCTTACCATGGTAGGATCAGATATCACGACCTACACCAACAGGTTCAGTGATTTGGCAATCCTTTTCCCAAGGATAGTTGCTCTAGAGAGCAAGAAGATCGAAAGATACATCTGGGGGCTATCACCTCAGATTCGAGGAAATGTTCTAGCTTCCAAACCAATCACTTTCAATAGCGCCAAACAGTTGGCACAAGCTCTCGTAGACCATGGGGTATGTCAAGACTTCACAACTACCGCTACGGAGCAACCTAGAGGAAGCAACAACAACAACTACCACAATTCCAACAACAACAACAACAACAAGAGGTTCTGGAACAAAAGGAAGAGTCAGCCTTCACATGAACCTTCCAAGAAACAACAGATTGTGACATTCTATGCCGCTACTGCCCCCACTGCTACTCCAATTACAACTACACCAGCAAAGCCATATGCTGGAAACCTCCCGAAATGCAGCAAATGCAATTTCCATCACAACGGAAATTGTCGGGAGATGCACTGCAACAACTGCAACAAGAAGGGGCACACTGCCCGTTTCTGTAGAGCACCAGCACAACTGATCACCCAAGTCCAAGGATTCGGTGTAGGCCAAGCATGTTATGGATGCGGTGAGGCTGGACACTACAAGAAAGACTGCCCTAAGGCAAGGAACGCTGGCGGCATAGGAAGAGTAATGGCAATAGGGCAGAATGAAGCAATAGTTGATCCCACGGTGATTACGGGCACGTTTCTCCTCAATAACGCTTATGCATGAATACTCTTTGATTGTGGTGCGGAGAGGAGTTTCGTGAGTCATAAATTCAAGCACATACTAAAACAGAACCCTAAATCACTCAATAAGATATTCACAATAAAAATGGCAAACGGTAGAACCAAAAGCACGAATGCTATGTACATAGGCTGCACACTAACTTTAAACGAACATTCATTTCAAATCGATCTAATGCCGATAACTATAAAGAGCTTTGATGTCATCATCGGTATGGATTGGTTAAGCCTACACCATGCCGATATTCTTTGTCATGAAAGGGTCATTTTACTAAACCTGCCAAGCGGCGAAACTCTTGTCATTTATGGTGACAAACCCGGAACCAATTTACAAATCATCTATTGCATCAAAGCCCAGAAATACCTACGTAAGGAGTACCATGCCTTCTTAGCCCACTTGGTAGATAAGGAAAGAGAAATGAAGAGCATCAAAGACATTCTAGAGGTCTGCGATTTTCCCAATATCTTCCCTGAATATCTCCCAGGTGTCCCACCAGAACGACAAGTCGAGTTCAGAATCGATTTAATTCCCGGAGCTACCCTAGTAGCTAAATCTCCATACCATCTAGCGCCATCTGAGATGCAAGAATTATCCTGCCAATTAAACGAACTGCTCAACAAAGGTTTCTTCAGGCCAAGCTTCTCACCTTGGGGAGCACCGGTCTTGTTCGTAAAGAAGAAGGATGGATCTTTCCGCATGTGCATTAATTACCGGGAACTTAACAAGCTTACTATCAAGAACCGATACCCGCTACCACGTATTGACGAATTGTTCGAGCAACTCCAAGGAGCGAGTTATTTCTCGAAGATCAACTTAAGATCCGAGTATCACCAACAACGAGTCTTGGAAGGAGATGTTCCCAAAACAGATTTTCGAACTCGTTATGGTCACTACGAGTTTATAGTGATGCCCTTTGGATTAACAAACGCACCGGCGGTGTTCATGGACTTAATGAACCGAGTGTGTCGTTCATTCTTGGTCAAATTTGTGATCGTGTTCATAGACGATATACTAATTTATTCAAAGAACGAAGAAGAACATGGTCAACACCTCCGACAAATCTTGGAGACTCTAAGAAAAGAGAAACTGTATGCAAAATTCTCCAAGTGCGAATTTTGGATTCGGAAGGTAGATTTCCTAGGTCACGTGGTTAGCAAAGATGGAATACACGTGGACCCTTCCAAAATCAAAGCAATCAAGAACTGGTCAGCTCCAAGAACCCCAACGGAAATTTGACAATTCTTGGGCCTTGCTGGCTATTACCGTAGATTTATACAAAACTTATCGAAGATTCCTAAACCACTCACCACCCTGACACAGAAGGGTGTAACTTTCAATTGGGAAGGAAAACAAGACGCTGCATTCCAAACGCTTAAGCAAGCACTATGCAGTGCACCTATATTGTCCTTGCCAGAAACAACATAAGACTTCGTGGTCTATTGTGATGCATCTAATCAAGGTCTTAGATGCTTACTAATGCAAGGAGGTAAGGTTAGGGATGAAAGTGGGTCCAAACCCGGACCCGATGGACCCGGACTCAGAAAACCTGGAACCGGTTAACGGGATTTTATAGAACCGGAAACCGGACCGGTATATAGGAACCAGTTCCGGGTATGGTTCCGGGTAAAGTGGGTCTACAACCGGAAAACCCGGAAACATCAAAGTGGGTAGGTTGGAACCGGATAAAGTGGGTTTAGACCCGGAAAACCCGAAAAAACTGGAATTTTTTGGTAATTACTTACAACTTAGTGGGTTGAACTTTGAAAATTTTTATATTGATATCCCCACTTTGGGGGGCTGTAACTTATTGAATATGAAACCACAATTAACAAAATTAGAGTGTAAAATCATGTACAAACTCTAAAATACACTCTGGAAAAACCCTCATGTCAATCCAAATTTCAATGAATGAGATATACTTGTGTTAATATTTTCACATAATACAAAGTACAAAAACAAATAGTTGAAAAGTTGAAAATTTTCAGTTTTGATATCCCGACTTCGGAGGACTGTAAATCATTGAATGTTAAACCAAAAATGACAAAATTATAGTCTAAACTCATGTACAAAATGTAAACTAGAAGTTGGAAAAAACCACATGTCAATCCGACTTCAAACGAATTAGATATGCATGCTTTAAAACTTTCACCGAATACAACAAAACTAAAAACTTTCAGCTTTGGTATCTCAACTTTTGAGGACTGTAAGTCAATGAATATAAAACTAAAAATGAAAAATTTATAGTCTAGAATCATGTACGAACTCTAAACTACATGTTGGAAAACACCGTATGTCAATTGGAGTTGAAACGAATAAGATATGCATCTTGTAAACGTTTCACAAAAAGTGGTTCCGGTTCCAAAAACCGGTTTCGGATTTTAGACCCGGTTTACCCGGACCCAATGGACCCAAACCCAAATTACCCAGAACCCGGATAAAGCCAATTTTTAAACCCAAAACCGGACCCGGTTCTATATATTCCGGTTCTAACGGGTCCGGTTCCGGTTCGTATCCGGTTCCGGTCCGGTTTTCCGGTTCTAAATCTCATCCCTAGGTAAGGTCATCGCTTATGGCTCAAGACAACTCAAGACACACAAAGTCAACTACACTACCCACGATCTTGAATTAGGAGCAGTTGTTTTCGCGCTAAAGATCTGGAGACACTATCTTTATGGCACGAAATACACAATCTTCACCGATCATAAGAGCCTTTAGCACATTCTCAACCAAAAAGAACTCAACATGAGGCAGAGACGATGAGTTGAACTACTGAATGACTACGAATGCGAGATTCGCTATCACCCAGGAAAAGCGAATGTAGTAGCTGATGCTCTTAGTCGAAAGGAATACTCGGGCTGTCGAGTGAAATCCTTAACCATGATGATCCATTCACACCTATCCACAAAAATCAAGGAAGCTCAGAGGGAAGCCTTGAAAACAGAGAACGTGGCAGGTGAAGCCCTAATAGGAATGGACAAGAATCTTGAAGTCAAGGGTGACGGAGTTTGTTACTTCATGGATCAGATCTGGACACTGAAGTTTGGTGGATTCAGAGACATGGTCATGAACGAGGCTCATAAGACTCGATACTCCGTGCATCCAGGTTCAGACAAGATGTATCCGGACCTCAAGAAACTGTATTGGTGGCCGAATATGAAAGAAGAGATCGCTACCTATGTGGGCAAGTGTCTGACTTTCGCCAAAGTCAAGGTAGAGTACCAAAAGCCATCGGGATTGCTTCAACAACCCGAAATACCCGAGTGGAAGTAGGAATGGATAACCATGAACTTGATAACCAAATTACCCAAGGCAGCAGGTGGGCTAGACATCATTTGGGTAATCATAGATAGATTAACAAAATCCGCACACTTCCTACCCATAAAGGAAACTGACAAGATGGAAAAGCTAGCTCGAACATACATCCGAGAGATTGTACGACTACACAGTGTACCAATATCCATTATCTCTGACAGAGATAGTAAATTCACCTCGCGAATTTGGCAATAGTTACAAAAATCTTTAGGAACGAGACTCGACATGAGTATTCCTTACCATCCACAAACCGACGGTCAAAGTGAGAGGACCATACAAACCTTGGAAGATATGCTAAGAGCTTGGGTAATCGATTTTGGTAAAGCATGGGATACCCATTTACCACTAGTCGAATTTTCATACAACAATAGCTATCACTCCAGCATTAAAGTTGCTCTATTTGAAGCCCTCTACAGACGGAAGTGCAGATCACCACTGTGCTAGATTGAAGTAGGTGACACGCAACTAGCCAAGGGACAAGTACCCGACAACACTCTCACTGGCCCGAAAATCATAAGAGAAACAACTAAGAAGATTGTACAAATTCGGGAACGACTAAAGGCTTCAAGAGACAGACAAAAGAGTTATAGGGAAAAAAGACGGAAGCCCTTGGAATTTCAGGTCGGGGACCGAGTGTTATTAAAGGTCTCGTCCTGGAAAGGGTTTATACATTTAGGAAAACGTGGGAAACTAAACCCAAGGTATATCGGACCATTCGAGATCCTTGTAAGGATCGGCCCGGTAGCCTACAAACTTCGTCTACCGCGGGAACTCAATAACGTACACCCTACTTTTCATGTGTCAAACTTGAAGAAATGTTTGTTCGATGAGACCCTCGTCGTCCCTCTTGACGAAATCGAAATCAACGAGAGTCTCCACTTTATAGAAGAACCAATTGAAATCATGGATAGTGAAATTAAAAGAGCAAAACAAAGTCGCATACCCATCGTGAAGGTCCGCTGGAATGCAAAGCGGGGACCTGAATACACCTGGGAACGCAAAGATCAGATTAAACACAAGTACGCACATCTTTTTCCCTAATCCACAAGTGTTTTTCTTACATTAAATTTAGGGATGAAATTCCCTCTAACGGGGGGATGATGTGACAACCCAATATTTCGACTCTATGTAATGACCTAAAAAGTCAAGTATTGTAACCACTTTTGAAAATAATGAAATTAACTTTGAAAATAATTTGTAGAAAAGTCTCTATTTGGTTAACTACTATGTTAGATATCATTAAACCGTAAGCGTACATACGAAGAACGCCCAAATCTGACATCGTATGAGGAAGTTATAAATTTTCAAAGTTCGGTATAGCGGTAGACAACTAAAAACTCGAAAAAGAGAGCGAGCGACTTTTGGCCGGAATGACCTAAATGAGAATCGAAGGTCTCAACAATGGTATATCAACGATAAATAGTCTGGCAAAAACAGACATCGTATAAAGACGTTATGTATTTCTAATGAACTTTTCCTACCCCGACCTTTTTAAAATAAATAATAAAAATAATTTCAAAATTTGCCGACGGAGTGTAAACGAAAGTTTTAGAGCGTAGTCTCACCTACGCGTGGATATAAAGAACGTCGAAAACAGAGTTCGTATGAAAAAGATATGAATTTTTGAAGTTTACTAAATAATTAAAATATAAATTTAAATAAAATCCGGTATTATCCGAAGGAGGAGTCACCGGGCCAATCCGAGTTACGCCCAGCGTACTTGAGTGCTAGGCCTAGAAATGTCCACATCGCCCCTCTACTCCCCTATGACTTGTCCCATCCGAAGTTCCAGCAGTCGAGGATGCAGTCACGCATGACGCATGGGTACGTCCCGCGTAATCCCATACACCCAACGTACCGAGGCGGTTCCCAGCCCCTATAAAAGGGATGTGAGGGTTCCGGGTAAATTGCTCATTTTCTCTCCTTTTTCTTGCATTTTTATTTCGTTTTGCATGCAAGTAATATCCCGAAGCCCTGGTTTTCATACCCAAGCCCCAAAGGAAGTTTATGCTCCCGAGATTCCCGAGAATCCCGAGAAAATCCGCTTTCTCAAGTAAAAGTTCTGCTCAGTTTTCGTCTCACCTTCTTAAATCTATCAAGTGAGCTCATACCCCAATAAACTACGCCTTTAAATGTTTTTTATACACTTTTAGGGGGGGGGGGAATACAAGTAAACACACGGTTATTATCGTGTGTAACCTAAAGTTTCACTATATACACTTTTTATCAAGTAATCATATGTAACCTAAAGTTTCACTATATACGAATCAAACACTATATTTATACTTTAAGTATATGTGATCATTTATGTCACTTTAAATGTTATACTTAACATAACAAGTGAGCATTACACTAGGGTTTACTATATGAACAAAACATACACTTTGAAAAACTATAATAGGTATAGTTTACGAGAAAATCATGAACATTTACATACTAGAAACACTATATCAAAGAGATATTTTCATACACAAGAACAAATGGACATTTTCATATGTAAATCTGTTTTATACTAAGTTTTGTGAGACATTTCACGTATTTTCGAGTATGCATTTTAAGTCCTATATTATATACCATAATCCCTTGTAGGGGGAGCGTGATACTAGTGTATAGATCTATACGGGATTGACAATCCCACACCTAAGCTGTTAGCTACAGTTAGGCTGGTAGGCCTGGGGTGACAAACGTCATAACTTTCCAACACCTGAAGAACGTTGTTATAGGCATCCTGGTCAAATAATATGGTTATAAGACTCACATGGAGTATTAACAACACATTGATTTACAGGGTTTTTTCAAATGCCTTAACAATTTATACATAAAACTATTATTTTAGGCATGAAAAGCACAATTGCATTACAGTTTTGGAACAATTAAACTACCATCTACTATAGTAGAAAATATGGGATTTTCTAGGAACAGTTAAACATGTACAAATCATTTTCATTCTATTTCATACAAACATTGTCACTAAATACTTACGAACTCACCAACTTAAATGCTGACATACTCTTTCAAAACCACTTGTATTTCTCAGGGATTCAGTAATACAGGTAAATTACAGCTTTTGAAGAAGGGACGCTGAGGCGTTAGTGTAATTTCATTTTGACATCATATTGTAATTTCTTTTGAAACAAGTACTTTTCTACAATGTAAACTTTCAAATTATATATATGATGGTTGTGTTACGTTCTTTACTATGTATTCAACTGTTTCGATACTACATGAAGTCATCCGCCCTCGAACGATTCCGTCGTTCTGGTTTGGGGGTGTGACACAATGTAATAACTCATCACATGCAAGTTCTTGGGTCCTTGACACAGGGTGTGGTTTTCACATTTGTTATGATTTGCAGGTTCTAAGAAGTAGGGATGTGGAGCACAGGAAGATAAACATGATCATGGGGAATAGGAGAGTGTCGCTTGTCATCAAGATTGGAGTTAATTCTTTATTGCTTAGTAATGGGTTAGGGTTATATTTGAACGATTATTGTTACTCGTCAAAAATGGCGAGAAACATGATTTCTTTTCATGGTTTATATAAACAAGGTTTTAGATTTTCGTTTAATAATGAAATTGGTTCTATTAATTCTTTCTGTAATGGTAAATTTTATTTTGATGCATTGCCTTGTAATGGTATATATGAAACTTGATGGTTTTAGACAACTTAGGAAATAATGTGTTGCATATTGATTTGTCTAATGTTTTGGACGAGGCATGCTTGTGGCATTGTCGTCTTGGACATGTCAACAAGAAGCACATAGCCCAACTCCAAAAGGATGGAGTGTTGAAGTCATTTGACCTAAAGTCGGATGACACGTACGAATTTTGTCTGCTTAGAAAGATGACTAAGTCACCTTTCACTGGTACTTGTGAAAGAGGTGAGGGATTATTGGGTCTCATACACACCGATGTGTGTAGGCCCTTTAGATCCACCACAAGGGATGTAAATCGCTTCTACATGACTTTTACCAACGATTACAACAGATATGGGTATATCTCTTTAATCAAGCATAAGTCAGAAACTTTTGAAAAGTTCAAAAAGTTTAAGCAAGAAGTGGAGAATCAATTGGGCAGGAAGATAAAGATACTCTAATTCGAATGAGGTGGTGCATATCTTAGTATTGAGTTCCACGACTATCTTAAAGAATGTGGAATTGTTTCAGAATTGACGCCGCCTAGGACACCGCAGCTGAATGGTGTGGCTGAGAGGCACAATAGAACCTTGTTGAACATGGTTTGTTCCATGATGAGTGGAGAATCAATTAGGAAGGAAGATAAAGATACATAGCAAAGGTTTGTTATAACGTTCATGAGTACTCCTGAAATAAGATTTGAGTATTGGATTAAACCCACACTCATATGAATCACTTCATGGAATTTATCACCAGTGATTGTGAGATGATAATATCGTATAGTCTTTAAACCGAGATATATGGGTAGTTGTTTACAAGTTGGTGGTGCAATGATAGTGCGTAAACACATCAGTAACTTGAAGTTATAAAACGTATTGTTGTGTATGATTTAATAAGTAAATACTACAAGAATACAAGTCAAAGTTTATCTGTTCCTTTTATCCTTAGAGAATTAAAAGCGATCTCTTGGGCCCCTCGATGATTTTGTGATGACCAATGTGTCGGGCCCAATCAAGACTGAATTGATGTGTTCAATTAAGTTCTATCTCAAACAAATCAGAAATTGGGAAACAAATTGTTGGACAATGAGTATGACTTTATTCCACGTCTTTGTTCATACGATATCTTGAGAACGGAGGACTACATGATCACTGTGATGCTAAACATATTTCTAACATCAAACTAGGAATAATACAGGGCTTAAAAGAGTCACTTTGTATGATCTAGGAGGCCCATGTTTATGGACTGAATGCCATTAAGCCTAAGAAATCCAATAAGGACCACATAGATGGATATTGTTTCTTTTTTGGAGAAACTAGATACTCAAAGAGGATCTGCTCCTCTTATCTAGAAAGAAAGTCTAGAAGATACTAGTACTTCAGGTATCTACTAGATAAAACTCATACTTTTCATGTAACAATTAGGTACTTGGTACTTAAATGTTAATCTAATATATGTATTTGGCTTGCAGATATTTACTGAAGAGTAACTAGTTGAGCACAATCAAGTTGGAACTGCACTCTAGGAGTTTAGTTTATTAATTATGATAGGAATATAATTCACTTGTATTAAAAAACAATGTTTGCTTTGGAACAATGTATGTTTAAATTTAGCGTGCCTATATATATATATATATACATATATATATATATATATATATATATATATATATATATATATATATATATATATATATTAGTTTAAGTTATGAATGATTGACTATTTACTTAAATAGTTTTTCATAACGATCACCTTCATATTCAGAAATGATTAAAATTCTATTTATGAGACTAGATCTCTTAATAAGAATTATCAAGTAAATATCAATGTTTTATAAATAACAAGTTCTATATGCAAAATATTCTGACTTAAACTTGTTTTAAATCAAACTCATCTTTGAGATTGTTATATTTGTTATATAAATGACATTCTAATATTCCAACTACAAGAAATGGATCCTTGAAGGAAAATAATGTAGTTTATTTGACATATGTAAATATTATTTATATATAAAAGATTCATGATGATATTTTCACTCAGTAGTAGAGAAAATAATTATTAAGGAAGTATACATTATGGTGCATGACTTCCTTTCTAACGAATGTCTAAGATTTATCATAAGATACCAAATCAACTTTACTAACAACTATAGTAGTTATAAATTATATTTTATATGTTAAAACATAACTCTGAAATCTTTGTTGAAGATTTCAAATATAAAGTTGAAATACAAACTAGTAAGAATTATCTAAGCCCTTAATGATAATAAAGGATGAATTAAATTTTACCTTGGTATGATTTGCTTTCTAATCGGTAGAAATATCCTCCTTTTATTTCCTTGGGATAACATCTAGAACACTATCAATTGTACCTTATGTAGAAACACCAACTAACTAGTAGATATAAAATTTTCTTCATAAGATTTTGTATGGAATGACTCCATCCATATCTTACTTAAATGCTTATGGAATTGAAACCTATGTTGGACTAAAGCTTTTAAACCCATAACCTACTACATACATATTTGTATAATACTCTAATATGGATTAAATTTTTATATTCAAACCCACCAAGAATAAGTTATCTTATTCCTTTGATAGCCGAGTTAATAGAAAGCACACTTCTAATGACAAAGCGAGTGTGAGGTACATGGAACTTGAAGCAGCTCAAGAACCACAACCTGATGCAATTAAAGTTGGCACTATATTTAATAAGAATTGTTAAAATTGAACAATGGCTATTCGCAAAAAAAAAATTCACATTAATGGTAGAAATCATCTATGACTTGAGTAATGTGGAATCACTTATCGATGAACTTTTATTGATGGTTTCTAGAAAATCCATCAAATACCAAGATGCTATGTTAGATTTTGAATCTGATTAATGGCTTAGAGTCATGAACATGAGATGTAATCCATGTATGATAATCAAGTGTGGTCTTGATTGAACTTTCTCTTTATAGCAAAGCTAGAAGGAGTCAGTGATTCTTCTATAAAGAATACATTACATGGATAACCATACACATTTAAAGCAAGACATGTTACAAAAGGATTTTCTCATACTCATGTCATTGATTATGGTACTCATGACACTGACTATGATCAAACCTTTTTCACAAGGAGCTATGATTAGATCAACAAGGATACTCTTTACTATAAATTCATATTCTGAATATGAAATACAACAAATAGATTTCAAGAAAGACCGCTTTTCTTAATGGATATCTTGTAACGACCCAATTTTCACATCCGAAAATTTCATTTTAAAATATTACTTTAGAAAACATTAATAAATAAAAACATTGTTTGATCACACCATAACACATCGTAAACCATGTTTTAAAAAGTCAAACCATACATCCCATCCAAATATCAGAGTACAATCCCAGTGAATCTCGTAAATGCGGAAACCAGAGTGTGTGCATGATGTGCCGCTACCGCGCTGGCTCCTTCCCCTTCGGTGAAGAGGTACCTAAAAACAAAACTGTAAATGTAAGCACAAAGCTTAGTGAGTTCCCCCAACGTACCACATACCATACAAACACATAACATACGTACTGCCAGGCTATTCTGGGGTGCCTGACTACCCGGTACGGCCATTCTGGGGGTGCCGACCTACCCATACGGCCATTCTGGGGTGTCTTCCTACTCGTGTCAAGCCGTTCTGGGGTGCTGACTACCCATCGGTCCTAACAACCGATCCTCGGGGACTAGTCCCCTCCTGCTACCTCTATCGCATAACATAACAGGCCAACACACAAACATATCATCACATACTGTCATACGTTTCTGGGGTGTCTGACTACCCTGCGGTCCTAACAACCGAACTCTACTACTATCGCATATAACGTATCATGATAGCATATAACATATCAGGTAATAGCAAACCTAGATTATATCACAAAGACAATCATCTATCATACGTCTCCTACTGGTGGGCCGGCATTGTGGCCTTAGACCCACCACTAGTGGAAGGTAACTCACCTCAAAGTAGCTGCTGAACTGATCGGGAACTAACTGACTGCTGCTGCTCCGGAAATCCTCCGGCTGTAATTCCCACAACATACTCAATCAAACACCGCTAACTGTCCTTTAGGTAAAATGACCATTTTACCCCTGGTCTAGCTCTGAGTCAAAGTCAGAGTCAACTTTCAGTTGACCCGACTCGCCGAGTTGGATCTCCAACTCGCTGAGTCCCTATCAGACGATTGTCCTGAGTCCCTGTTTCTACTCGTCGAGTTAGGCTATGACTCGACGAGTTCATCTTCTAAACTGACGTTCAACCTCTTCATCCTACTCGCCGAGTTGTATGAACAACTCGTCGAGTTCATCTTCATCCGAAGAACGCTTATGCTAAGACTCGCCGAGTTGTATGAACAACTCGCCGAGTCTGTTCTTGATCTATGAAGATTGCCTTGGACTCGCCGAGTCAGGGCATTGACTCGCTGAGTCCTATCATGGGTGAGTTCAGCTTCCAACTCACCGAGTCACCCCCTGTGACTCACGGCTCAACTCGATACATCATAAAGGGACCAATTCAGTGACTCGCGACCAGACTAGTCGAGTCACATATACGACTCGCCGAGTCGCAGCCATGCATCCATCAAATACACCGATTTGCTCGATTCCAGTCCATGTCATTCACAGATCTGGGATTCTAGGATACAAATCACACGTAAAGTTTCTAACTTTACGTGTAGATAGTCACCAATATGAATTTTAGGGCTCAAAGTGCACCAAAAGAGGTAGATCTAGGGCTTTCATGCAATATGACCCCATAAAGGCATTAGATCCAAGCTCCAGGGACTAAATCATGCCTAGATCTAAAGGCTAACAACTTATTACAACCCACAAAGCACAAACAAGCTTGGGGAAAAGCTCAAGAAGGACTTCCATGAAGCTAAAAGAGATTACAAGCTTAAAAACAGAGGGGAAACGAGCTATACCTCAAGGAAAACGTTGAGATGACACAAAGATGCCTGGCCTCCTTCTCCTCTTCTTGATCTACTCTTCTTTCTCCTCAAAATCTTCAAGAACACACCAAAACACTCCAATCTCTCAATGAAATAAGGGTATAAACGATGTAGGGAGTTCTGGGGGTGAATGGGGGCGAGTTTGGGGCGGAATGAGGGTTTAAATAGAGTGCAAACCCTTGAAATTTAGGGTTTCATCCAGCAGCGGTGACTCGCCGAGTCCGGGAAATCGACTCGCCGAGTCGCCAACTTAAACGTGTCCTGAGTCTCGTCCCTACTCGGCGAGTCGGACCTATGACTCGCCGAGTCCAAGGCTAAAATAGGGAAATACTCAAATAAAATTCACATACCGGAAACCAGGTGCTACAAATCTCCCCCACTTATTTTATACTTCGTCCTCGAAGTCTGCTGCTCGATCCTGAAACAACTCGGGGTAATGCTCCATCATCTCGTCCATCGGCTCCCAAGTCCATTCCGAACCCTTGCGGTGCTGCCATTGCACCTTCACTAGTTCTACCCTCTTGTTCCTCAAAGCCTTCGACTTCCTGTCGAGTATTGCGACTGGGCGCTCAATGTAATTCAAGCTGTCATCAACCTGAATATCCTCCAACGGTACTACCGCTGAATCGTCCACTAGGAACTTCCGCAGCTGCGAAACATGGAAAGTGCTGTGGATCTGACTGAGCTCGGCTGGCAGATCCAGCCTATACGCCACCTTGCCCACCTGGGCTACAACCCTGAACGGCCCGATGAATCTTGGGCCCAACTTGCCTCGCTTCTTGAATCGGATGAAGCCTTTCCAAGGTGACACCTTAAGGAGAACCATATCCCTGACTTGGAACTCCAAGTCGGATCGACGCTTCTCGGCGTAACTTTTCTGCCGACTCTGGGCAGTCTGAAGTCTGCTCCGAACCTGCTGGATCCTCTCGGTCGTCTCTAGCACCACCTCGGTGCTTCCCATGACTCACTGGCCAACTTCACCCCAACATATCGGGGTTCTGCACCTCCGCCCGTACAACATCTCGAATGGTGGTCGGTCAATACTCGCGTGGTAGCTGTTGTTGTAGGAGAACTCAACCAAGGGAAGATAGGTATCCCAGCTACCACCGAAATCCAACACACATGCCCGCAACATGTCCTCCAAAGTTTGGATGGTCCGCTCACTCTGACCATCTGTCAGTGGGTGAAAGGCGGTGCTAAAATGCAATCGAGTGCCCAACTCGTCACGAAACTTCTTCCAAAATCTGGAAGTGAAACGTACATCCCTATCCAAGATCACCGATACCAGCACCCCGTGCCGCGCCACGATTTCCCTGATATAGATATTGGCCAACTTCTCGGCCGATATGCTCTTCTAAATCGGAATAAAGTGAGCACTCTTGGTCAGTCGGTCCACGATGACCCAAATCGAATCCACTCCACGCGCGGTTCTGGGAAGCTTTGTAATAAAATCCATGGTGATATCTTCCCATTTCCACAGTGGAATGTCCAACGGCTTCATCTTACCATGCGGTCTCTGATGTTCGGCCTTGACCTTCCTGCAGGTCAAGCACCGCTCTATGTACCATGCCACATCCCGCTTCATGCAGGGCCACCAATAGTTCAGACGGAGATCCCTATACATCTTCGTCGCCCCGGGATGAATAGAGAATCGGGACTTGTGCGCCTCATCCATCAAAATCTGGCGGACGCCCCCATGATACGGCACCCACACCCTATGGTGTAGTGTCAATAGACCCCGACTATCATAATCAAAGGAGGATACCTGACCCACCACGCGCTCGCTCTTCCGATGCTCCTCCTTGATAGCCTCCTGTTGAGCCTCCCGAATTCGCTCGAATAGGGGAGTCACTACGGTCATCCTCATGCATACGTCCCTGATCAGCGCCGCCTTGTGGCTAAGCGCATCGGCCACCACGTTGGCCTTCCCCGGGTGGTAAAGGATCTCGCAATCATAATCCTTCACCACATCCAACCACCGATGCTGCCTCATGTTCAGATTCGGCTGGTCCATGAGATACCTCAGACTCTTGTGGTCCGTGTAGATGGTACAACGAACCCCGTAGAGGTAATGTTGCCAAATCTTGAGGGTGAAGACCACGGCCCCCAACTCCAAATCGTGCGTCGGGTAGTTCGCCTCGTGGGGCTTGAGCTGCCTCGAAGCGTAGGCAATGACATGCCCCCTCTGCATCAGAACTGTGCCCAACCCCGAAATGGACGCATCACAATAAACCACAAAATCCTCTACGCCCTCAGGCAGGGCTAGGATCGGCGCCTCACACAATTTCTGTCTCAGTATCTCAAACGCAGCCTGCTGCTCAGGTCCCCACCGAAAGACCACGACTTTCTTTGTCAGTCGTGTCAGGGGTACGACTATCTTGGAGAAATCTTGGATAAATCTCCGATAGTAGCCTGCTAATCCCAAGAAACTCCGAATCTCTGATGGAGACTTCGGAACCTCCCATCTCATCACGGCCTCAACCTTGGCCGGATCGAACAGAATCCCGTTCTGGTTGACGAGGTGCCCAAGAAACTGCACCTCGCGCAGCCAGAACTCGCACTTGGAGAACTTGGCATACAAGCTCTCCCTCCTTAGGGTCTCCAACACCTCCCTCAGATGCTCCTCATGCTCCTCTTGGGTCTTGGAATAAACCAAGATGTCATCGATAAAGACTATCACAGACCGATCCAGCATCGGTCTGCAAACGCGGTTCATGAGATCCATGAACGCGGCAGGAGCATTGGTGAGCCCAAACGGCATCACCACAAACTCATAGTGGCCATAACGTGTCCGAAACGCGGTCTTCTGCGTATCCTCCTCCCTGACCCTCATCTGATGATAACCCGAACGCAAGTCAATCTTGGAGAACCAAGATGCTCCCTGAAGCTGGTCAAAAAGGTCATCAATCCTCGGGAGTGGGTAACGGTTCTTCACCGTCACCTTATTCAACTCCCGGTAATCTATACACATCCGATGCGACCCATCCTTCTTCTTCGCAAATAGAATCGGGGCTCCCCAAGGCGAACTGCTCGGACGAATAAATCCCTTGTCCAGCAGCTCCTACAGCTGCGTAGACAACTCCTGCATCTCAGGAGGAGCCAACCGATACGGTGCTTTGGCTATCGGAGCCGCACCGGGAATAAGGTCAATCCTGAACTCCACCTGTCGCTCCGGAGGTATCCCAGGTAATTCCTCCGGGAAAACATCTGCAAAATCTCGAACAACCGGGACCTCGCTCACGGTCGCCTTACCCGCCTCCCGGGTATCCATCACACACGCGACATATCCCGCGCATCCCTGCTGAAGATAGCGCCTAGCCCTCGCTGCAGAACATACAGTGGGTCCACACTGCGGCTGTTCGCCATGAATCACTAACTCTCCCCCGCTCGGGGCCCTGACTCGCACTAGCTGCTGCGCGCAGTCTATCACTGCCCCATTAGGGCTCAACCAATCCATGCCAATAATCACCTTGTTCCCACGCAATGGAATGGGAACCAAGTCTACCAGGTAACGCTCCTCAAACAGACGCAGAACGCAATCTCAAAACACCATCGATGCTTGCACCGATCGATCGTCAGCAATCTCTACCTCTAACGGGCAATCTAACTCGCCTGTAGTCTCATGAAACCTCTTGCTAAGCGCAAGAGAAATGAACGATCGGGATGCACCCGAGTCGAACAATACCTGAACTGGGATGCCGTTCACATGGAACGATCCTAATACATATATATATATATATATATATATATATATATATATATATATATATATACACACACACGGAGCACATATCAATATCATAACCACATAAAACAAAAGATAGAAGGAAAGAATCATACCCGTCACCACATCGGGCGCGGCGCGTGCCTCCTCGGTAGTCAGCTGGAATGCTCGGCTCCTCACCACCGGAGCCTCCGCCTTGCCCTGACGGCCATCTGTGATCCGCAGGGTCGCTGGAGCTGGCGCCTTCACTGGCACTGAAACTGTCAACATGGGGCAATTGGCCTTCTTGTGGCCCCTCTGGTTGCAGTGGAAACACAGCAAATCCGATGTCTGAATAACTGTCGCAGGAGTAGTGCAATCCCTGCTGATGTGCCCAAACTAGCCGCACTTGTAGCAGCCTGACGATCCCAACCTGCACGCCCCCTCGTGCGGCCTGCCGCACTTCCTGCAGCGGCTCGGTCCTGACTGGCCTTTCGGCCTCCCATCTGATCCCTTGGGCTTCTTCCCCGAAGCCCCTCCTGCCCGTCCCTCCTCAGATTTCCGTTTCCGGATGTGCTCCAAATCTATCTCCCTCTCCCTTGCCCTGGCGATCATAAAGTCCAAGGTAGGGCAAGCCGAAAAGCTAACATGCTCCCGGATGTCAGCTCGAAGCATATCGTGATAACGAGTCCTCCTCATATCCTCGTCACCAGCATACTGGGGCACCAACAAAGCCCTCTCCCGGAACTTGGCGGTGATCTCCGCCACAGTCTCCGTCGTCTGTCTCATATCCAGAAACTCCCTGGCCAACTGCTGAAGCTCGATAGCCGGCGCAAACTCTGCCCTGAACCTGGTCACAAAGTCTGACCAGGCCATAGCCTCGATAGCTGAGGCTCCCAACGAGTTGCCCACTGACTCCCACCAATCCTGGGCTCAGTTCCGTAAACACCCCGCTGCGTATCTCACCTTCGACCCCTCGGGGCAGAAGCTAGTCAACTATGCAGACTCGATGTCTGCAATCCATCTCCTGGCAGCAATGGGGTCCTTTACCCCATGGAAATCCGGCGCACCACTGCCCCTGAAGTCCTTGAAGGACAGTGTGCGTGACCCCGACTGGCCAGATGCCAAATCGCTCCTGAATGCCCGCAGGCGATCCTCCATCAACTCCATGATCCCTTCCTTGATTGACCCGAAGATAATGGGAGTCGACTCAAGGATGCCCCTGGTGATCTCTGACGCGATGAACTCGCGTAGTCCCTCATCTATCGGCTCGGAACCTGATCCCGAACCTGACCCCTCTCCAGAACCGCCGTCCACCGGCCTCGATCGAAGTACCACCATTCTGCAATACATCACAATAATCATTAGATATACTGGTGCTCCCTGAGGAATCATAGCTACTTACAAGTTCCCTGGTCTTGTCTTGGCCTTCCTTGGTTCGGGATCCTCTGCTTTCAGTAGTACGGGCCCATACTACCTTCCACATCTATCCGTACCTTCTTCAAGGACTGCCTCGACACCACCAGATCCCTTACACTAAGGCTAGTTACTACTACCGGCTCGCCCTAGGGAAACCTCCGGCTCAACTCGATTCAATCCTCAGCTGCTGCAGGCCTCCTTGTAATGCCAATTAGCCATCACCCAAACACCATCACATGCAACGAGACTCAGATAATCCTTCGAGTAACCGACTCGTCCCTACAATGGTTGGACTCAAACAAGAGCTGCGCAGTAGGATCAAATCCGGTACTCTAAGATTATTCAACTCTGATCACATGTGGTGTGACGTATTCGCCTAATGGCTAATTCCCATTATTCGGAGTCCCACGTAGCACGAAGCAAGCAGCATTCGGACAAGGGAAAATGACTTCAAACAATTCCGCTCTCATAGAGAGGAACTGAACTAGCACACCGTGTTAGCTTATACTACCAGGCAAACCCTAACAGGCTACCCTACCGCTGTCTACACTATACAAGCATGCAATTCACATATAGGTGGAACACATAAGGCAGGCACATAAGGCATCATTCCTAGATCCTTAGCCCTATTCTAGCATGTTGTTCTACAAAAGCTGATAAACATAACATAAACTGGTATGGGTACTTTGGGGAGTACTTACTTGAGCTCGGCCGGTCGCGCACATCACACACACTTGTGTTCTTTCTTAAACTCTTTTCTCATTGTTGGAAATCATTTTCTAAAAAAATTCTTTAAATCCCTAGATTTGAGTTCAGACACCCTCGAAGGTGAGTCTGAATCCCTCAAACCAGTGCTCTGATACCAACTTGTAACGACCCAATTTTCACGTCCGAAAATTTCATTTTAAAATATTACTTTAGAAAACATTAATAAATAAAAACATTGTTTGATCACACCATAACACATCGTAAACCATGTTTTAAAAAGTCAAACCATACATCCCATCCAAATATTAGAGTACAATCCCAGTGAATCTCATAAATGCGGAAACCAGAGTGTGTGCATGATGTGCCGCTACCGCGCCGGCTCCTTCCCCTTCGGTGAAGAGGTACCTAAAAACAAAATTGTAAATGTAAGCACAAAGCTTAGTGAGTTCCCCCAACGTACCACATACCATACAAACACATAACATACGCACTGCCAGGCTATCCTGGGGTGCCTGACTACCCGGTACGGCCATTCTGGGGTGCCGACCTACCCATACGGCCATTCTGGGGTGTCGTCCTACTCGTGTCAAGCCGTTCTGGGGTGCTGACTACCCATCGGTCCTAACAACCGATCCTCGGGGACTGGTCCCCTCCTGCTACCTCTATCGCATAACATAACAGGCCAACACACAAACATATCATCACATACTGTCAGACGTTTCTGGGGTGTCTGACTACCCTGCGGTCCTAACAACCGAACTCTACTACTATCGCATTTAACGTATCATGATAGCATATAACATATCAGGTAATAGCAAACCTAGATGATATCACAAAGACAATCATCTATCATACGTCTCCTACTGGTGGGTCGGCATTGTGGCCATAAACCCACCACTAGTGGAAGGTAACTCACCTCAAAGTAGCTGCTGAACTGATCGAGAACTAACTGACTGCTGCTGCTCCGGAAATCCTCCGGCTGCAATTCCCACAACATACTCAATCAAACACCGCTAACCGTCCTTTAGGTAAAATGACCATTTTACCCCTGGTCTAGCTCTGAGTCAAAGTCAGAGTCAACTTTCAGTTGACCCGACTCGCCGAGTTGGCTCTCCAACTCGTCGAGTCCCTATCAGACGATTGTCCTGAGTCCCTGTTTCTACTCGTCGAGTTAGGCTATGACTCGACGAGTTCATCTTCTAAACTGACGTTCAACCTCTTCATCCTACTCACCGAGTTGTATGAACAACTCGTCGAGTTCATCTTCATCCGAAGAACACTTATGCTAAGACTCGCCGAGTTGTATGAACAACTCGCCGAGTCTGTTCTTGATCTATGAAGATTGCCTTGGACTCCCCGAGTCAGGGCATTGACTCGCCGAGTCCTATCATGGGTGAGTTCAGCTTCCAACTCACCGAGTCACCCCCTGTGACTCACGGCTCAACTCGATACATCATAAAGGGACCAATTCAGTGACTCGCGACCAGACTCGTCGAGTCACATATACGACTCGCCAAGTCGCAGCCATGCATCCATCAAATACACTGATTTGCTCGATTCCAGTCCATGTCATTCACAGATCTGGGCTTCTAGGACACAAATCACACGTAAAGTTTCTAACTTTACGTGTAGATATTCACCAATATGAATTTTAGGGCTCAAAGTGCACCAAAAGAGGTAGATCTAGGGCTTTCATGCAATATGACCCCATAAATGCATTAGATCCAAGCTCCAGGGACTAAATCATGCCTAGATCTAAAGGCTAACAACTTATTACAACCCACAAAGCACAAACAAGCTTGGGGAAAAGCTCAAGAAGGACTTCCATGAAGCTAAAAGAGATTACAAGCTTGAAAACAGAGGGGAAACAAGCTATACCTCAAGGAAAACGTTGAGATGACACAAAGATGCCTGGCCTCCTTCTCCTCTTCTTGATCTACTCTTCTTTCTCCTCAAAATCTTCAAGAACACACCAAAACACTTCAATCTCTCAAGGAAATAAGGGTATAAACGATGTTGGGAGTTCTGGGGGTGAATGGGGCGAGTTTGGGGCGGAATGAGGGTTTAAATAGAGTGCAAACCCTTGAAATTTAGGGTTTCATCCAGCAGCGGTGACTCGCCGAGTTCGGGATATGGACTCGCCGAGTCGCCAACTTAAACGTGTCCTGAGTCTCGTCCCTACTCGGCGAGTCGGACCTATGACTCGCCGAGTCCAAGGCTAAAATAGGGAAATACTCAAATAAAATTCACATACTGGAAACCAGGTGCTACATATCTACTAAAAGGTATCTATATAGATTAGCTTGGAGGTTTTCTTAATCCATGTTATCCTAACAAAATGTGTAAAGCTTGAGATCCACTTGTGGATATAAAGCAAACATCTCAATGTTGCAATCATGATTTTAATATGCAACTATAAGGTATGTTTTTATATCCAAACGAATAGAACATGTGTGTTTACTAAGAAGTAGTGGGACCATAGTTACATTCCTAATCTTATATGAATGAGACATACTTAATTATAAGAAATTACATTCTGAAAATGTTAGGCCTTTTCGCCTTGACTCATAATGTATTTCTAAAATGAAAAACTTAGGAAGGACAAGATACATTCTTGGAATGTAAAATCTATAGAGATATATAAGATGAATGTTAAATGTTTTATTTGCTTATGCATATTTTGATAATATCTTGAAAGAGATCAAGATAGAAGATTCATTTGGTGGAACCTTAACATTGTCACATGGCACTAATTATGAGCTAGCCTCAAAATCACCTAGCTCATAGGTTTAAACTAGCTAAAATGATTTATATTTGATTTTCTTGGTAAGTTTTGTTGAAATGAAATATTTATGTAAAGAGCTACATAAGATTATAATTTCTAAACAAATATATATAATTATGAATTATAATTGGATTATGACATCATTGTCGGATGCAGAGTAGGTTTTGTTGGAATGAGGTCCAACCAAAACAAAATGACACAATATACTTCAAAATAAGAATACACTGCTTTATAAGTTTAAATCTAATATGATTGGATGAATGAGTTCATTGAAAAACTATGTTGAATTATGCCATTCAAGGATCACATAGAAAATCTTAGTGACTTCGAGAGTATACTTAATCGAGCTAAGAGACACTATGTCACGAAAGAACACCAATCATATACTCCAACATATTTAACTATACCTAAAGTAAAGTAAAATATGGAGATGATAGTATTTGCAAAATTCACACAAATTAAGCTTAGTTGAACCCATTAATAAAGTCCTTCATCTGAGCTAAGTATGAATGGTCACACTTAAACTATAATACTTTATTATTCAAGAAATAGGATTTTGATTTGGGTTTAGTATTTGGATATTGGACCATTTTAACAACAACCATTATATAATGTTTTAATATACTAGGATATGATCATAACATCAATGCTTGTTGTGTTCTATATTAACATGTTTAATCCATGAATAATATTATTATTCTAAAACTTCATAATCGGTTATAGTTGTGGGAGATATTGTGAAGTAATTTACATTATAATTAATTATGGTAAATATAAAATAAAATCAATTAATATCCCATTAATTTAGGTTATCAGTTTCACAAATCTATAATACCACCATCGATCCCCTCTCTTTCTCTAAAAATAGTTTCTGATTCACCTACTTCACAGGAGACATCACATTATTTCACCATCGCCGTAAAAATCAAACGACTACGTTACCACCTCTGCCCTCCTTATTCCCTACTACTATCGGCGCCACGATCTTCTTTCCCAAGAACAACAATCAAACCCTTTGATTTCTTCCATTCCTTTGTACTCCTCCTCCCATCACCAATATGTAGAAGAGTGTGGCATAAGGAATTGAAGAATGAAAATCCAGGTAATCTCACTAAGGTAAATTTTAATTTCTACTCATAAAAGGTATTTCTTAAAAACTATTGTCTGTAACCTATTTTTTTAAAACCCTAATTGATGAAGCCGTCTATTTTTTTTTTATTGATGTTAAGTTTTGTTGAGTGGTGATACTCCATTGATATTCACATAACATAGATGATAAAACGTGATTATTCTATATGGGGGAATGTCATGATATCGGTAAGATGAAACCGTTGGATTAATCTTTGCAACTATTTGAAAGTAAATGTGTTTAGTCTCACAAATATCGAATAACAAAAATTTAATTTTGACATCAATTGAAAACTCCAATGAGTTCATGTAGTGATTAAAAATAATTTGAAAACTCCACATGTAAGATACTTTCCAGTGCCTAAGAGGACTAAAATTAGACATGTCATTATGGATGAAATATACAATATAATATTATAAGAAAAAAAGATATGTAGGATCATTTCATTGTCACCTTCTCTCTACATAGAATTAGAAGAAAGATAAAGCTTTCATATGAACACATTAAATGTTATATTCATCGTTTACCAACTTTTTTTAATGTAATTCTATTCAAACAATTCATGTTATATAAGTTATTCATATGCTTTGAATTGTAGTTAATACACATTAAATGTTATATTGATCGTTTAACAACTTTTTTTTAATATAATTCTATTCAAACAATTCTTGTTACATAAGTTATTGATTTGCTTTGAATCGTAGTTAATTAATATTTTAAGGTGATATTAAGAACAAATGTTTTATGTAATATTCATATTCTTACATAAAGAACAAGTTAATTCTTATGAAATTTGTTTTTCATTCTCAATTATTCTTAATGTCTCTCACTCAATCGTTTTCATTCCTTTAGAATATATTTATTATTTTGCTTATTCTATTTTTTTGGATGAATTTTGGCTTGTTTGATGATAATGTCTAACAAGTGTTTGTTGAAATACCTAGAATCTATGTATCCTGTAATAATGTATTCTGCCAGAATAGAATCTATGTATTATACCAGAATGTATTCTATGTATTATGTCATATTTAATGTATTCTACCAGAATATATAAAGTGATAGTTAATTGCAAGTAACATGTTTTTAACCATTATTAGTTTTTGTTGTATTTGTAATAGGAAAGACTGGAAGAATACGTTGAAGACTTAATATGAATAACTTGAAGAATGAATAAAGTTTGATCATACTCACAATTTTAGAATGTTGTTATTTTTTAAGAATTTTATTCGTTTTTGTTGATATTTTTTTAGAATATGTATAATTATATTAAAATGTATAAGGCTTTTAGTCTGTAAGAATATGTATGAATTTGTATTTAAGTTCGGATATATAAGAATATATTAGAATGTTGTTATTTTCAACCTTAGATTCAAGAATTTTCTTATTCTTTAATAATATTCTAATAGAATAAAATTTTGAAAGAATATCATTCTAACAAAAAAAATATTCCGACAGAATAAAGTTGGTTATATTTATAAATTACGTTAGAATTAAAATTGAATTAATTAACAAAATTCATATTTTTTAAATTAGAAGAATTAATTATCCCTAAAAATCCAAAAATTTCCTTTTATAAATGTAGTTTATAGTCCAAAATACCATTTTGCTAAAACTTATGTGATTATATGATAAATGTTATCTCATTGTAATATCATACACTCTCAAATCATATTTATTGATTAATTTCATCCATTGGTTTAGATCTGTGCATTCTAACACACAATAGTTAGTAAAAACAAAATAACCTAAGAATATATATATATATATATATATATATATATATATATATATATATATATATATATATATATATATATATATATATATATATATATATATATATATAAGTGAATATACCATTAAGGGTATATAAGCTTAGGTCCCCAAACTCACCATACTACGTCGTTTTCTATCATATATATACATTGTAATTGTCTAATGTTCTTATAATTCAACTTCTAACTTGATTTCATTCAAAGATTTTTATAAATTTCATATTTATTTTCCTCTTACATAATTTTCATTTTCAACTATAATATATAGATAGCCTAATTGATGTTCGTCAAAAAGATGTGATGTAAGAGGAAGATAATAATGAAATTTTGAAATTTTTGAAAGTAAATCAAGTTAAAATGACGTATTATGGTGAGTTTGGGTACCTAAGCTTATATACCCTTAAGGGTATATTCACTTTTTCCATATATATATATATATATATATATATATATATATATATATATATATATATATATATATATATATATATATATATATATATATATATATATATATATATATATATATATATACTCTGTAAACGCCTTTAACCTTCTTGTGAATGCGATTACTGAATGATCAACTCTCACAAAGTTAGGATATTTATTTCATTAATATCATTGTTTAATATGTTGGTTGCCTCAATCAAATTGTATCTAACTTTAACTGTGATTGTACCAATTCATTGCATCTCACCTGAAAATTTCATTCATTGCACACCTTCCCCATAACCATTATAAACACTTAAACCTACACAATCAAGATAATATTCTTTTTTGAACATTATGATCGAAAATTATATTAACGACAATAACTTTATTATTAGAAATATAAAAAGTATATTTTCAATATAACAACTTCTGTTTTATACAATAACTTTTATATTAGAAAACAACCGACTAATTAAATTTCGCACCGTCCGATCATGTCCAACCTTACCTTTATTCCACTCCAGTCTTGTCACTTTGTCTCTTCAGCTTTAAAGAGAGAAGTGATGTTCGTTTTTTCTGTTTGAATATACACAATTTGTATGTGTGAATTATGATTGAGGAAACGTGCATAAGCGGATGTGAAAGCACTGAAGAGGTTTCAGCAATGGAGGTTTCAAATTCCCATGGAGACGCACGGCGGAGTAGAGATACAGATGTTACGAGCTCTGGCACCGGTAAGAGAAGAAGATTGGATTCTCAAGCTCAGGAGAATGTGTTTCTGCTTCAGTATCAGTCTCGACGTGAAATTGACGTCAATCTCCATGAGAATGTTGTTTTGACGGCGGTGTCTGGTGTTTCTGATCATGTTTCGTCGTTTATCTGCTCTATCAATGATGATTCGAGACCAGATCTGAAGGTATGAAATTCAAAATTCAACTACATCTTTTGTTTTCTCTAGAGAAGCTGGATAATGAATTCGTGTACGATACATGTTCTGGATCGTAATTAATTCTATTGAATGTTCATTTACAGGTGGAATGTCTTTCCGAAACCGAAATCTTCATGTCCAGTAACGACGGTTTCAGGTCAAATTAATTAATCAATCTCAATTATGATTCTGTTTCAACAATTTTTATCAGTTCGGATTTATCTATTTGTAGAATTAAAACTCCACACCACTAAATTTTTGCGTTATGTTTGTTAATTTACAGTAGAGAGACATCTGCATCGAGCGTGGTTTCATTAGAATCAGAAGAAATGGAGTCGTTATCCACCTCTACTCCAAAGAAGAAGAAGACCTCAACAGCAAACGAAGCTACTTCCGGTCATAAACCACCACTGGAAAAGTCTCCTTCTCCGGCTGAGCTTGAAGAATTTTTCTCGGAAGCGGAAAAGTACGAACAGAAACGTTTCACAGAAAAGTAAGTAGCTATGGCGAATTGTTCATGATACACATACACCACTGTTAACGTGAACCTCCACTATTCCTCCACATTGTAGAATTTGGAGTACAATCATCATTTCCAACTAATTTTCGTTTTTACTGTTCATCAGGTACAACTATGATATCGTGAAAGATGTTCCAATGGAAGGAAGGTACCAATGGGTTCGATTAAAGCCATAATCGATGGATCCATGACCTGTCAAATTGAAAGACATATCATCTAGTTCTTGATTATTCCCTTCTTCTACTAATTTCGAATTCTAATTTCTGTAACTATTTTCCCTTTTGGGGTTTGTTAACTGTTATCACAACAATTTAGGCTTTATCTCGTATGCTAACCACTCTTCTCTCATCTCTCCATCGTTAGAAGCTTCTTCCTCTGCAACATAACTATCAAACGATTCTACATTCTCTCTCCTCGCCGACTGTAATTTTGTGGGGTATATTTGGGACAACATACAAATCCTTGCAGCCTGCCACAAATCCGGGTATAAATCTTTTCCTACAGTAAAAATCTTTCACCCCTAAAAAAATTTCTCCTTATTTTTCTTTTTATAAATAATTTGTGATCATCGTTTTCACATGAAAGAATCTTGTACAACATGATGATGGTTATAAAAGTTCCCTTTTTTGTGAAGGGTCTTTTGCATCAAGCCTTTTGTGTTTTTTGATCATTTCATCTCGTGTTCCTTTGGTGTCATGTGCAGTTATTTGAGTTATTCTGCCTACATTCATTGCTTTTCCATTTTTGGCATTTAAGCTTTTGAGATTCTTTCGATTACATGTTCATGCATCTTTATCGAGGCTTTATATCTGTATCGATATAAAGCAAGGGGTTTTAAAGGTGTATTTTACGTGAATCTAGTGAGTTAATTAAATTATAATATAAAGTTTTATGTTAAAAAAAAAAATGGAAAATAAGCGAAGGCACGTGGAAAGTGGGGTGGAGTGTGTTGCTAACTTTGATTGTGCTTCGGATCTGATGTAACGATTATACTTTGAATGCCCCAATGGCAAATTCCAGACCCGTGAAGGAAACATTCTTGCTACCTCCATTATTTTCTTTCTAATTAAATAATTTAAAAAAAAAAGTTTTTCTTTTTACTGTTCAAAGAAAAATAATCAAAAAACCAAAATTTTTAATTCAAAGCCCCTTGTGTAAATTTCTGAATAAGTACATTTTTCTTTGCTCTAGAAGACTCTTCATGTACTTGTAAAAATGAGCTTCTTTCTCATCTTGTTGTATTTATTGTTTTTAGGTGTGGTGTGTTGTTTTTCTTGTGTTAAAAATCTCGTACAAATAAAATTGTTAAAAATAAACATAATTAGTAGACATGATAAACAAACAATTTGATGATTAGTAATGTGGATTAATATCAAATAAACTTAAGAATTGTCATGATTATTATTACGAACTAATATCGAATCGTTAGTAAGATAAAAGCAAACAAACCTACAAATAAATTTAAGAATTAAATGTCAAATCATTGCAAGTAATACATTAGATTATTGTTATTAAATTACCAAGTTTTGTCTCGAACTTAATCACGAATGAATCAAATGACGAGACAAAAAATAAAACCAACCTGAATACAACGAATATCATGACCGGTAACTGAATGAGAGAACGTATAGCAACAAAGGTTTTATGCCGATCTAGAGTTGTAAGCTTCAGAGTAAATACTCTATAATTCTTTGTTCTTTCAACAAGAGCCATAAACACAAAATGAATGCTTGAAAACTAGAAAAATGCAAAGTCGCATAAGGAGGGGGGCAATTCTGGTGTTGAATATGGATCCAGGATAGTTGTGTTTATACCAAAAAACTGTGGAACTTTGACGACAATAGCCCTTTGAGCTTGCCATGTGTCACATCATTTTGCTAGGTCAAATCCTAGTTGCGACACCTTACCCTCAAGCAACTTATTTTTTCAGTCTTTCAAAAGGGAATTTATAGCCAACGCTAAGTAGGTTAGTCCAACAAGATCGAAACGCAACCTTGCTAAAAGTAAAAGTTTATCTGGTCCTAGCAACAATGTGGTGTGCAAAGTGAGAAGGGTACCTAAATCATTCCATTTCATGAACATTTTGTCTCGCATCCATGGTCCCACTAGGCTAGCTTGCGGTCTTGGCCTATCCCTCAACCTCCACTATAGCCTTTATAGGTTAAAGGCAAGGAATGCCTTATAAAACCTGCAAATTTCCTTCCACCCACCAAGTTCGATTGTTTCTTTTCACTCAACAGATGATGCCACTTGGGTATACGACGATCAAACCATAATTTGATTTGGACAAATAAAAAGAAATTGATTCACTGGTTTATATGGATTTAAACCAAGAACCTTATGACATCTTTGGTTTAACCCCACAGATCATATGACATCCTTGTGTTCTCACCGAGCGTTAATATAGTTATGAGTTATGAACCCTTTTCGTGGCCCTTTAGAAAATAAACCACTTATTTATTTGAGTGGCGCCCATGTAACACCCCAAAATCAGGTAGGCCAAGAAGGAAAGAAAACCCTAAGTCAAAGGGTCAACTCGCTGAGTCCAGTGCGAAACTCGGTGAGTCCGAGCGGGATCCAGGTTCAGGAGTTAGTGACCGACTCGGCGAGTCGGCTAAGGGGACTCGGCGAGTCTGGTTTGAACGAGGAAAACCCTAATCTCGGGAGTTGTATCCTATATAATGGGTGTTATGTCCCTCCCCCAACCTCCTTATCATCCTAGAGAACCTGTAAACCCTAGATTTCGTGTGAGCTTCCATCATTTGAGAGAAATAACTTTGGAGGAAGGAAACTTTGGAAAGGAACTTGAAGATCAAGAAGGTTGCTTCAAAGGGGAGGTAAAGATCCGGGATCTACTTCAGTTTGTGTTCATCTTGGAGGTAATAAACTGCTATCTTCCCTCCTTTGCATCTAGATATACTTTTGTTATGAGATTTGAGGGTTTTATGGTTGTTTGAGACCCAATTCGAGGTTGGGGCCTAGATATGTCGTTGCCACTTCAGATTTAGTGTTGGGATGGTCCAATATGTCATAAAGCATCAGAAGATGAGTAGTTGGTGAAGCCCTTTTGTCCCTAAACCTAGCCCTAGAGTGTTTTGAGCCTTGATCTCTTTAGTTATACGTAAAGTTTGCAACTTTACGTGAGGATTGAGCTTTGGGAGTATGGATCTATAAGTTGGATCCTCTGCATGGCTCGAAAAGCTACTGTATGGATTAAGAACTGGTACAACTCGGCGAGTCACATGGGTGGACTCGGCGAGTTGGATGAAGTTGGGCAGGAACTCGACGAGTTGGTTGAAGATAGCCTTGGACTCGACAAATCTGTTGTTGGACTCGGCGAGTCTAGTCATGACGTCCTAGCCTTTTCTGGTTAAGCTGAGAATCGGTGAGTCAAAGGACGACTCAGTGAGTTGAGATGGGATTTTTAGAGTTGAGGTACTCAGCGAGTCAGCGGGCTGACTCGGCGAGTAGGGTCAGTCAAGAAGTTTGACCTTGTCCGAGGACTTTGACTTTGACCAAGAGTTGACCAATTGACTTCCAAGGGAATTTTGGTAATTATTGGTATTTATTGGGTTCAGTATTTTGTTATTATCAGGGGTGGAGTTTGTGACAGAGGTTGGAGCAGCGTAAGCTTATCTTTTCAGTCAGCAGATTGCAAGGTGAGTTTCCCATTGTGTGAATGGGTCTAAGGCCACAACGCCTGCCCATGTAGATACGAGTAGGAAGACTCGGGGGTTATCCCTAGGCACAATATGCTAGTACGATATTCAGGACGAGGTCCAATGATAGCGGGCGGGTGCCCAAGGAATGGTTTATATGATAGTTTATACTTGTTATCTGTGTGATACATGTATGTGCCTGGTAGGGAGGTGAGTGTGGGCGAGGTCCCGTATCTCACCAATAGCAGAGTGTGGATGGTGTTCCACATCTCATTAGCAGCAGAACAGGGGCGAGGCCCAAGTTAGGGAAAGCGTGAGTGTGGGTTGGGCCCGTATCTCACTATCAGTAAGGGCGTGGATGGGGTTCCATGAGTCATCGGTAGCAGGACAAGGGCGAGGCCCAAGATAGGCGAGGCCTCAGGACAGGATTTGTGAGTATATATTAGCTTATGTGTTGTTATATGCTTATGTGCTATTATATGTTAGCGGGAGGGGCCCAGTGAAAGGAGAGGCCTAAGTTAAACAGATCTGTATCCGAGCGGGGTTCGAAGCCAGGTGGGGCTTGGAGCGGCGGGGCTGTTGTAACGGGTGAGGCCCAAAATAGCGGGCGTGGCCCAGTATGTGCAGTATGTAGTTATGCATGGTATGTGGTAGGGTGAGGGAACTCACTAAGCTTCGTGCAACGGTTTCAGTTTTGGTTTCAGGTACTTTCGGTAGCGGAGGGAAGAGCTCGGGGTGATCGCATGGCACACACCGTAGATTAGACAGCCTGGGAATGTTTGACTCTGATAATGAACATGTGATTTGGAAATTAATACTCTGGTTATGATATGGATTGATAATTATATTTAAGTAATGTTTTATAAAAGAAATTTTTAGTCTTAAATTTTGGGTCGTTACAAGTTGGTATCAGAGCCTTGGTTTGAGGGATTCGGACATGCTCTCGGGTGTATCTGAACTCAAACTGAGGAATTGGTATAAAGGTTTTCAAAATGAAAAGACAGATTGTAAAAAAAAAAAAAAAAGAATGCTTTAAGAACGAAAACAGTTTTAGGAAAGCAAAAAGAATTCAGAAAGAAAAGAATTTTGATAAGAGAAAAGGGTGTGGTGCATGCAATCAGCCGAGCTCAATTAAGTGCCCCAAAATACCCATACAAGTTTATGTTATGAATATTGGTTAATAGAACAACATGCTAGATTAGGACTAAGGATCTAGGGAGGATGCCTTATGCGCCTGTTATATGTGCTCTGAGCTGCATAATAGTGCTGATTAGATAGTAGTAGGATAGCCTGTTTAGGTTATGCCTGAGATTATGAGTTTGTGTTGCATGCTAGTACAGATTCTTGGTATGATATTATGATTGCTTGAGTATGTATGGTTAGATTTTTCCCCTTGTCTGAATGTTGCTTGCTTTGTGCATTGCGGGATTCCGAGTGATGGGAGTTAGTCATTAGGTGGATACGTCACGTCACATGTGATCAGGGTTGAATAATCTTAGAGTGCTGGATTTGGCCCTATTGCGCAGCTCTTGTTTGAGTCCAACCGTTGTAGGGACGAGTCTTTTACTCGAAGGATTATCTGAGCCTCATCACATGTGATGGTATCCAGGTAATGGCTAATTGGCATCATAAGGAGTCCTTCAGCAACTGAGGACTGGTTTGGTTTGAGTCAGATGTTTCCCTAGGGCAAGCCTAAGATGAGGTAGTGCTGGGAGCGATAGTAGTAGAAAAGGGACCTCGTGGAGTCGAAGCAGTTCTTGAGGAAAGTACGGATAGATGTAGAAGGTAGTATGGACCCATACTACTGAAAGCAGAGGATCCGTACTCGATTCGGGAAAGGTCGAGACAAGACCGGGAACCTGGTAGTGCATGTGTTTGGTCTTGCAGCGGTGATAAGTATCCTGATAGTGGTTGTGTTATATTTTTAACATAGTGACGTTGCGAGAGAGACCAGTGGGAGGATCAGGTGCCGGAGAGGGATCATGCTCGGGTTCAGGAGCCGAGCAACTTGAGGAGAGAATGAGGGAGTTGATATCAGCTTAGGTTACGCGTAGCATACTAGACCAGACTCTTGTGATCTTTGGCACGGTCAAGGAGGGTATATTGGAGATTTTGGATGTGAGGCTAGGAGCCTTCCGTACCGAGATGATGGCTTTGATGGGAGCGCGTACTTTGACATTTTGAGAGTTTAGGGCTTGCGGGGCACCAGATTATCATGGGGCTAGGGACCCCATCGCTAACAACTGATGGTTGGCTGATGTTGCCAACGCATTCCGTACGAGCCGGTGTCCCGGGGGGGGGGGGGGGGGGACAAGGTCAGACTCGCTTCCTATCTTCTGAAGGACAGAGCGAGGGATTGGTGGGAAGAGAGTGGTCATGCTTTGGGTGATGATTTCGCGTTGGACGCGATGACATGGGGTGATTATTCAGCCAGGTTCAGGGCGGAGTTTTCGCCAATTATTGAGGTGCAGCAGTTGGCACGGGAGTTTCAGGATTTGACGCAGACCACTGAGACTATGGCGGAGATCACCGCCAAATTCAGGGAGAGGGCCCTTCTTGTTCCGCAGTATGTCGCGGATGAGGAGATGAAGAAGGCCCGATACCATGAGATGTTGAGGGATAACATCAGGTAGTTTGTGAGCGAATCCAGCTGCAAAACGTTGGAGGATATGATTGCGCGAGCTAGAGAAAAGGAGATTGATTTGGAGCAGACCCGGAAGAGGAAGCCGGATGAGATTCAAACAGTTTTGGGTTCGGGAAAAAAGGCCCAAGGGATCGGGTTCGATATTGAGGGATTATCAGGACTGCGACCGGTGCGGGAAGTGTGGCAGGGCGCACGGGGGTGTGTGCAGGAGTGGTAGCGGTGGTGAGTCTGGCTGTTTCAAGTGTGGTCGGACTGGTCATTTTAGCAGGCATTATACTGCTACCACCACACAGGGATCCGATTTGATATGTTTTCACTGCAACCAGTAGGGCCACAAGAAGGGCCAGTGCCCCAGTTTGTTTTCGGCAGGACGGGTGATGGCACCTGCCCTTGCAACTTTGAGGATCACAGTCAGCCATCAGGGCCGCACGGAGGCGCCTGCGGTAGGAGGCAGGGCTTTTCATATGACTACCCTGGAGACGCGAGCAGCGCCGGACGCTGCAGGTATGCGACTTCTGTTTTCAGTCCTTTTATTTGTGCATGATTATATTGTTATGGTTCTGCATCATTATCGGTATGAGTATTTTATTTTGTGTCGCTTGTTGTGATCGAGTTATATGCCATCTTCATACCTTGGATATTTGAATAGTAGTTAGGGGATGTGCCCTATTGGAGAAGGTTACTTAGGATGCAGTAACTGTAGCATGACTGGGAGGGACTTGGTATGTCTCGCTAGTTCGGAGTTGTATAGTTTCAGAAATGGACTGGTTAGACCCCTAGCTATGGTAAGATTGGGGTTCCTCAGCAAATTGATTATGGATTGGTAGTAGGCATTGGGTTTTTTTTCAAGCATTGAGCAGCGAGGGGTAAGCAGGATCGAAGTGGGGGAGAATCCTCCGAGTGTTCAAGGGTAAAAGCACGCAGGTCCAGAATGAGTACGCGATCTCTGAGAAGGAAAAGAAGTAGTACAACGTTCGATGGTTAGTACGTGGTTGGGAATCCCGGTTAAAGCATGGTAGAGCGGCGGGAGAGCCGCAGCTTCCTCCAGCAGCGGTCAGTGGTGGAAGGTGATGTAAGACTGCGGGTAAGTCGTAGCATTCCATAGTAGCTTCGTTAGCGGAGTTGGGGCGAGGCCCTTATCTCCTAGTGATTAGAGAGGGATCATAAATGGGTAGTGGATGAGAATAGTAGGGAGTTGCCTGTATCGCCTAGTGAGGAGAGACCTTAGGAGAGGTCGCTCCAGGGCATAGTTGGGTGAGACCCGTGGGTGAGGCCCGTATGAGAATAGCAGTATAGGTGAGACCTGAGAGCAGGGTTGCTCAGTAGTATGGTTGGGTGAGACCTGTGGGCGAGGCCCGTGCGAGAGTGGTTAGGCAAGTGAGACTAGAAGGATAGAAGCGGGTGAGACCCGTGGGCGAGGCCCGTGATTTTTAGTAGCACAGGTGAGACCTGGTAGGGACCGTAGTATCGGATAGGGGATTGAGGATCCCAAGAATGTAGTGCCTAAATAGATTGAGCAGTTATAGGTATTCGAAGTGCCTTTAAAATTCGTTGGGAGTGACTAGGAGTTGTGTTGGGACTAGCGACCGGTGGGAGCCAGTAATCCAGATATTGATAGATTGATAGGGACTAGGGTGGTCTCAGTTTATCCAGAAGGCAAATAAGGTATAGCAGAAATTTTCAGTCAGTAGCAGTGCTGGTAAACAATCTAAGGTGGAATTCAGTTAGTGAATCATGGGGTGCTCGACACCAAAGTATAGTAGAAGGAAATGCCCAGTGTATACTGGCGACAATGACCAGTATTGGAGGTAGCAGGATGAATGGATTTGGTGAAGGATAGGACCTTCACAGTGACAAAGGAAATAGTTGGTTATGGAGCATCGCCTTGGGAAGGCAAGAAAACGCAAAAGGAAAGAGGGATGAACCCCTATGGGTTCATTTGCAGTACTCGGACAGTACCAAAAGGATTGTCGGCTGAGTAAGTTATGTTTCCAGAATGTTCAGGGTCGGGGTTGACCCGAGATTATTATTATCTGCAAGGGTTAATGGTCTTCAGGAGGATCGGGCGAAAGTCCAGCGAAGGTAGGCAGCGGGTGTTGGATTAATAGCAGGGTATTGGAAGCAGATCGCAGACGGTGGGCCATAGAAAACTTTGAGGACGAAGTTTAGTTTAAGTGGGGGAGAGTTGTAACACCCCAAAATCAGGTAGGCCAAGAAGGAAAGAAAACCCTAAGTCAAAGGGTCAACTCGCTGAGTCCAGTGCGAAACTCGACGAGTCCGAGCGGGATCCAGGTTCAGGAGTTAGTGACCGACTCGGCGAGTAGGCTAAGGGGACTCGGCGAGTCTGTTCTGAACGAAGAAAACCTTAATCCCAAGAGTTGTATCCTATATAATGGGTGTTATGTCCCTCCCTCAGCCTCCTTATCATCCTAAAGAACCTGTAAACCCTAGATTTCGTGTGAGCTTCCATCATTTGCGAGAAATAGCTTTGGAGGAAGGAAACTTTGGAAAGGAACTTGAAGATCAAGAAGGTTGCTTCAAAGGGGAGGTAAAGATCCGGGATCTACTTCAGTTTGTGTTCATCTTGGAGGTAATAAGCTTCTATCTTCCCTCCTTTGCATCTAGATCTACTTTTGTTAGGAGATTTGAGGGTTTTATGGTTGTTTGAGACCCAATTAGAGGTTGGGGCCTAGATATGTTGTTTCCACTTCAAATCTAGTGTTGGGATGGTCGAATATGTTATAAAGCATCAGAAGATGAGTAGTTTGTGAAGCCCTTTTGTCCCTAAACCTAGCCCTAGAGTGTTTTGAGCCTTGATATCTTTAGTTATACGTAAAGTTTGCAACTTTACGTGAGTATTGAGCTTTGGGAGTATGGATCTATGAGTTGGAGCCCCTGCATGGCTCGAAAAGCCACTGTATGGATTAAGAACTGGTGCAACTCGGCGAGTCACATGGGTGGACTCGGCGAGTTGGACGAAGTTGGGCAGGAACTCGGCGAGTTGGTTAAAGATAGCCTTGGACTCGACGAATCTGTTGTTGGACTCGACGAGTCTGGTCGTGACGTCCTAGCCTTTTCTGGTTAAGTTGAGAATCGGTGAGTCAAGGGATGACTCAGTGAGTTGAGATGGGATTTTTAGAGTTGAGGGAGTCGGCGAGTCAGCAGGCTGACTCGGCGAGTAGGGTCAGTCAGCAAGTTTGACCTTGTCTGAGGACTTTGACTTTGACCAAGAGTTGACCAATCGACTTCCAAGGGCATTTTGGTATTTATTGGTATTTATTGGGTTCAGTCTTTTGGTATTATCAGGGGTGGAGTTCGTATCGGAGGTTGGAGCAGCGTGATCTTATCTTTTCAGTCAGCAAATTGCAAGGTGAGTTTCCCATTGTGTGAATGGGTCTAAGGCCACAACGCCTGCCCATGTAGATACGAGTAGGAAGACCCGGGGGTTAGGCCTAGGCATAATATGCTAGTACGATATTCAGGACGAGGTCCAATGATAGCGGGCGGGTGCCCAAGGAATGGTTTATATGATAGTTTATACTTGTTGTCTGTGTGATACATGTATGTGCCTGGTAGGGAGGTGAGTGTAGGCGAGGTCCCGTATCTCACCAATAGCAGAGTATGGATGGTGTTCCACATCTCATTAGCAGCAGAACAGGGGCGAGGCCCAAGTTAGGGAAAGCGTGAGTGTGGGTTGGGCCAGTATCTCACTATCAGTAAGGGCGTGGACGGGGTTCCATGACTCATCAGTAGCAGGACAAGGACGAGGCCCAAGATAGGCGAGGCTTCAGGACAGGATTTTTGAGTGTATGTTAGCTTATGTGTTGTTATATGCTTATGTGCTATTATATGTTAGTTGGCGGGGTCCAGAGACAGGTGAGGCCTAAGTTAGACAGATCTGTATCCGAGCGGGGCTCGAAGCCAGGCGGGGCCTGGAGCGGCGGGGCCGTTGTAGCTGGCGAGGCCCGAGGTAGGGGTGAGGCCCAAAATAGCGAGCGTGGCCCAGTATGTGATAGTAGTAGAGTTCGGTTGTTAGGACCTAAGGGTAGTCAGACACCCCAGATACGTATGACATTATTGTTGGGTTTTGAGCAATCTAACACTTCCTAAGTGTGCATGCAACCCTAATAAACCTTGGATCTATGTTTGTCTAAATACATGCAAAATAATAATTTTACAAGGTTTATAACCTATCTAACATGGCATGGGGAACATTTCAATATAAAAGAGTTAGAAGAGATTACATACCTTTTGGTGAGTTTGGTTCTAAGGAGTTTGAGGGCCAAGCACCAATAGTGTGAATGCCTCAAATGGAATCACAAACACCACAAACTCTTGGAAAACTTTAAGAGAGTATACACCTTGTATAAAAATCGGCCACACACATGCACACACACACTAGTTCACTAGTTTTCTCTTAGGCTTCATTTCATGCTCCATAAGCATGCTTATATAGTGTGCATGGTTAGGGTGAAACCCTAATAACCCATGTCTTTTCCTTTTCCAAGGATCCATGGGTTAAAAGCTCCATGGATCATCCATGGACTTCCACATAAGCCTATCCCATTAACAAATGAGTATTAGCCCACACTATATAAAACAAATAGCCCATAATTTAATTAGTATTCCTTTTAATCTCTAAATTAATTCATAATTAATTTAAGACTAAAACTAATTAAATAACGTAACTTCATATTAATATATTATAACTCATAATATATTAATAAACATATGTGTATAACTCTCATAAAATTATCCATAATAGTTTGGATGAGATGCAACCCAAATGGACCATGCCGGTCGGGTCAAGTATATACCAAATAAGTTATGGACTTAGACACCTTATCCAACAGACTCCCACTTGGATAAGTCTAATAACTATATTTGCCTATAACTTCAGGAACCAACCAACAATCGTAGCTCTCGAAAACTCCCTCGAACAATGAAGACTCTGTCGAACTATGAAGCGCCATTTTAGATAACTGATCACATAATCCTCTGTTCTCATGATATCAGCCGGACAAACACATGGAACTATGTCTTGCTTATTGTCTAGCAGTTGTTTCTCGATTTTCCGATTTTTTTGACGAAGAACTTCACTGAACACATCGGTTTAGTTCTGACCAGGCCTGGTACATGGGTCAACACAAAATCATCGAGGGGACCAGATATCGCTTCTATTTCTAGAAGGAACAGATAAACTTCGACTGATATGCTTGTTCTACTACTTATTGAATTGTACATAAAGGCACGTTTTATAACATCAAGTTACTGATGTGTTTACGTGCAATCAATGCACAACCAACTCATAGGTAACAACTCATATCTCTAGGTTTAAAGATTTATATGATGTTATCGTCTCACGATCACTCGAGATAAATTCCATGAAGTGATACAAGTGAGCGTGGGTTTATACCAATACTCATAACTTATGAGTACTCATGAATGTTGCAGCAACCATTGCCATGTCTAAACACCTTTAAGGCATCTACAAACCCAATTCATGACAATCTTGATTCATACCTACTTCCGACGTATGATCGATTGTGGAGGTTTGAATAAATTAATTATTCTGGAAGTCAAAACATGCAAAACTGAAACAATAGTAAATAATTGACAATGATAGTAACACTTTACTCATAAATAAATCACAAATTTTATTCATCATCAAACGTCGATTACATTTTACAAGTTTCAGGAAAACTATCTAATCTGTAAAACTAATATCGTCCCTCAGACCGATGCGTCTCGCATGCTGAAAATGCTTAACCCTCGTCAGTCCCTTCGTAAGGGGATCTGCAGGATTCTCATCCGACGATATCCTCCTTGTCACAAGCAGTCCTTCTTCAATCTTGTGTCTTATGAAGTGATATTTTCTGTCAATGTGTCGGGATCTACCATGATCTCTTGGTTCCTTGGCTAAGGTAACCGCACTATTGTTGTCACAGAAAATCTCTATAGGTTCCTTAATAGCTGGTACAACTCCAAGGTCTCCGATGAAGTTCTTTAGCCATATCGCCTCCTTCGCTGCTTCACTCGCTGCTATATACTCTGATTCACAAGTCGAATCAGCCACCGTCTCCTGCTTGGAACTCTTCCAAGAAATTGCCCCTCCATTTAAGGTAAAGATCCAGCCCGACTGAGAGCAGAAATTATCCCTATCAGTCTGAAAACCAGCATCACTATACCCTAATACTTTCAAGTCATCACAGCCACCAAGGGTAAGGATCCAATCCTTAGTCCTCCGCAGGTACTTGAGAATGTTCTTTACCACGGTCCAATGAGCCTTGCCAGGGTTCCCCTGATACCTGCTGACCATGCTCAAAGCAAATGCCACATCAGGACGGGTACAAGTCATAGCATACATGATCGAGCCAACTGCGGAAGCATATGGTAATTGGCTCATCTCAGCTATCTCTGCCTCTATACTCGGACTCTGAGTCTTACTCAGTTTGGTATTGCTTTGGATCGGTAAATCTCCTTTCTTGGAATTCTCCATGTTGAACCTTTTCAACACCTTATCTAAGTAGATACTCTGACTAAGTCCAATTAGTCTTCTACTCCTTTCTCTTAATATCCTTATCCCTAGGATATAGGTAGCCTCCCCTAGGTCCTTCATAGCAAAGCACTTCCCAAGCCAGGACTTAACCTCCTGCAAGGTTGGGATGTCATTTCCTATGAGTAGTATGTCATCCACATACAATACCAAGAAGCTAACTATACTCCCACTAGCTCTGACATACACGCAAGACTCATCTTCGCTTCTCAAGAAGCCAAACTCTTTTACCTTCTCATCAAAACAAAGATTCCAGCTACGAGATGCTTGTTTTAATCCATAAATGGATTTCTCAAGCTTGCATACTCTATTAGGGTACTCTGCATTGACAAAACCCTCTGGCTGATTCATGTACACATCCTCAGCCAACTTTCCATTAAGGAAAGCGGTTTTGACATCCATTTGCCATATTTCATAATCATGAAATGCTGCAATGGCTAACATAACCCTAATAGACTTAATCTTTGCTACCGGCGAAAAGGTTTCATCATAATCAACACCTTGAGTTTGAGTAAAACCCTTCGCAACCAGTCGAGCCTTATAAGTATGCACTTTTCCTTCCATGTCTGTCTTCTTCTTGAAGATCCATTTGCACCCGACTGTTTTACGGCCTGGTACATTGTCAACCAAGTTCCAAACTTGATTGTCATACATGGACTGTATCTCGCTGTCCATAGCCTCCTTCCATTTAGCAGACTCCGGGCCTGCCATGGCTTCCTTAACACTGCTAGGTTCATCCAAATTTACTAGTGTACTATCACTAATAAACGTATCACCTTCCGTAGTAATATGAAAACCATAATAAAACGAAGGTGTGTTCCTAACCCGTGTGGAACGCCTCGGAGGTACAGACTCGTCAGCTGGATCAACATGAGTTTCCTCCTCAGGTTGATTGCTAGTGTCTGAGGTTCCTTCACCAATTGATTCTTGAATCTCTTCAAGATCAATCTGACTCCCACTGTCTCCTTGGCTTATAAATTCTTTCTCGCGAAAGATCCCTCTTCGTGCTACAAAGACCACATTCTCATTGGGTCTGTAGAAGAGGTAACCGAAGGATTTCTGTGGGTAGCCGATGAAAATACACCTTTCACTTCGGGGTTCAAGCTTACCATGAGTTTCACGCCTCACGAAAGCTTCGCAACCCCAAATTTTGATGTGGTCCAAATTGGGAACTTTCCCAGTCCACATCTCATGAGGTGTTTTGGTAACCTTCTTTGTAGGGACTAGATTAAGGATATGGGCGGCAGTCTCTAAGGCATACCCACAAAAAGAGATTGGTAACGAAACTCGACTCATCATAGAGCGAACCATGTCCAACAAGGTTCGATTACGCCTCTCAGCTACACCATTCAGTTGTGGTGTCCTGGGAGGAGTCAATTGTGAGACAATCCCACACTCCTTAAGATAGTCAAGGAACTCGGTACTAAGATACTCACCACCTCGATCGGATCGAAGAATCTTAATGTTCCTGCCCAATTGATTTTCTACTTCCTACTTGAATTCCTTAAACCTTTCAAAGGTTTCGGACTTATGTTTGATTAAGTAGACATACCCATATCTACTAAAATCATCAATAAAAGTCACATAATACCGATTAGCATCCCTTGTGGCGGTTTTGAATGGCCCACATACATCAGTATGTATTAGGTCCAACAAACCCTCACCCCTCTCACAAGTTCCAGTGAAGGGTGATTTTGTCATTTTTCCAAGTGTACAAGATTCACAACTATCATCTGATTTAAGGTCAAATGATTCCAAGACTCCACTCTTTTGGAGTTGGCCTATGCGTTTCTTGTTTACATGTCCAAGACGACAATGCCACAATGATGCTTTATCTAGGCTAGTAGAAGAATCAATATACAACACATTATTTCCTAAGTTGTCTACAATCGACACAGTTTCATACACGCCATCACAAGGTAATGCTTTAAAATAAAACACATTATTAAAGAAAGCATTAATACCACCACATTCATTATCAAACGAAAAGGTAAAACCTTGTTTGTACAAAGCATGAAAAGAAATAATATTCCTCGCCATTTCAGACGAGTACACACATTTATTCAAATCTAATTTTAACCCATTATTAAGAAACAAAGTATAAACTCCAATCTTGGAAATAGGTGAAGCCTTCCTATTCCCCATTATTAGGTTTATCTTCCCGTGCTCCACATCCTCACTTCTTCTTAGGCCCTGCAAATCAGAACATATGTGAATACCACATCCTGTATCAAGCACCCAAGAGTTAGAATATGTTGAGTAATTAGACAATATAGTGTAAATACCTGCATAGGTGGGTTTCACTTTCCCATCCTTTAGATCCTGCAAGTACTTAGGGCAGTTTCGCTTCCAGTGTGCCTTTTCATGGCAATAAAAGCATTCAGCATCCTTGGGAATGGCAGAAGGAGTGACAGAACCGTTCTTAGTCTTTGATGAGGAGCCTTCAAGAGACTTTCCCTTGGTACCCTTTGAAGGGTGCTTCCTCTTTTTCCCTTTGCCTTGCCCAATAGCTAAAACAGGGGTAGAAGTCGGAGTAGGAGTAGTAGAGGTAACAACCGCTTTACTCTTAAGACCGGTTTCAGCGGTCTTCAAGAGTCCTTGAAGCTTGCTGAGGGTAACTTCCTCCTTGTTCATATGATATGTCATTCGAAAATGATCATAACAAGAAGGCAAGGAGTGCAAAATGATGTCAATTGCCAACTCCTCGGGGATGTTAACATTCAGCTTCAGCAAACGGTCCACATACCTTTGCATCTTTTGCATGTGGCTCGTGACAGATTCACCATCCTTCATGCGGGTAGTTATTATGGAGGAGATTATTTCATACCGCTCCTGACGAGCACTCTGATGGTACCTTTCCATCAGGTCTTGGTGCATCTCAAAAGGGTAGAAATCTTCATACGACTTTTGGAGCTCGGCTATCATCGTGGCCATCATGATACATGCCACCTTGGTAGCATCTCTCTCATGAGTCCTGAATTCAGCGATCTCCTCAGGAGTAGCAGTAGACTCATCAAGTTCTTTTAACTCCTTATCGAGTACATATTCCTTGTCCTCGTAACGAGTAACCATCCTGATGTTCCTAATCCAATCCATGAAGTTGGAACCATCAAAGATGACCCTCCCACAAAGATTCATGAGAGAGAAAGAACCATTTGGGTTAGAGCCTGAAGCATTAGTGTTGGAAGACATCTGAAAGAAGAAAGTAAGTTTAGATTAGATATTTAGGATCCTTAATAAGACACCCAAATGTAATATTAAGGCTAGGATCCAATCACAATATATTACACTTAGAAGAGGGATGCCGTAATCTAAGTAATAATATATTTGAAAGGTAGGTGAATGACGATTCACCAATTTCCACCATGAAAACGAAATGATTTATTAGGTTTAATTGGATTTGAAATTCCTAGATTCTTTTGAGATTCATTGAACTTTTCAATGGCATGTTTCAATCTCGATTGTGCCCTTCAAGTTTTGTGACTGGGATGCCGAGGATCACAAAACAAGGTGTGAATAACCATGCTAATTCACTTGGTACTCTTAATATTATCACCTAATCAATGTGCCGGTTAACCACACACGCTCCATTGATCTATGACAAACATTAAGTCACCCTTCATGATCCTTACTAGTCCTAGTTAGTGTGCCGGTTAACCACACACGCTCCACCAACGACTTGGTAAGGTACAAAGTGTGAATTCCATGGACTAGCACCATGTTCACATTTTTCCTAAAATAACTAAGATTGGGAATTAAAAGAGTTTAGTTACTTTATAATATTCATTATACTTTTAATGAGGATTTAAAGTCATTGTTCTACCCGTTCGGCTAACGACCCTCCACCGATCAAGCAAGCGGTGGGTGAGAGTATACACCCATTAAGTCGCCATTTTATAGGCAACAACCTTATACCCACCTTATAGACCAGCTTCGTGAATGAGGCCTACTAACGGTAAAACGACTTATTCTTATACATATATATAATAATTAACCATTAATGTTATAAATAGTATAAGGGTTGAATTTTAACTATTAAAACTCTAAGGTTTGGAATTAAAGTTTATTAAAGTGTGTGAAACTTTATAAATTCCAAAACTTGAGGGCAAGTTTTGTAACTTTGCAAAACTCTTCATTTCATAACTTATGAATTAAAGGTTCATAAAAATGAAGACTCTTCATTTTCATGTAACTTATGTGTTTTAAGTGTGTGTTAAATGAAAGTGACCTTTGGTAATCCATAACTTGAGGACAAATTATGGACTCCATTAAAACACATAAATGATAAAGAATTAATCCTAAACAATTCAACAAATAATTCCTATCATTTTCTAAATTCATAAGAACATGAACATGATCATCAAAAATTCAAGAATTATATGAACACATAAAATCATGGAATTTTGATATATGCTATTGTAAATGGATTAGAACAACCATTACACCAACTAAAATAAGTTTTATAACACCAAAACAATTTAGGGTAATGTTTCTAGTCCATTTCCAGCAGCAAAGGTCGAGAATCTGCACTCTTTCGATCCTACTCGTCGAGTGCATGAACTGACTCGTCGAGTAGGTTAAAGTTTGCCTTGGACTCGTCGAGTCCCCCCAATGGACTCGGCGAGTCCACCATGCTGACAGCAACGATTTCGACTTTTTCACTATTTTGCATCAAGTATCAAACAAGCAAGCCTAGGCTCTGATACCACTGTTGGGTTTTGAGCAATCTAACACTTCCTAAGTGTGCATGCAACCCTAATAAACCTTGGATCTATGTTTGTCTAAATACATGCAAAATAATAATTTTCCAAGGTTTATAACCTATCTAACATGGCATGGGGAACATTTCAACATAAAAGAGTTAGAAGAGATTACATACCTTTTGGTGAGTTTGGTTCTAAGGAGTTTGAGGGCCAAGCACCAATAGTGTGAATGCCTCAAATGGAATCACAAACACCACAAACTCTTGGAAAACTTTAAGAGAGTATACACCTTGTATAAAAATCGGCCACACACATGCACACACACACTAGTTCACTAGTTTTCTCTTAGGCTTCATTTCATGCTCCATAAGCATGCTTATATAGTGTGCATGGTTAGGGTGAAACCCTAATAACCCATGTCTTTTCCTTTTCCAAGGATCCATGGGTTAAAAGCTCCATGGATCATCCATGGACTTCCACATAAGCCTAGCCCATTAACAAATGAGTATTAGCCCACACTATATAAAACAAATAGCCCATAATTTAATTAGTATTCCTTTTAATCTCTAAATTAATTCATAATTAATTTAAGACTAAAACTAATTAAATAACGTAACTTCATATTAATATATTATAACTCATAATATATTAATAAACATATGTGTATAACTCTCATAAAATTATCCATAATAGTTTGGATGAGATGCAACCCAAATGGACCATGCCGGTCGGGTCAAGTATATACCAAATAAGTTATGGACTTAGACACCTTATCCAACAATTATGTGATGATATGTTTGCATGCTGGCTTGTTATGTTATATGCGATAGAGGTAGTAGGAGGGGACCAGCCCCCGAGTCCGGTTGTTAGGACCGAAGGGTAGTTCAGGCACCCCAGATATGTCTGATAATATGTTATGTTATGATATATGTGATAGTAGCAGTAAGGGGTGAAATAGTCCCCGAGGATCGGTTGTTAGGGCCGATGGGTAGTCAGCACCCCAGAATGGCTTGACATAGAGATTCAGCACCCTAGAACGGCTTGACACGGGTAGGTCGGCACCCCAGAATGGCCGTACCGGGTAAGTTGGGCACCCTAGAATTGCCTGACAGTATGTATGATATGTGATTGTATGGTATGTGGTATGATGGGGGAACTCACTAAGCTTCGTGCTTACAGTTTTCCGTTTTGGTTTCAGGTACCTCTTCTTCAAAGGGGAAGGAGCTGGCGCGGTAGCGGCACATCACACACACACTGTGTATTCCGCACTATGAGGTCTTCCTGGGGATTTGTACTCTGGCATTGTTATGTTTTTATAAACTAGTGTGCAGACACGCATATCTTTTATGAAATGATATGATCGATGAATGTTTTATTTCTAATGTTTTGCTAAGTATGTGTTTTAAAAATGAAATTTTTGGCTCGTATTTTTGGGACCTTACAAATTTCATCTTCTATCATAAGTGTCTTTGTTATTACCCTTTGAACTTGAGAATTAGGAGCTTTAATTTCAAAAGTACTTTTCCTTTTTAGGTACAACCCTGGTAGTCTACTTACTTCTTTCCAGTTCTCTATTCGTGGGTTGATAGTAAGTAACACTCGCAAGATAGGGCTAGACGATTAAAGAGTAATAGGATAATTATTCGTCACCGCAATAAAAAGGTATAATTAATAGAAGATTATTTAGGGAAAATAATCTAAAAATAGTTATAACAGTCGTTAAAACGAGAACAAGAATATAAAGAACGTCCAAATCTGATTTTGTAAGAGAAAGTTATGATTTTTTAAAGTTTCAGCGTAGCAGTATACGGCTCAGGAACTGAAATTAAAATCGGTCAATTGTTAGGAAAAACAATCTAAATAAGAGTTGAAGATCTCGTCAATACCTATCTATAGATATAAAGACAAACGAGAACAGATATCACATGAGAGAGTTATAAATTTTTAACAGACTTTAACAGTTTCGGCCTATTAAAAATATAACTTTAAAAATAATGTCAAAATTTATCCGTCAAAGTCTAAATAAATGTGGTAGATCTTGTCGATAGCTACACGTGGATATAAAATGCATTAAAAATGGAGTTCATATGGAGAAGATCAGAAGATATGATTTTTTAAGGAAATAAGAATTCTCCACGCGCACGACGACCATAAGCGCGACGTGCATCTGACAAGCTACTAGAATTCACTTTGTGCACCATCCGAGGTAACTTTATAATAAAATCCATCGTAATCTCTTCCTATTTCCAAACATGAATACCCAACGTTTCCATCTTGCCATGTGGTCACTGACGCTCGGCCTTGACTTTCCTGCAAGTCAAGCACCTCTCCACATAGCAGGTCACATCCCTCTTCATGTATGGCCACCAATAGTCAAGTTGGAGATCTCTATACATCTTTTTCGCTCTATGATGAATAAATTACCTCGACTAGTGAGCCTCCTCCCTCAAAACCTAACATGCTCTACCCTAATACGAAACCCACACCCTTTGATGATAGGTCAACAATCCCCGACTGTCATAATTAAAGGAAGCCACTTGACCCACTATGCACTCATTCTTTCGGTGTTCTTCCTTCATATCCTCAACCTAAGCCTTTCGGATCTGATCTAAGAATGGGGTAATCACGATCATCCACAAACATACATCCATGATCGGGGCACTAACCGCCTTACAGCTGGGAGCATCGACCACCAAGTTGGCCTTTCCCGGGTGATAAATTATCTCACAATCAACCTTCACCACGTCTAACCATCTTTGCTGCCTCATTTTCAGATTCGGCTAATCCATCAAATACCTTTGACTCTTGTGATCCATGTAAATAGTATAATGGACTCTATAGAGATAATGTCGCCAAATCTTAAGGGCAAAAACTAATCGGTATAATGCAAAACATATAAATCATATGTGTGCATGCAACCCTAAAATTGATGTATGTTTTATTTAATTGAACATACAACTTGAATAACAAAGTAGAAACCCTAGAACACTAGAATACTTTTGAAATACACAATTAGGGTTAAAAGAATCATACCTTGATTTCTATATAGTAATAACAATGCAAATCATTGTGTTGTTGAAGCCTTAAGAGCAAGCGTTACAAATGCCACGCATCTAGTGGTTCACACCCAACACTACCAATAGAAGACGATTGAGAAGGAGGAGAGAGGCTAGAAAAATTGGTTACCCTTCAAAAGAAAGAGTGACCAAAATTCTTAGGGTAGAGACTGAATATATAGTGCAGTTAGGAAACCCTAGATAAGCCCCAATCCAATATTATCTTAAACTGAGAAATTATCCACCATGGATTATTCTAAAATCCTTTAGGCATGAAGAGACGTCCATGCCTAATGGATGGTTCTAGATTGCCCATTGCTCAACTATTGAACAACTGCACTTTAGTCCCTGCACTTTTAATTAATTCCTTTAATCCCAAAATCAATTCCAATTAATTTATGGTTAAATATTAATTAAATATTACTATTTCTAATTAATATATTATTCTCATAACATATTAACAAATCATTTATTTTAGTTTATTAATCAAATAATAAATCAACCTCTTTCTCCAAAATCATCCTGTCCAGTTGCTAGTTTTTAGGGCAACCCAAAATGACTATGCTACTATCAGTTTAAGTATATACCAATTATAGTTATGGGATTAGATACTTAATCCAATAAAAACCACAACCCCCAACTCCAAATCATGCGTAGGATAATCCGTCTCATGAGGCTTCAGTTGCCTCGAAGCGTATGCGATCACATGACCACGCTGCATCAAAGTTGCACCCAAAACCATGATCGATACAGGTCAGTCCACCACAAAATCCTCTACACCCTCAGGTAGGGTCAGAATCAGTGCCTCATACAATCTGTGCCTCAAAGTCTCAAAAGCTGCCTGATGCTCAAGCCCCCAACAAAATATGACAGTCTTCTTCGTCAACCAAGTCAAAGGAACCGCAATCTTGGACAAAACTTTAATGAATCTCTAATAGTAACCATCCAATTCAAGGAAACTCTGAATCTTTGATGGAGACCTCGAAACCTCCCACCTCATCAATGCCTCAACTTTGGCCGGATCGACTAGAATATCGTTCTAGTTGACAAGGTGTCCTATAGACTACATCTCGCGCAACCATAACTCACACTTGGAGAACTTCACATCTTTTAAATCCTTAAAGTCTCTGATACCTCTCTATGATGCTCCTCATGTTGTTCCTGAGTCTTGGAATAAACCATGATTTCATCAATAAATACAATCATAGACTGATCCAGCATAGGCGTACACACAGAATTCATGAGATCCATGAACGCGGCTGGAGCATTGGTGAGCCTGAAGGGCATCACCACGAACTCCTAATGACCATATCAAGTCTGGAAGGTCGTATTCTACATATCCTCCTCTCTAACCCTCATTTAACAATAACCTTAACGCAAATCAATCTTGGAGACACAAGATGCACCCTGAAGCTGGTCAAATAAATCGTTAATCCTCGTGAGCAGGAAATGGTTCTTCACCGTTAGCTTATTCAACTCCCGGTAGTCGATACACAGCCGATGCATCCCATCCTTTTTCTTCACAAATAAGATCGGCGCTCCCCATGGTGAACTACTTGGCCAAATAAATCCATTGTCTAACAACTCCTGCAGTTGTATAGACAACTCCTCCATCTCTAGTGGTGCTAATTGATAATGTTCTTTGGCTATCAGGGCTGCACCAGGAACCAAGTCAATCTAAAACTCCATATGCCTATTTGGAGGCATGCTAAGAAAATCCTCCAGGAAAACATCTGGGTATTCCCGAACAATAAGTACATCATCCACCATCAACTTATCCTTTTCCCGGGTATCCATCACATATGTCATAAACCCGAAACATCCCTGCTGAAGATAATTTCTGGATATCGTTGTCGAACAGAGAGTTGACCTACACTGAGCACCCTTACCATGGATCACCAATTCCCCCCCCCCCCCCCCCCACTAATACCGGGCTTTCTCCCTCAGACGGCCTGTAACAAACCTCACCTTCGACCCCTCGAGGCATAAACTAGTCATTTGGTCACACTCAATATCAACTATCCATTGTCTAGAGGCAATGGGTTCCTTCACTCCAAAGAATTCTGGAGCCCCCACATCCCCTGAAATCCTTGAAGGAGAGACTGGGCGCTCTGTGCTGACTAGCAACCAGATCGACCCTAAAGACCCGAAAGCAATCCTCCATCTACTTGATCATACCATCCTTGATCGACCCAAACATCACAGGGTTTGCCTCAAGGATGCCTCTAGTAATCCCAGACACGATGAACTCGTGTAAACCTCATGAATTGCTTTGGTGCCCGAGCTTGAACCAGATCCAGATCCTAAACCTCCTGCCCCACAGCGTGTCATCACCATGCTGAAACATAATACATAAACAATCAATATACACACAAAGAGGTTTACACTCTCGAAGTTCCTTGAATTCAACATGGCTTTACTTGCTTTTGGTATAGATCCTATACTTCTAGTAGTACGGGCCCAATATTAACTTCCACACATATCTATATCTTCCCAAGGACTGTCTCGAATCCTCCGAGTTCCTTCCTTTCTATCTACCACTATTCTCATACTATAAGGAATCCTATACGCTAAGACCTATCCCATAAACTCATTAGGGTTCCCTTCCTCACTACTCTCTTCTATCAGTTGTAGAAGGAACTCCCTCTAATACCACCTAAGTACCACACCATTAAAACTACATACTATCGATACTAAATAATTCTTCGAATGAAAGGTCTCACACTACAATGGTTGGACTCAAACAAGAGCTGCGCAATAGAGTTAAACCTAACCCTCTAAAATTATCTAATCTCAATAATATGTAACCAAATGCATTCATCCACTAGTTAGATGGTATTAATGGGAATTCCTAAAAGCACAAAGTATACAACACTCGAGCATTAAGCAATTTGAATAAGAGCATAACCTAAACAAGTCATTCTATCAGATAATTGATCTCATACAAGCATGAAGATCTATATTCTCATTAATAGGCACATAAAGGCATCTCTCCTAGCATTCTATCATGTAATCCTGAGTAGATCCTTAGCTCTAATCTAGAATGAAGTTCTCATATCATAGTAATAAACATATAACATGTATAGGTGTTTTTGGAAGACTTACTTAAGCTCGACTGATTGCATGCATCACACCCCTTTCATTTATTAGATACTCCTTAATAGGATATTTATTTTTTTGAAAAATTCACCAAACCATCAGTTTGAGTTCAGACACACCTGAGAGTATGCCCGAATCCGTCAAACCAAGACTTTGATACCAAATTGTAACATCTAAAAAATTTCAGATAAAAATTTCATTTTGAATTCATTCCAAAACATCCAATAATCATGTCAAAACAACCAAAAGCATATCGTAGTGAAATATCATTAGAGTACAAAATCCCAAAATCACATAACGCGGAAAACATGGATGGATGTGGTGCGATCAAGTCGGGCGCTTCCCTTTAAAGCTGGAAGTACCTGAAATATAAACTGAAAACCATAAACACAAAGCTTAGTGAGCTCCCTCAAAATACCCTATACCATACATACATAACAATCAAAACATAATTGGGTCTATTTCACCCCCCCCCCTTCAGTCTCTTTCAATCGGTACTGGGTATATTTCACCCCTTTCGGTCTCTTTTGACCGATACTGGTTCTATTTCACCCCCTTCGGTCTCTTTCAACCGGTATTGGGTATATTTCACTCCCTTCATTCTCTATCAATCGTTATTAGGTCTATTTTACCTTTACAACTAGAATACAATCTTAACAACAAGAGTCACAGAGACAACACGTATATACCGGAATAGTAGGAAATTGTCATGAAGACAACTATCATCCTATAAACATAATTCAGTAGGCCAACATTAGTGCCTTCGACCCACGAGTACAGTGAAGGAAACTTATCTAAGTCTAAAGATAAACAAACCATACTCTGGTTGTTGAATCGTAAAATCGCCACACTAAATCACAAATAATAGAAACCTAATTAGCAATTAGGTCATTAACCCAAAACGAGAGTACAAATCCTAAATCCCGACTCCTGGGATAAAAAAGGCTGCTTTACCCTTCTCTTCTTGGGCCTAGCATATCATAGTCCAAATCCAAATTCCAAAAGATACTCAAAGCCTAATATAGGCCCAAATCCAAAAGGTCCAAAGCCTAACAATGACCCAATTTAGAAAGACTAGTGGTCCAACAAGAGACCAAAACCCTAGAGTTCAATGTGGACCGAAATCAAAAAGCCCAAAAAGCTCCCTGGTGAGTAAGCTAAGCGTACCACTAGTACGCCCGACATACTCGATTTCAACACATGGGTCGGGATCCTAGGCGCGTACGCCCAACTTACACCTAAATTGGCCAAAACCTTCTGTTAAGGTCCTAATACGTTAAGATCTAACGTCCAATTTCATATCCAAGTATAATAAAACACATTAAGCCATAAAATTGCAATCTTTATGTTTTCGTATGGCTTAATAAGCCCCAAAACATAACTTTAACACTCTATCCACATGAAATGAACACAAACCTTTGCATGGTTCATCAAAACCCATCAAAATGACATTTTTATGCACTAACAACATCAGAAATGCTAAGATCTACATTCTAAGCTCCTAGATTAGCTCATACTCACAAGGATGACTCAAGGAACCATAATATGCTCAAAATAATCCCTAGACTAGATCTAACACATAGATTCATCAAGATAGAATCTTTATACCTCCAATAAGCTAGAAAGAGTGAATAAGCAATAAATATACAAGACCTCACTTGATCAATGCTCCTCTACAAGGGTCCTTCTTCTTTAAAGAGTATCACACACACACACACAACAAAACACATATTAGGGTCAATCTCATGATAAATGGGTTAGGGTTTCAAGATATGGCTCAAAAGAGGCAATAGAGGCTGATAAAATGAAAGCTTGGGGACATAATATGTTTAAATAAGGTGTAAACCCTAAAAAATAGGGTTTTCCCCTAACTGATGTATGCCTAGCATACAAATAGGTATGCCCAACGTACCAAGGTGCTACCGCGTCTCATGCATTCATTGAAGTACGCCCGACGTACCTTATGTATCCCCAACATACTAGGGTCCTTAAGCCAAAATAAACAAAAATAAGATTCTAAGAGTTTGTCTAGCATATCGGGTGTCACAACGACCTTCCATATCGAGCAACATATTTTGTGAGACTTCGTTTGTAGTTGAGATTGATAGTGTCTTTGGTTGTATTAAATTGTTCTCCAAGAAGAACCTCATGTAGTTGAGATGGATTGAGGGTTAAACACATTTTGGATGCTCTTAACAGAAATGGGTCTGATGTAGCCACAAATCTCTTAAGTGTATCATTGTAGTGGTTAATATGTGATTGGGAGATGATGCCCATCAAGTTTGGTAGATTTTGTTGAGTCCGCTCTTCTAATGCGTCTCTTAAACTTGACAATAAGATTTGGCTTATTGATGTGGACATTACATGGTGGTATCTAGTTTCCTTGAAAGTTGATGTTAAAGAATTAACAATATACCATAATGAGTTTCAATTTAGGGGGTGTTAGGTGGCATTGAGACTGTACTGCATAGTGTCAGTAGGGTGTTGAGTGAGCATCACACTAATGTGTATCTTGTAATTTTTTTTATATAAACAACAAACAAGGTTGTATTTGGGTTACAAACATATTTGGTCTACTATTGGTGTTCAACAACGAAAACCCTTGGGACCACTTCTTTTTACTCTTGCATTGCATCTAATTATGCATAAGATTAGAGAAATTACAAGCTTCATCTTCATATACGGTATCTTGAGGATGAGATTGTGATTGGAGATTCATTGGAGGTAGCCAGACTATTAGACATCATCTGGGTGACATATATATGATTGGGTTTTGAACTGAATGTCAAGATATGTAAACGAGCACTACATGCTAACAATTTTCTTGTGGATATTCTTATAGATGATGTTGTCCAACATATGTCGCTAGTGGATTATCATACAATGCTTAAATATTACATTACGATTCAACAATTCTTGGTTGATAAGATATACCAGTTTGTCGCAAGGTATGCTTGGACTCCTTTTGGGGAGCATGTAATAGATTGTAAAGAGCTTACATTTTTCAAATACTGACATGGTATGGTTAGAGATATTCTTTTTAGACGATATTGAAGTTCTCATTTAGATAAACATTTATGAACTACTTAACTGACTCATTAAAAGCAAGATCAAAACTTTGACCAACTGATATTTTGCTTTTGGATGGGTATAAGGTGAATATGCATGTGTAGAGCAAGCATGGGTTTCCCATATTACATACTTTAGGAGTGGATGTTTCGCGGTGGGAATGGCCGATGCAACGTGGAAAAAAAAAACATGCATGAAAAATTAAACATGTGTTTATATCATTCACATTTGATACTTTTGGTTTGATACTTTTGGTTCGTTACGTAAAGGATATAAAGCTCATCAATAGAGTCCAATGATTACCGTTTGTCGTCCAAAAATGCGTCAATGTAAAAATATAACATGTGTAATGTTTTTCTAATTTTTTTGAAATATAGCTACATTTGAGTTAAAAGGTTGAAATGTATAAACTATAAACGTTTTACTCGTAATTGAAATATTCTATACCCTTTTTTTTATAATTATCCTATTAAAAAAATATTTTAAAGTGACCAAACATTTATTTTGATTATTTTATTACAAAAAGATAATAGATATAGCAAGCAACATTCTCTTGTTTCTTTCCTTCACGGGTCTCGACTTTGCCATAGGAGCGTTGGAAGTACAAAACTACAAATCGTTGCGTCGGATCCGAAGCACGATCCATGCACGTGCCTTCGTTTATTTTTCATTTTTATAATTCTTTAATAATAATAACATAAAAAAATTTCCATCTTTATTTAACTAATTCACCAGCTTTATACGTAAATGTCTTTGAAAACATTAAAACTTGTTGCTTTATATAGATAAAAGTCGTATAAAGATGCAAAAAGATATAATTGTAAGAATCTCAAAAGATAAAATTCCAAAATTAGAAAAGCAATAAATGTAGGCCAAAAAAGTGCACATGACAACAAAATAACACGAGATGAAATGATCAAAAAACACAAAGGGCTCAACGCAAAGGACCCTTCACAAAAAAGGGAACTTTTATAACCATCATCATGTTGTACAAGATTCTTTCATGTGGAAATTATGATCACAATCAAAATTTTAAACTCTCAAAATTTACCAAAATTATTTGAAAATAAGTAAACGTAATTGTAAGAAAGTATTTATACCCGGATTTGTAGCAGGCTGCAAGGAATTGTCCCATATATGCCCCACAAAATTACAGTTGCAGAAGAGAGAGAGTGTAGAGTTGTTTGTTAATAGTTATGTTGCAGAAGAAGAAGCTTCTAACGATGGAGAAATGAAAGAAGAGAGGTTAGATTACGAGATAAAGCCTAAATTGTTGTCATAACAGAAGCCCAAAAAGGGAAAATAGTTACAGAAATTAGAATTCGAAATTAGTAGAAGAAGGGAATAATCAATAACTAGATGATATGTCTTTCAATTTGACAGGTCATGGATCCATCGATTATGGCTTTAATCGAACCCATTGGTACCTTCCTTCCATTGGAACATCTTTCACGATATCAAAGTTGTACCTGATGAACAGTAAAAACGAAAATTAGTTGGAAATGATGATTGTACTCCAAATTCTATAATGTGGAGGAATAGTGCAGGTTCACGTTAAGATTGGTGTATGTGTATCATGAACAAACCGCCATAGCTACTTACTTTTCTTTGAAACGTTTCTGTTCGTACTTTTCCGCTTCTGAGAAAAATTCTTCAAGCTCAGCTGGAGAAGGAGACTTTTCCGGTGGTGGTTTACGACCGGAAGTAGCTTCGTTTGCAGCTCTGGTCTTCGTCTTCTTCTTTGGAGTAGATGTGGATAACGAATCCATTTCTTCTGATTCCAAGGAAACCACACTTGATGCAGATGTATCTCTACTGTAAAATAACAAACATGAACACAAAATTTTAGTAAATAGACAAAAACGAAACGGTAGAACTGATCAAAATTGAAGCAGAATCATAATTGAGAGTGATTAATTGATTTTACCTGAAACCGTCGTTACTGAACATGAAGATTTCCGTTTCGGAAAGACACTCCGTCTGTAATTATGAACATCGATTCGGATTAGTTAAGATCTACAGCAAATTCATCAGCTTCTAGGAAAAAAACAAGCGTTGTATTTACTAGAATTTTGAATTCAAACCTTCAGATCTGGTCTGGAATTGTCAATAATAGAGCACATAAACGACGAAACATGATCAGAAACACCAGACACCGCCGTCAAAACAACATTCTCATGGAAATTGACGTCAATCTCACGTCGAGACCGAAACCGAAGCTGAAAAACACTCTCCTGATCTTGAGAATCCAATCTTCTTCTCTTACCGGTGCCGGAGCTTCTAACATCTGTATCTCTACTCCACCGTGCGTCTCCATGGGAATTTGGAACCTCCATTGCTGAAACCTCTTCTGTGCTTTCACATCCGCTTGTACACGTTTCCTCGATCATAATTCACACATACAAATTGCTGTATATTCAAACTGAAAAAAAGAACCTCTTTCTCTCCCTCTTTAAAGCAACTTGAGAATAGAGAAAGGGAAAAGAAAGAGTGGAAATATAAGTAAGAGTCGACATGATTGGATGGTTCAAAAATTAATGAGTCGGGTAACAAATTATGTGTATATATTCATTTTATTTATTTTTTTATTTATTATTATTTTTTTGTGCTTTAACATTAAAATTCTGTTTAAAAATGATATATTTATTTTTATCGACAAGAGTTTCGGTGTTTAACGACTTTAACGTGTAATAAATTACGTTTACTATACACATTTATATACTGAAATTTTTACACAATTTAACATTAAAATGATATTTCTGCTAAAAAACACGTTAAAGTTTTTCTTCAAAAAAATTATTTGTTTTACGATTAACATTGTTTTTGAAAAATATGTTGTTCTAATTGTGTTGAAATAACCAACTATATGTATAGGGAAATTGAGTAATTTAACCATAATATAAAGTTTATTTGAATAAATAACAAAAAAAATATTTTTTGAAAAATAACCATCAAGTCTCAAATAGAGGATTTTAGATAGAGAAAAATATTATTTCCAACAAAAAAAATATATTTCGGATTGATATTCAAGGCTTCGGACTAAAATTTTAGAGTTCGGATTTTTTTTTCTTAATTAAAAAAAATTTAAAATCCGATGAACAGTTTCGAAACTTTAAGATTTTTTTTTTTTTTATAAAATATAACAAAAAAAATTAAACAAACATAATAAATATGAAATATATATGAGAATATGGCTTGAAATCAAATATTTAATTAAAAACTGATAATATTAAATATTTTGAAATAAGCAGTTTAGATATAAATAGAAAGATTTTTTTGAAAAACTTTTCGCAAAAATACTCTGGAATTAAATAATTGTCTACAATAAATCATTCAAGAAGAAAATGATTATATTTCAAAAAATAAAATACTAGTTTAAAAAAACTCATTTATTGTCACATCCCCAATTTCACGGCCATAAAAGACCAGTTTTATTTATATTTTATTTCAAAATCAGAGTAACCTTTTAATAAAAGAATTGTGGAATTTGTCCCAAAACAATAATATGATAAAGATTTATCAAAAGCATTTCCTTATAAATGTATTTCATTAAAAGACTCGGGATGTCATGTTCGATACAGTACATAAGTATAAACAGTACATTATAAGCCTTACAACAGTTATTTACAACTAATGGCCTATAATCCAAAAGTCCCTTATCATCATCCAAATTATGTTCTGGGTCCACTACCTGTAAAACAGAAAGCTGAGTGGGTCAGGCTTGGAAGCCTGGTGAGCATATAGAGTTTTCAACCCACAAATAATAATAAATTTATTAATTTCATCGATCAACAATAAATTTATTAATTTTATCAAACCAATAATAACCCTGATTACCCATTCCCGTTATCCTCACTTTACGTCCCTAACCACCTATACAAGGGACCTAGTCTAAGGATTTTATCATCGGGATGGACTTTACTGCTAAGGGGATTCCTCAGCCATATATGTCCGTAAGGCAACCATGAGGGGGATGGAGTACACCGGTGAACATCAAGCCCACAAACACCTACAGGTTACGAGCCTGCTAGCGTTCCATTAGACTGTCTAGAAAAGTCTGTGGTCGTCATCCATACTCCGCTAGATGACTGGAACAACAACAACATCGAGGTCTCTCATCATTTTAACACACATCAACTATTTCGTCTACCCATGTTTTACCCAACATATTTGTAGATAAAATACATATACAGTTTATAACTTGTATAAAACATTGTATTCAACAATCATCTCAAATAAACAATCAATATAATTACACATAACACGTATTTTATAGAAAATACTTCATATCTATGTGTAAGATGAAAGTGACTATACACTCACTTGATTTGATGATAATCGGACAGCAATTCGTTCCTTAAAATGATCATTTCTAATAAAACCAGGAGTTTTATTGAGAAACCGGGCTCTGCGAGAGTTGGAGCTTCAAAACCGAAAAGATAAAATTTTGCGGGTTTCGGGCACTTCGGGACGTATTCCGGGCTTTAAAGATGATATCGGGGCTTCGGAGGAAGTCAAAATTGTCAAAATATAAGTTTAGGAGTGAAAAATGTCAAATTTCCAAAAGTACCCGGGAAGGCTCGCAGCCCCCCCCCCCCCCCCCCTTTTATATAGGGTGCGAGACCGAGGGCTTTGTGGCTGAGAAAGCTCCACATAGTAGTTGCGAGGCTCGGTCAAGAAAGGAGACGTGTCAGCGAAGGAGCGAGGCGCGTGGCAGCAGCGAGGGCGAGACACGGAGGCGGGCTACGAGGCTCGGACATGGCCCCTGCGAGACTCGGACACGTGACGACTACGAGGCGGCTTCTGATTGGCCGAGACTTCGGTCCGAGGGAATTGCGACATGCGTCGGATCCAGACTCGGCCACATATTCGGTGACGCAGCAACTTCGGCCTTGAGGCGGTTTCGCGAGAGGGGTGACGTGGCCGACTACTGTTCATGCGAATTTTTCGAATTTTGAGCCCCGAACTTCTAAAATCCATAACTTTCACATACGAGCTCCGTTTTTGACGTTCTTTATATGCATGCGTAGCTAAAATTACGCTCTACAACTTTCGTTTAGACTTCGCCGGCTAATTTTGACTTTAATTTTAATATTATTATTTTTAACAGACCAGGACAGGAAAATCCGTTAAAAATTCATAAGTTATTCATCCGACGTCCGTTTTCGTCAGTCTTTTTACCGTTCTGCTACTATTGACGAGACCTTTGATTCTCGTTTAGGTTGTGTCGGCTAAATATCGTTCGATCTTAAATTCGAGTTTTTAGCTGTCTACTGCTAAGCTAAACTTAGAAAAATCATAACTTCCTTATACGAAGTCAGATTTGGACAGTCTTTTTATCAAAATTCTCGGTTTAACGAATACTATGACTTTTGTTTAGATTGTTAAGGCTAAAAAGCACTTTATCGCAATATTCACTTTTTACGCTTCCCGGTGCCGTGTCGGTTCCGTTGCGAAACTTCGACAGGTCATAACTTCTTCGTTATAACTCAGATTTTGGCTTTCTTTATATCTCCGGAATCCTTGTTTCGGCCACTACAACTTTCTTAAAAGATATCGACTTTTTATAATATTTATTTTCAATGCTTATTTTCATTATTAATTAATTAAATCATAATAATTAAGCAAATAAGCATATAATTCACATGATATTCACATAATTCCTCTTTATTACTTTAAAATGAGTTACAAAGGTTGACCTAGACTATTACGACATTATTAATGCTTTTAGACCAGAAACACGGGCGTTACATTTATAATAGTTATTTTACTTAATGTTTCTTTTTTATATAAAATCAGAACATAAATAACTGTGAAATTCCTCTCACGACTTGTTATCAGAGGTGGTTCCACTATGGTGCTCATATGGCACCGGCAACCTCTGTTTTTTTTCGGACGCATTTTTTATTATTACACCACTACATAAATAAAATGTGTCATCAGCAAGAGCTACTATGAAATCATACGTCTTCCCCTGCTTGTTATACCATCTACATAATGTTGCTTATTGTTTTTCATATTTACACTTCTAATTTTTAAATTTTTCTCACAAATTTATTCCAACCTTAGTTTTTTGTGTTTTATAGATTTACTTTTATGTAAAAATTTGAATTTGGTTTATTAGCAAAATATTCATACTTCACATATAATAAACAACAATAACTTATTAGCAACCCTGAGGATTATCAACAATCTCAGTATGCTAACAGCACGCCCTGTGGATTAATAATGTGTTTCAGGGGTTATTAGCAACCCTATGGATTTTCAGCAATCCAGAAATTATCAGCAATTCAATTCAATTCATACATAACGATAATCAACAATTAAGACCCAGTTGGTCACAAACATAAATACCACACAAGCCAAGATATTGAGAAGTCTCACCTTGCGAATATCAGTTAGAAAATACAACATCTCTTACACACACATGGTAAACAAGAGCAACAAGACAGCTAACAACATTAAAGAATACCCTCTCAGTTTACCCTCTTACCCCTGCGTACAAGTTGCTCTATGCATGACGTAGAGCTTAAGTGATTACAGGTCAAAACCAAGCTACGCCAAGCGTAGCAAGAATTACACCCCACGTAGGTCTGAATGTCAAAAGTTCTATTAAGCTCTTAATACAGAAAGTTAGCTCCTTAAACTTCCAGATATGAACCAAAAGGACGAATTAAATGATAAAGTCTCTGACTTTACCCATTTGCATGCCATAAATGAGTAATAAACTAAACCCTAAGTCCATAAAGTGCGCTAACGCTCAAGATCTCATGCATGGGGTAGATGGGAGTGATTAAGCTCTCAACTTTATGATTTAACGACCCCAAAAACAACAAGAAAAGTGGTCTGGAGTAGATCATACTCATAATAACCAATGTTACGGGACAAAAAGCATACACAATGCATAACTAACTAGATCTAGCATGAGAGATTGCCAAGATGGGAACTTTATACCTCTTGAAGGTGGACAACAAGATGAATGATCTGGATCTGCAAGCCTTGGAGCTCCTATATGCTTCTCCAAATGTCTTCTTTTTCAAAGGAGCACATAAAAACACTTTAAAACCTAAGGTTCTCACAAAATGGTTAGTGTTTCGAAGGGACTGGATATGAGGATGGAGGTTGGGTATGAAGAGACCCTTAAGAGGGTTATAGTTTTTAAATAGGTTTACAACCCAGAAAATTAAGGTTTTTGATCTTGCGCACTACACGCTGCATAGCTAGACTTACACCCAACGTAAGTCATTAAATGCACGTAAGAAGTCTTTCTCCTACGCTGAGTGTAAGAGGCCATCATATGCCTTGTGTAGGACTTAGAAATACACTCAATACCAATATATTCCAAGGAAAATCATACATGTAGGTCCAGGTGTTACAAAGACTTGAACTAATGATAAGTATTGAATTTTCAAAAATTATCATGAAAATAAGTATGTTATATATGATACATTTGGAAAAAATAAATTATTAGGGGAAACTTTCCCCTAATAACTAGTTTGTCAAGCATACTTTCCCACTTTCCCCTGATAACTAGTTTGCCAAATGTATCATACATGGCACATTATTTTTGGGTTTGCAGGCACTGGTTGGTGGGTCAAGTCAACATAACCCATATATGTATTTTGGTTGGCGAATTAGAAACATCAACTAGTACACAACAAACATAACATGTTTAATTATACAAGTTAGTGAGTCAATTTTGTGTCAGGGGGTCGGCGCGTCAGTTTTAGTTTAACTTTTCACAGATTAAATTTATATATATTATACACGCCTCTAAAATTAATTACTAAATAATATGTAAGCATATACGCAAAATTTGAAGCAATGTTGTTGATAAAGCGACAAATTACGAAAACATGCATGAATTTTTGCCTTCTAGAGCATGCTTCAAACAAATACCAAATAATTAATAAATATTAAACATATTTTTTAAAATATTATATATTTGGCGGGTTGGCAGGCATGAGCAGCGAACCCAGACCTGACCCAAAAATTAAGCGGGTTGATGGGTCAAAAATCTCAACATAAACCTATTTTTTTTAGATAAAATTTGTGTCGGATTAAATCAAGAATTATCACCCCTACGATAAGTTATATTTTTATTTGTGTAGAGATGTTAGTAACATCTAGTTGAAACTGTTATAAAAATAATAATAATAATAAATAAATAAATAAAAACTCTTGAAAGTTCTGAAAAACAAAAAACCCAATAGGTGAGCAAAACTACTGAAATTATTGATCTAAACCTATACCAAGACCATGTATGTTAATATGGGACGGTACTAGTACTCTAAAATCACAATATTGGAGATTCGACATCGTCAGTGTATCTGCTAGTATCGATAATCAACATCATATCCGATATCGGTACCAGTAACATTAGTTCGGTTCGGTAAGTTCGGTGGTCGTATCTCATACTCACTCCTGCTTAAAAGCTTTTATATTTTAACTTTTATTTGTTGTATTATTTTACATATCTCAAATGATTACACCTATTTTTGTCAAATACCTTTATACAAATCAAAACAAAAGTTTCAAGCTTGAAGCTACTAAATAGTTTTATCATACATATCCAAGGAATATTTGTGAGAAAAAAAATTAGTCTTCTGATCCCAAATAAAATTGTACTTTAATTCAGGTGTTCTCTTAAAAGATAAAATCTTAAAAATTTTAAAATCTCTTGATAATTCGCTGTCCAATATGTACATTGTCTGCTTAATTAATATAAATTAAGAATAAGAGCTGATTGTATTGTAATGTGTATATTAGAAAGTAGAAACTACAATCATATTGTACAATTTTAATTTACATTTTAAAGTTATTTTTAGAATATTGTAATTGTGATAGGTTCGAGTGATTTAATGCCAACCAAGAAGGTGGTGGTAAATATTACTTTTGTGTGAGATGATAGTGAATTGGCATTATGACAAGGAAAGGTAGATAAAGTTTTATTAAACACAACTAACATATTTACACTATGATTTCCGATTAAAAAATACCATAGTTTATGGCATTTGTTGTAAAGGAATAATCTTACAATAAATCAACATTTTACAGAAGTTTACCTTTGTTGAAGAAAAAGTTAATCAAATATATATATATATATATATATATATATATATATATATATATATATATATATATTTGTCTTATTATATTTTCCCTAACATCTTGAACTTATACTAATATCTTAAATAACCCACAATCTTGAACTAAACAACATCTTAACTCATCGTTTTTCTTGTATTGATCAATATTTGTATGGACCAAGTCAAAGGACACATGGTCAAAGAGAAGAAACGTTGAAGTCTTCCTAAAATCGGGTCAAACAAAAATCAAGAAACATCATGAGATTTTAGGATAGTTTGTTATGTGATTCATGTATTAAAAAAAGGCTAATTGATGATTATAGACGAGGGACACTGACTCACTCTAACCTACTATCTCCATACTTTTGAGCACGAAAACACTACGTATTTAATCAGCTAGCACTTGTATTCTTATTTTTATTAACTTAAGTTATAATGAGTGTGACATTGTCACCCCCAATGTTTTATGTAGGATATCCTAAAGTATTAAGGACTTTACTCGTATATTACTATGTTGTTGCATGTGCTTTTATTTATCATTTACGATATGATCCAATTTTATACTTGCAAATCTTTTTCCAAATGTTTAATCAACTGAAATATTTTGTTTATTTAATTACAACCTCAAGATATTTTGTGGTATCTATTGGTGATTTTATATCACTAATATTATTTTAAGTGTAATGGGTTAACTTGTTGATCAATATCACTTTGACAATTATTGAACAAATTGTATAGCGCGGAGTGCACATTTGTTTAATTTTGTCTTTGTTGAAAGTATACTGCTATTTAGGGGCCAAGATCCCGAACTGATGAGGGTCCGGGGGCAGCGCCCCTGGGAGTGGGGTCCATGGGGCGGTATCCCTTGGTAGGGTCCAAGGGGAAAAGTCCCCTCAAAAAATCCATATTTTCTGTAAATACACCCGATTTTGTGATCCATTGATAGACCCTTTTTCTTGTTAGTTTGTGACAGGTAATGTGACAGTTTTTGTACATGAAGTTGTTTTTCTGTAACTACCATATGGCAGTTTTAAGGCAAGAAGTTAGTTCCTGTTATATGATCAATTTCGATTTTTTGGTAAAAATTTTCATAACATCTTCTTCATTTCTCCATTCTAGAAAACATTGATTTTATCCGATTAGAGATTTTCAAGTGTACCCTCGAAAAGCTTTAATCTGAAAGTGTTTCACAACTCTCATTAATCCAAATAATTATATACCCCGATTTTCTAACAGTATCTTGATCTTTTTAAATATCTTAAGTCTTATTGGTCTATTCAACAACCTATTTACACTTTAATACTACTTTCATCCAAATTTTAAGTATACTTACATTTTCAAGTAAATCAACATTTTCTAGCATACAACAAATCTTAATGTTACTGCCATATTCCTAAGATCCTGGACACAACCAATATCTTAAACACAGGATCTTATGCAGATTACAATAAATATTTTACATAAAACATCACACCACACTTACTAATTTGATTACTATTGAAGTAATTTTTAACCAAAACAATTTGGGGTCATCCGTGGGACAAGTGGTATTTTTTTGTTAAGATTGTTCAAAAAAATTGTTTTATTATTTTCTATGGCTTATGCTTTTTGTATAAATATGTCCACTGTGCTAAAGTCCATATCTAGCACTATTCCATCTGTTTTTGCTGGTCTAAACCTTCCCCCACCACCTTTTATCAACCCTCAGAGAAAGAAACCTAAAGTATCCAAAAAATCTATATTCAAATCTTCACTAAACAAATATTCAAGAGACATAACCCAAGAAGTTCCGCTTATGGTCTCTAATACCGAAGTCATATCTATGCTGGCCAGGATGGAACAACATATCATTGAGAAAAATGACAACCAACAAGATGTTGTTTAAGAAAATAGAAAAGTTAAGTTCATATTTAAGAATGTATGTTGAAACTACACCAACTCCACCTTTATTTTTTCAACCCATGATCTTAAACTTCGAGGTTAGTGCTTCTTCAAAACTCCAAACAAGAGATATTGTGCCAAGGCAAGCCCCAAACTTCACAAATGTTGCATCTCCCAACACAGGAGGTCCTTTCTTCCTAGGAACTTGGAAGAATATTCAACATTCCTCCCTGTGGCCAAGATGTTGGGATGAGTTGTGTCATGGCGAAAGAACTCAGGTAGTTGAGAGACATGATCTCAAGCATCCCGGGTGTAATTCAACCTATTTCAGAGGTGTCCCTTGTCAGTCATAAAGGTTCAAGATTCGCACCTGATGTAATATTTTTATACTTAAAATTACTTAAGTTTTAAATTTATAAATTTTTTATCTTGCACATCTTAACCAACACTCACACAGATAGTAACTGATCAAGTATAGTATAGTTTTGGTAAATATGTGTGCTGAATTCTTGGGTAAAACGTATGAGCAATACCATATTACGTCAACTGAACGAAAAATAAATTGCGGGATTTTGTTTAATTGAAATTTAAATCGATAACTTTTCGCTAACGAACATAATAAGTTAAGACAATGATTGTAGAAGCATTTCCACTTAAACTTCAAATCCCTATTTCCTATTGTGAATATACGATAGTCCGATAAAGCATAAAGAATGTACCAATTATTCCGATAATTATCATTTAATTACTAGTTTTTATGATAAATAATTGACTTCTTTAAAGGTCATAAAAGTAGAAACCTATAAACCAATTAATTATTTAAAATTACTTATGATTTAATCATAAGTTTAAGCTTAAGATTCATAAAGTTAAAAACCAAGCATAGTTTGTTAAACTAATGCTCTCATAGAAGTTAGAGTTACTAATAAATATTACCTAACTCGTGTTGGGTTTTACTTCAAAAATAGTTTCATAAAGTAGAAAATTTGGCAAACAGAAGACGTGAATTTTCGAAAATAACATAAGTTAATTTACACCCACCAATGATCATCTTGAAAGTTACAGAAAGATTAAAACACCAATAAAATAATGGATGAAGTAATAACAACCTTTTTAGTTTTTTGGATCCTCTTAGGAGGCTTGAAAGTTGATGGAAAATGTGGAACCTTTGAGACACCAACATGAAGCCAACTTGATGTAGGTGCTAGTCAAAACTCTTAAGCTTTAAGTCCATATACAAATATGACTTAAAGAGAGCAAAATGCAAGCAAGTAAACACTTCTTTGCAAGAGAGAATATGAGAGAGTATGAGGGAGTTACGTTTTGGTGTGTAAAAAATGAATGAATGAACATGACTCTTATCTCATGCTTACTTCTACTTATTATATTCAACAGACCATGTCTTATTACTAGAAACAAGCTCATTATATATATATATATATATATATATATATATATATATATATATATATATATATATATATATAAGAGAAGTTTATAAAATTCTTATAACTCTTTATAAGATATAAACATTAACTTTTAGCTAAAAGAAAACAGTCTTTCTAGTCCAAAATAATGGACGTGACTTAATAAATCATATGATATCATATATTATGTAACTTGCTAATGAAAATTAATATTTCCATGAAATAAATAATTTTTAATTAATTATAAGACTTTATTGAATATTTATTATAATCAATTTCTAATAAATAATCAATTGTATCAAGTTGATGTTAGTGTGAACCATTAGTATCATATGTTAATTAGCAATATCACTTTAATATGATTCTTGAGCATATACTAGATCTTTCAATCTCCAACTTACGCAAGATTCATATTAGACTGATATAGAGAGTAGAGAACGTCTAGCAACATTTCATTACCCCCCATTAACATACAACTTTGTACCATTCTATCAATGCTAAATTTACCAGAAGCTAAAATCTAAAATTAGTGTATAAATTAGCTCTATCAATTATTCTTTTGTCACAGACATCATGTTGAACAGGAGATACATATTGAGATCAATCTCATTAGGTGTTCAACTTTTGGTAAGGCAACTTAGATACCTAACTCTCAACACATAATAGCAACAAATACCATATTGACTACATAAGCCTCTTGCATAGTTCACATTATAATCATTTGAACATATCAAATCATAACACTCCCTACACTTAAGTCCCACTATGTATCTCAAGTGTTAAGAATACAAAGATAGTACCTTTTAATCAGGTCGTTCATGATAGTGATCCATCATATGATCTTGATGCAGTTCAGTTCAATATTAGTTCTTTGACAAGTACATATGAAACTTGGTTACAACTAGGGATGAGCAAATGGACCGGGGAACCGGCCGGAACCGGTACCGGAACCGGAACCCGATGGAACCGGTCAGGCCGGGACCGAGACGTTATTTTTGTGGATTTTTGGAACCGGGAACCGGAACCGATATAACCGGAACCGGTGAAAACCGGTAGAACCGGAAAAAACCGGAACCGTATGATGCTATTTTTCAAGGACTGGTTCCAACATTTGAAGACACGACAAGAACCGATAGGAACCGAGAACCGGTAGAACCGGAACCGATAGAACCGCCGGGCCGGTTTGGTTCTTGATTTTGGCCGAAGCCGGTTCCCGGTTCCAATCTGGTTCGGGCCGGTTCCGGACGATTCGGTCCTTTTGCTCATCACTAGTTACAACCCATTGCCTACTTTCATCTAGTGAAAGTCAACCGATCAATTCTTAGTCTTACTTCATAATTTCTCTCACAATTATAACCGACTATGAAATTTTAGAATAATAAGGTTATTCATGGATTAAACATGTTAATATAGAAGAAGACAAGTATTGATGTTATGATCATATCCTAGTATATCAAAACATTATATAATGGTTGTTGTCACAATGTTCCAATATCCAGATACTAAATCCAAATCAAAATCCCATTTCTAGAACAATAAAGTCTTATAGCTTAAGTATGATCATTCGTGCTTAGTTTAGAAGGAGGGCTTTATTAACGAGTTCGAGTAAAGTTAATTTTTGTGAATCCTATGAATACTATCATATAATATTTGACTTTAATCTAGGTATAGTTAAATATTTTGGAGTATATGATTGGTGTTATTTTGTGACATAGAGTCTCTTAGCTTGATTAAGTATAGTCTCGAAGTCACAAAGATTTCTATATGATCTTTGAATGACAAATAAACATAGTTTTTCATTGAACCTATTCATCCAATCATATTTGATCTCAACTTATAAAGTGGTGTATTCTTATCTTGTAGCAGATTGTGTCATTTTGTTTTGCTTGGACCTCATTCCAACTAAATTTACTCTTAATCTCACAGTGAAGTCATAATTCAATTATAATTCATAATTATCTATATTTGTTTAGAAATTATAATCCTATGTAGCTCTTTACATGAATATTTTATTCAAAACTAATTATCTCATATACATTCTCTTAGTTCTTCTAAAGTACTCTTTAAATGTTACTATATTCATCTGGTGACTCAACCATGTATCTAATTGGTATCTTATGATATGCTCACAACATGATCATATACCACATCTTATGCATAATCTGGCATAAATGATGGATTCAATTGTCAAGATGTAGCACCTGGTTCCTGATACGTATAATCTATCTAAGTGATTTAAATTTTTTAGCCTTGGACTCGGCGAGTTGTAGGCCCGACTCGCTGAGTAGTGACGGGACATTGATCACGTTTAAGTTGGTGACTTGGCGAGTCCCCGCTGTTTGAATGAAGCCCTAATTTCAAGGGTCTGCACCCTATTTAAACCAACCTTATGCGCCCCAAGCCCGACTCCTTCACCCTCAGAGCTCCTGATATTGTCCTAACCCCTTTTTCTTGTGAGATTGAAGTGTTTTGGTGTGATTTCTTGAAGATTTTGAGAGAAGAAGAAGAGTAGATCAAGAGGAGAAGAAGGAGGTCGAATATCTTGGTGATACTTCAGTGATTCATTGAGGTATAACTCAGTTCCTTCTGTTTTTATGCTTCTTGAACCATTTCCAAGCTTGTGTATGGATTAGGGTTTGTAATAAGTTGTGTAACCTCTAGATCTAGGCATGTTTGAGCTCCAGAAGCTCGGATTCAGGGCCTTTATGGAAGCATATTGTTTGAATGTTCTAGATCTACCATTTTAGCCCTTATTTGGCCTTAAATCCCCATTCTATGCATGTTTACACGTAAAGTTGGAAACTTTACGTTAAAACCTACCCTAAGAACTCAAATCTATGTATGGCATAAGTTGGATTCAAGCGATATCGAGTATATAGTAATTGCATGTGAATGACTCGGCGAGTCGTTCATCGGACTCGACGAGTCGAGTCGCAAGTCCCCGAGTTTTCCCCCTTTTCGTGTTTGCTGAGTGGAGTTGTGAGTTATGGGTGGACTCATTGAGTCGGAAGCCAGACTCATCTATGGAAGGACTCGGCGAGTCCAAGGCAATCATCTTACCTCAAGAACAGACTCAACGAGTTGTTCATACAACTCGGCAAGTCACAGGCTAGAGTGTTCTTCAGATGAAGACGAACTCGACAAGTTGTTCATACAACTCGGCGAGTCGGATGAAGGATCATTGGTCATCAGTTTTAAGGATAACTCGTCGAGTCATCACCTAACTCGACGAGTGGAGTTGTGTATGAGGAAAAATGGGAAGGATAGGGACTCAGCGAGTTGGTGATCCAACTCGGTGAGTCAGGTAGTTGACTTTGACTTTGACTTGTTCAGGGGTAAAATGGTCATTTTACCCCAAGGGAAGTTAGCAGTGTTTAATTGAGTATTTTGTGGCAAATTACAGCCAGAGGATTTCCAGAGCAGCTACAACAGCAGACAGACAATTCCCACATAGACCAGCAGCTAGTACGAGGTGAGTTACCTTCTAGTAGTGGTGGGTCTACGCCCACAATGCCAGCCCACCAGTAGGAGTTGTATGTTAGATGATTGTCTCTGTGATATTCATCTAGGGTTGTTACTACCTGTGCTATGTTTATGTACTAGTATGATATGATTCTATGTGTTAGTGACGATAAGGGAGATAGTCCCCAGATTACCGGTCGATAGGGTCGAAGGGGCAGTCATGTCCAGCCACACTAGGTAGATTATGTGATATGTGTTATGTGGTGGTAGTAGGGGGTAATAGTCCTCAGTATCTGGTCGATAGGACCAAAGGGGAGGCCAGCACCCAGATATGCTAGTCAGTATCCGGTCGAGAGGACCGAAGGGGAGGCCAGCACCCAGATATGCTAGTCAGTACCCGGTCGAGAGGACCGAAGGGGTAGGTCGGGCACCAAGATATGCCTGACAATATATGTATGTTATGTGGTTATATGGTATGTGGTACAGTGGGGGAACTCACTAAACTTCATGCTTACGATTTTCGATTGTTGTTTCAGGTACCTCTTCTGTCAAGGGGAAGGAGCTGGCGCGGTAGCGGCGCATCACACACACGCCTTTGTTTTCTGCATCATAAGTCATTCTGGGATTTTGTGCTCTGACATTATTATGTTTTACGTTTTGGTTTACAGTCACGAGACATGTTTCATTAACAGTTATTATCGTACGATGTTTTGTTACAAACGTTTTGCGAATCACTTAATTAAAAATGTAATTTTTGGCCCATAATTTTTGGGATGTTACACAAGAAAATGGAATATAAATCATTGAAGCTAGTTTAAACCTATGAGCTAGGTTCTTTTGAGGCTAGCTCAAAATTAGTGTCATGTGACAATGCCAAGATTCCTCCAAATGAATTTTATATTTTTATCTCTTTCAAGATATATATCATAAAACATTTATCTTATCTATCTCTATAGATTTTATATTCCAAGAATGTATCTTTTTCTTCCTAAGTCTTTCACTTTAGAAACACATTTCAAGTCAATGTGAAAAGGCCTGGCATGGTCAAAATGCAATTTCTCATGATTAAGTATGTCTCATTCATATAAGATAAGAAATGTCACTACACTCTCACTAGTTCTTAGTAAACACGTATATATGTTCTATTAATTTTTATATAAAAGAATACATTATAGTTTTTGAAAGACATAAACTCTATTCTTTCTAACACTGCATTATATTTCTAAGACACCCAAACTTTCATACTTCACAATATTCTTACTCCAAAACATGCTACATGCATATTCAAAAAACAATATATTACATTGATAGTTTATTTACATAGACTGGATACAAACTGACTATTAAGATTTTTTTACAAAGTTATATATATATATATATATATATATATATATATATATATATATATATATTACATACATTCGCAGGAATACAATATAAATGTTATAATATTATCTATTCTACATCTTCTACGTACAAAACTATACTGGATGCTTATCACCTGCAATAGATTAAACATTAAGAGGGATAAGCGGGTGACGCTCAGTGAGTTCAATAACAATTACAATATAACATTATGTCATATACATATCAATATGACAGAAGCAAAAAGGTACAAGGAACAAGATAGGCAAATGAGTATCATATGACAGGCTTTCCATATCAACGAATTCAATGAGACATAACAATTTCTACACTTGATATACATCAATAAGACTTCAGCCTAAGTGGCAAAGAAAATATAATTTCAGAATATCATTTCAGTAGAATACACAGGCTTTCAGCCATGTCTTTTTATTCTGATATGCCAAAGTGATGCATATGCCATACACTTCATGACCAAAGGCTACATACTGGTACCCAAGTGATGCTTATGTCATACACTTCATGGCATATGGTATAGCTCATTATCATAATAACATGGGAAAGCACATTGAACATATAACACATAACATACAATTGTCCCTATATTGAAGCTCGCCGTGAAATAACTGGGGATTAAATGATGATTTAGGCAATACTTAGACTCTAAATATGACTTTCAATTCTGTGATGAAACCGGGGATTTTAGTTGAAAACTGGCCTTACTCGGGCAAAGTTTTGACTTGAAAATATAATTTTCTCGGGAACTTCGGAGTGTCGGGACATGCTTCGGTTGTCGGGGTTGATATCGGGGCTTCGGGGGGTAAAAGTGGGTAAAAAGGGGTTTAAGGAGTGAGAGAGATAAGAGAAAGTAACATAAATTTGGAGATCCTCAGTCTCTATTTATAGGGGATCGAAGTTGCTGACTACGCTGGGTGTACTGCGAGGCGGCCATCTACGCGGGGCGTAAATGTGAGGCGTGACCTCTGATCGGAACCCGGGTCTCTGATGTGGCAATCTTATCCCATACGCGTGTTTCGTGCGAAGATACAGGGAAGTGGCCGAATTCTGACCCCGCATGCGAACGTTGGGCGTACCTCCTTGGATAAGGCTTCGAATTTTCATTTATTTTTATTTAAAAACTTCGAAAATTCATATATTTGGCGTACGAGCTCCGTTTTTTACGTTCTTTATATCCACGCGTAGGCGAAAATATAATCTACAACTTTCATTTAGACTCCATCGGCTAATTTTTACTTTATTATTATTATTATATTTTTAACACGCCGGGACATGATAAGTCTGTTAAAAATTCATAACTTCTTCATCCGGCATCCGTTTTCGTCTGTCTTTTTACCGTTCTACTAATATTGACGAGACCTTCGATTCTCGTTTAGGTCGTGTCGGGTAAATATAACTCGGTCTTTATTTCGAGTTTTTAACTGTCTACTACTATATCGAAACTTATAAAAACCATAACTTCCTCATACGAAGTCTGATTTGGATGTTTTTTTATGAAAATTCTTAGTTTAATGAGTACTATGACTTTTATTTAGATCATAAGGGCTAAAGACTAATTTATCGAATACTCACTTTTTAAGTCATTCGGCGTCGTGCCGGTTTTATAGTGAAACTTCAAATAGTCATAACTTCTTCGTTATAACTCGAATTTCTATGAGGTCTTCGCCTAAATATTTCTAACGAGATTCTATACAACTTTCAATAATAAAATTTTACTTATTTCAGATTTTATATTTTCGTTAAATTTCAATATTATATTGGCATCTCATAAGACTTCCAATATTTTCCGACTGATTCTAAACATAGTTTTACTTTACTTCTTGTAAAAACTATCTTTTAGAACTCAATACTCAAAACCATATAATATTTCATAATATTTTTCATTATAAAACACGATTTCAAAAGGTGTATGTTACAGTTTTATATTAAATGATGATTGCAACCTTGAGAAGATTGCTTTATATCCACAAACGGATCTCAAGCTTTACATATTTTGCTTGGATAATCATGGATTATGAAAACCTCCAGGCTAATCTATATAGATATCTCTATTAAGAAAAAGTGGTATTTCTTGAAATCTATTTGCTATATCTCATATTAAGAATATGAATTTATAGTAAACAATATCCTTGTTTATCTAATCATAGGTACTTGTGAAAAAGGTTTGATCATATTCAATGTCATGAGTATGAGAAAATCCTTTATAATAAATCTTGTTTTAAATGTGTATAGTTATCCATGTAATATATTCTTTCTAATAGAATCACTACTCCTTTTAACCTTGATATATGGAGAAAGTTTAATCAATACCATACTTGAATCTCATATTCATAACTCTAAGTTATTTATTAGATTTTAGATCTGATATAGCATTTTGGTAGTTGATGGATTTGACAAAAATCATCATAAAGAGCTTATCAATGAGAGATTCCAAATTTCTCAATTCATAGAGGATTTCTACCACCAATGAGAACAATTTGTGTTTGTGAATAGCTATTGTTCAACTTTAAAAATCCCTTAGTAAAACTAGTTCCAAATGTTACTACATTTGATTATGGTTCTTGAGCTGGTTCAAGTTCCATGTGCCTCCTACTTGCTTTGTCATTAAAAGTTTGCTTTCTGCTAACTTAGCTTTAATAAGAATAAGAGAGCTTATTCTTGGTGGGTTTTCATAAGATAATCTAAGCCAAAGTTAGAATATGTATTTGGTAGATTTTGGGTATAAAAGCTTTAGTCCAACATATGCTTCAAGTCCACATAACATTTAAATACGATATGGATAGAGCCTTTCCATTCAAAATCTTATAAAGAAAATGTTTTATCTACTTATTAGTTGGTATTTGTACTCAAAGTACAATTGATATTGATTAAGGTTTTATCCCAAGGAAATAAAAGGAAGATATTTTTACTGATTTAGAAAGTAAATCATACCAAGTAAGATTTAATTCGTCCTTTATTATCATTAAGGCTTTAGATAGTTCTTATCGGTTTATATCTCAACTTTATATTTGAAAACTTAAACAAAGGTTTCACAATTATGCTTTACCATGTAAAATATAATTAAAACTACTATAGTTGTTAAAAAGTTAATTTGGTATCTTGTGCTAAATCTTACACATTCATTAGAAATAAAGTTATAAATCACAATGTATAGTCCCTTAATAATTTATTTTCTCTACTACTTAGTGCAAAAATTATTAGGAGTATTTTATATATAAATATGATTTACATATGTCAAATAAACTACATTATTTGTCTTCAGATATCCCTTTCTTGAAGTTGAAATATACGAATTTCATTTATATAATAAAGATAACAATGTCAAAGATGAGTTTGATTTAAAAACAAGTTTAAGTCAAAAGTATTTTGCATATAGAACTTGTTATTTATAAAACATTGATATTTATTTTATACTTCTTATTAAGATATCTAGTTTCATAAAAATAATTCTAATCATTTCTAAATGTGAAGGTGATCGTTATGAAAAATGAATTAAGTAAGTAATTAGTCATTCATAAATTAAAATAACATAGACATATATTTAGATAAGCTAAATTAAAACACACATTGTTCCAAAACAAACATTTCTTTATATTACAAGTACATTATGTTCCTATCATAATTAATTGACTAAACTCCGAGAGTGTAGTTCCAACTTGATTGAGTTCAGTTGTTACTCTTCTGTAAATATCTGCAAGCCATTTACAAATATTAGATTAACATTTAAGTACCAAGTACATGAGTGTTATATGAAATGTATGGGTTCTATCTAGTAGATACTTGAAGTACTAGTATCTTCCATACTTTCTTTCCAGATAGGAGGAGCACATCCTCTTCCGATGTCTAGTTTCTCTTCAAGAGAAACAAACTTAATAGATTTATTTTGCCTAAAGGTGTTCAGTCCATAAAACATGGGACTCTTAGATCACACAAAGTGACTCTTTTAGCCTTACGCTATTTCAATGTTTGAACCAGTTTAAAACAAGATATTTGTAACGACCCGAATTTTCAGAAGAATTTTTTTTTCATTTTTAATTAATCAAACACATTTCCATAAACCATGAAAGCCCAAAACAATTGTTTTCAAATCCACATTCATTACAGCTTTCCCATAAAATGTCGTTGAGAGAGTGCACGTCGCGCCATCAAGCCTTACCCTTGCCCTTGGGCTCAGATGTACCTGAAAAAAAATCCACAAACTGTAAGCTAGTGCTTAGTGAGTTCCCAGAGCATACCCACACACAAACCACATACAACATATCATACTGGCTATAACAGCTACACATATCACATAAGCCATGCATACAACAGATAGGGATGCCATGGGCTCGTCGTTAGGGTCTTACTCCAGGATTCCATGGGCTCCCCACATGGTCCTACACCTAAGTTCCATGGGCTCTCCCATGGTCTTCGATAGGAAAGCCATGGGCTCCCCATATGGTCTTACATCCAAGTGTCATGGGCTCTCCCATGGTCTTTCACACATACATATCACATATATCATTAGCATGCTTCCTAACTCAACAAACTATCTTACCACTTAATACAACTACAACTAGGATGCTAAATATCATAAACATAAGGGTCAGTCTAGGTGCCTTAGACCCATTGGTATGGTGAGGAGACTCACCTCTGTCTGTAGAATCTGAAGGTTGCTCTCCTAATAGTTTGTAAACACTCGTGCTGAACAATAATAATATTACTCAATGTTAGGATCAAACACCATCTATGTGGGGAACCCAAATCCCCAAGTCCTTTCACAAAGCCCCAAAAGGTATTCCTTAGTTAATGGGCCCAAAGTCCATATCCAAAATCATTAATGGGCCTCATGGCCCAGTAAAGCCCAATCATAACATCCATGGTCCAAAACAGCTAAACTGGCCCACTAACCCAAAACATGATTAGGCCCAATGACTAATTGAGGCCCAAAAGCTCAAAGGCCCAAAACAAATTCAAGTCCAACTGTTGTGCGTATCACCCTGGTACACGTAGTGTACTGAGTCCCTAGGCCTTACGCCCTGCGTACGTTAGGTTACACCTAACGTACTAACAGATTAAGCACTTTCTCCACTAAGTGCTTAATACTTGATTTTCCCACATCCAAAAGCCAGATCTAATCTTATGAAGAGGACCTAGGGCATAAAGTTGGCAACTTTATGCCTTTACATGTCTCATATGTTCCGAATAATCCCATTAAGACCTTTTTAAGGGTATTAATCCATGCATGAGGTCAAAACACCCATCAAGACTTCATTTTTACAACATAAATGGAGCAAAGGGCCTCAGATCTAACATTTCCAGCCTCTGGAGTTGCTCAACTCACAAGAGGAGGTCCCAAAACCAACAAAAGGGACAAAACTAGAAAACCCTAACTAGATCTAATGAATAAGATGGAAAGATCAAAGCTTTATACCTCCAGAAGCTCCTCAAGGTGAACTAGGTGTATATTCTTGAAGCTAAATGTCACTCCAAACTTGCTTGATAACTTCTCCTTCTTGAATGGACACTAAAATGGCCACAAATGCACTCTCTAAGCTCAAAAATGGTCTCACAAACTCTCTCTGAAGTAGAAGGACGAAATAAGGTTATGACGGTTGTCTAGGGTTAGGTCCAAGAGGCTTAAGGACGTTTAAATAGGCCTCAAGTCCGGAAATTAGGGTTTAGTCATCTGTCACGTACGCCCAACGTACGTGCTGCCCACTGCGATCACCCTTGCGTAGTACGCTAAGCGTACCCATAAGTATGCCCATCGTACTTAAGGGACCTATTTTTCCTATATTTAAAATTCTTCAAGGGCTTCAAGGTAATACCTGATTCGGAGTGTTACAACTCTCCCCCACTTGAACTACACTTCATCCTCGAAGTCTGTAGCGGTGAATAGATCAGCATAATGCTCCCGTATCTCCGCCTACAGATCCTATGTCCATTTGGATCCCCTTCGGTGCTGCCATTGCACCTTTACAAGCTTTACTTCCTTCTTCCGATAACCCTTTGTCTTCCTGTCTAAGATGGCAACCAACATCTCGATGTATTTAAGATTCTCATCTACTAGAATATCCTCAAGTGAAATGACTGTGGACTCGTCAGTGACACACTTCCGAAACTGAGACACGTAGAAGGTGTTGTGAATATGGCTAAGCTCCTCCGGAAGATCCAAGTGATATGCCACCTTGCCCACCAGGGCCGTAATCTTGAACGGGCCTATGCACTGAGGCCCTAGATTACCCCTCTTCCGAAACCTGATGATCCCCATCTAGGGAGAAACTATCAGCAACACATAGTCCCCCACCTGGAACTCAAGATCTGATCGCCGCCAGTCAGCATAAATTTTCTGACGGCTCTATGCGACCCGCAGCCGGTCGTGCACCTGCTGAATCACCCTGGTAGTCTTGAGCACTACCTCAACTCTCCCCATGACCTGGTGTCCAACCTCACCCCAACAGACCGGGGTCCTACATCTCCTACCATACAACATCTCGAATGGAGGTCGGTCGATACTGGCATGGTAACTGTTATTGTACGAAAACTCTACCTGTGGGAGATACGTATCCCAGCTCCCTCCAAAATCTAACATGGATGATCGCAACATATCCTCAAGTGTCTAGATCATCCTCTCACTTTTTCCATCTGTCTGAGGATGGTATGATGTACTAAAATGCAGCTGAGTGCCCAGTTCCTCGTGGAACTTTTTCCAGAACCTAGATGTAAACCGAACATCTCTAATAGAAAATACCAACACTGGAACCCCATGTATAGCCACCACCTCCCGCACATAAATATATGCCAACCACTAAGTGGATATACTCTCGAAAATCAGAATGAAGTGGACACTCTTCGTCAACCTGTCCAGGATCATCCATATAGCGTCCACACCCCTCGCCATCCTCGGTAACTTCATGATGAAGTCCATGGTGATCTCTTCCCATTAACACATGGGAATGGGTAGCATCTGAACCTTTCCATGAGGCCATTAATGCTTGGCCTTGACCTTCCTATACGTCAAGCACCGCTCCACAAACCAGGCGATCTCCCGCTTCATGCATGGCCACCAATAACTCAGTCTCAAGTCTCTATACATTTTCGTAGCCTCTGGATGTATAGATAACATTGACTTATGTGCCTCCTCTAATATCTTTTGTCTCACTCCTCCAGCCACCGATACCCACACTCGGCCACACTGTGTCAAAAGGCCACGACTATCCTTGACAAACAATGGATATTGTCCCCGAATCCTCTCTATCTTCCAGTTCTCCTTCTTCACCCCCTCGACCCGGGCCTCCTTGATCATATCCAAAAATAGAGAAATCACAATCATCCTCAAACAAACTTTCCCAATTGGGGAATCTTCCGCCTTGAGGCTCAAAGCGTCAGCCACCATGTTAGCCTTCCCAGGATGCTATAAGATCTCACAATCATAGTCCTTCAGCATGTCCAACTACCTCCTTTGTCGCATGTTGAGGTTATGCTGATCCATCAAATACTTCAAACTCTTATGATCAGTATAGATGGTGCACCTCACTCCATACAAGTAATGCTTCCAAATCTTTAGGGAAAACACCATTGCCCCCAATTCCAGGTCGTGAGTGGGGTAATTCGCCTCATTAGGCTTCAACTGCCTCGAGGCATAAGCTATTACATGCCCCCTTTGCATTAATACCGCGCCTAACCCCGAAATCGACATGTCATAGTACACCACCAAATCATCTAACCCCTCGGGTAGTACTAGAATTAGAGCCTCATATAACCTTTGCCTCAGGGTCTCAAAAGTCAACTGTTGATCTGTACCCCATCGAAATGTCACATTTTTCTTGGTCAAGTGGGTCAAGGGCACAACAATCTTAGAGAAATCTTGGATAAATCTCCGATAATAGCCCGCTAGGCCCAAGAAGCTAAGGATCTCGGAAGCATTCTTCGGTATTTCCCACTGCGTCACTGCCTCTACCTTAGCTGGATCAACCGAAATACCTTCCTGGTTGATGATGTGCCTCCAAAATTGTACCTCCCGCAGCAAAATATCACACTTGGAGAATTTGGCATACAGCCTCTCCGCCCTCAGGGTCTCTAATACCTCCCTCAAATGATGCTCATGCTTCTCCCTTATCAATAAAAACAATCACCGACTGATCCAGCATCGGTCTACACACTCTATTCATGAGATCCATGACCGTTGCTGGGGTATTGGTTAGCCCAAATGGCATCACCACAAACTCGTAATGCTCATATTGAATCCTGAAAGCTATCTTCGGTATGTCCTCATCTCGAATCCTCATCTGATGGTATCCCAACCGAAGATGGATCTTGGAAAACCAAGACGCACCTTGCAGCTGATCGAAAAAATCATCGATCCTCGGAAACGGATAACGGTTCTTCACCGTTAGTTTGTTCAGCTCTCAGTAATTAATGTACATCTTGTGTGATCCATCCTTCTTTTTCACGAATATGATTGGTTCTCCCCACGGGGAACTGCTCGGACGGATGAATCATCGGTCTAGCAACTCCTGAAGCTGCAGATAACTCTTGCATCTCAGGCGGTGCCAACCGGTATGGTGCCTTTGCTATCGGAGCAGTACTCGGCACCAAATCTATGTGAAACTCCACCTGCTTCTCTAGAGGAACCCCTGGTAGCTCTTCGGGAAAGACCTCCTGAAATTCCTGTACAACTGGCACACTGCCTACATCCATCGTGGTCTCAACCCTCGTATCTAAGATATAAGCCATAAATCTCGTACATCCCTGCTGCAAAAATCTCCTAGCCCTCGCAGCCAAACATAGAGTTGGCCCCCGCGAGGCCCTCTCACAATGTACAACCAGTTCTCCCCCACTTAGGGTTCGAACCCTTGCCAACTAATGCTCGCAATCGATCATGGCCCCATTGGCCCCCAACTAGTCCATCCCAATAATCACCTTCAGTCCTTATAACAGTATCGGGACTAGTTCAATGTGGAACCTCTTGCCAATCACATGTAGGACACAGTCCCGATACATCCTCGTAGCACTCACAGTGCGGTCATCTGCAATCTATACCTCGAGCGGGGAATCCAAAGTTTCGGGCGTGTCTCAAAGCTTCTTGCTAAGAGCAAGAGACACGGACTATTGGGTAGCCCCCGAATTGAATAATACGTGATCAGACATAGCATTGACTAAGAAGGTCCCTATACATATGCATGATATACACATAATCAATGCAATAAATAAATAAAGAGTAGGTAGATAAGAACATACCAGCCACGACGTCAGGCTCTGCCCGAGCCTCCTCGGTGGTCAACTAAAACGCATGACTCCTCACTCCTGGAGCATCCGCCTTGGCAGGGCGGCCATCTGTGATCCTCATCGTGGTGGGCGCAGGCGCCACCACTGCTCCTCCCCCTCCCTGGAACTTCGGACAGTCGGCCCGTTTGTGGCCGGTCTGGTTGTAGTGAAAACAAATCAAGCCCTTCTTGGGGCAATCCCTGATCACATGGCCCGATTGGCCACAAGCATAATTTCCCGAGGCTGCCACCCGACAAACCCCAATGTGCAGTTTAAAGCACTTGGCACACCGTCCATGGCCCTGCTAGCCCCTGTTGGAAGTGTCTGGGGTTTTAGGCTTTTTAGCCTGACCTACTACTGTCTGGACCTGCTCAGGCTTCCGCTTGCTGCGGAAGTCCAACTCCATCTCCCGCTTACGGGCCTTCTCCACCATCACTTTTAGGGTTTTGCACCATGTGAAACTCACAAACTCCCATATATCATCCCTCATCATGGAATGATATGTCATCTTCCTCATATCCTTATCTGTAACGTACTGTGGGATCAACAAAGCCCATTCCCGAAACTTGGCGGTGATCTCCGCCATAGTCTCGGTGGTCTGTTAAAGGTCATGAAACTCCCTCACAAGCCATTGAACCTTAATAGATTGTGCAAACTGTGCAACAAATCGCCGAACAAACTCGGCCCATGTTATCTCAGCCACACTGGCTGGTTACCTCTCCCTACCAATCTCGGGCTCTGTCTCTCAACATACCTGAAGCAAAACCCACCTTGGCCACATCAGGGCAAGAACTCGTGCGTTGGGTGTTCTCAATATCCGCCACCCAAAGTCGGCTATCAATGGGGTCCCTGACCCCGAAAAACTCTGGCACTCCGCACGCCTTGAACTCCCTTAACAAGGGAGTTCGAGCCCTACTTGGCCCGCAACAATCTCGACTCTGAATACCCTGAGCCTCTTGTGACAACCGTCAAAATTCAAGTCGGTTCTAGATTTGACTAAACTTAGTTGCATATATAGGCATGACACATACTAGACTTAGTAACTAGAAACTAGGTTATAACCTACTAGAAACTTGGAAACAATTAGAAACGATGGACAGTGTACTTAGATTTCACATTGATATGTGAATTCTACAACTACTTAACTGTAGCGACTATCCATATTCGGGTCGCTCTTTGACTCGAACATCTTTTCATGAATCATATACACACATCATGCACTTGACCTAGTGGTATAAATTAGGTTCGAGTCTCGTAGGAACTTAAGTTAAAGTTGAAAACAAGGGCTAGTATACTTGATTCCTCAATTTCGCTTGAATCTCGGAATCACTATGTAGAATGCCAATAAACCAATAAAAATAAATTACAAACATTATTTCTAATTTGAATAAGAGTTATGAAACTCTAAAATAGTTTGAAGTCTCTAAAATAGTTTGAAGTCTCAAAGATTCTATTTATTTCAATATCCAAAGATTTACAAACTCTCAAAAACTCTAAATGCCCCAAAAACCTAAATTTATAAAATTTAACCCTAAAAATTGTATAAAATAGTTATCAACCTTATAATTTGATTTTATAATAATTAAAATTATGAAAATGCATTCAAGGAAAATAAAATTTAACTCATTTACATTTACCCTTAATTTATAAATCAAAAATCAAGAGTTTTATGCATAAAAGGTTGGTTAAGTTGCATATTTTATAGATAGTTTCATGTTTTTATAAGAGATTTAAATTTTATAAATAAAGAGAAAAGATGGTAATAAACCTCTTAAATATGGACCTCTCTCCTCTCTCTCTTACTTGAAAACTCTAATACTTTATTTCCCTAAAAATATAAATCATTTCTCCTTTTCCCCACACTTCGCTCTCTTTCACACTCTCTAACACCAACTCCATTTTCTCTCTTCCTCTCTCTATAACCACGAAATTTTCCAGCAAACAAACCTAAGAACACTCCTCAAACTTGAAATTTTCATCATATTGTGGTGTTTTTGAAGGTAAAATCGATTTCTACTTCACAATTTCTTCAAGTTTTACTATTTCTTCTTCTCCATAAACACTTTTCTTTGAGATTATTCACATGCATGTTCATAACCATGATTTTTATGATTATGGTGATATTATTTCACCCAAAAACCAACATGCATGGAATGATCTTCAAGTTTAAAGGCTTGATCATCAAAGTTTGTTATTAAAAAGCATTCAAATAGGTTCATAAAGGATTTATTCCCAAATAAATATCTAAAACTTATTTTCTGATCAAATCCGATTTTTTCCCAAAATTCTATCCACAAAATGAGATGTTCTACAAATTTTCAAAAAATAATTAATTTTTCTCAAATTATTATAATTATTACAAGAAAATAGGGCAATAATTCAAATAAAATACTTTCTAAGGTCTATAAATCCTAGGTAAATTCTTGGATGACCCTTAAAGTGAATGATAACATCTCAATAAGTTTCACTGATATGTGTTACTATTTGCTATGGTTTTGAATTTTTTCTTAATTCAAATAAATCATAAAACCACTTTAAAGAATGTGAAAATGCTATATATTATTTTTTGTATATCCTACCTAATGTGGAGTACTTAGAGAAATATATTCATAATTTTTTATAATCCATTTTTATTTTTCCCCGATTTTTGTATTTATAAGGGACTAATAATGGGAAAAATAGTTTTACTCATCCAAAATTTATGAAAATTTACCAGAAGGCCTTAAAAAATATTAAAAATCTAAATAAATTTTTTTGATGATTTCTCTATTCAGTATACTATTTTTTCCCCTATTTTCTAAGATTAAATACACTTAAATCCACAAAATCGAATTACACTATATAAAAATCACCATTGGTATTTTTCCTGGATTATGTACGCTTCAAATGGAGTTTACAAAAATTTTGGTAATTTACTTTAATAGTTTAATAATTATTCACGAATTAATGATTATTTAAGTTAATAAAATCAAGAAAAATATCTAAACTGTATAGAAACCGACTTTTATATTTTTCTCAGTTTGTATATGTCTAATAACACAAGTACATAAGGTTCGTGTAATTTTGGAAATTGTTTTCTATTTATCTCTATTTTGATAGAATAAATACACAAAAATCAAAAAAATCATATTAAACTGTTTGAAAACACATATTATTATTTTTTACAGATTATGCACAATGTAAAACAGTTACCCAAAAATTATAAGAATTTTTCATGATAATTTACTATTTCTCCATGACTTTACGATCATTCAATGAATAAAAATTTTGAAAAATAGTTAGATAAATAAAAAATTCAGGAAAATTTATGTTAAGGTCTTTGAATTCAATTAAAATTGAAATGCAAAGTTTGGGAATCTTTAGAACTAAATTGACTTGGTTTTTAAATATTTAATCATTGGAACACCTCCTAAAATGTTAAATATTAGCAATTCAATAATGAGAATTTTTCCACTTAAATTGTTATATAACAATTGATTTATTGAAATTTAATTTTCACAGAAAAATGTTTGTAACTTATCAATATTAAATTTTGACACAATATTGACATAATTCTATTGTAGTAGTAACTATACTTGAGTTAGATTTCGATTAGAGACTCGCTAGTGAATATCATTATTGTAGGAAAACGATAGTAATACGAGTTGAGCGTAGTTCAAGGCATCATTTGCATCATCTTAATACATATTGTAAGTATTCAAGCATTCCCCTATTTTCGGTTTTTAAATGTTTTGGGGTGGAAAAGCATGTTCGAAAATCTATTTATTGTTCGTTGTATTTAAATTGATTTGTATCAAACTTGATTGCTATATTTTGCTATATCTTGTTATGTATGTTTATGCATCTTGAAACATGAGGCTTTATCGTCTTAAGTCTCTTCCCTTAGATTTTAATCCAACCATTAACTCTTTGAGCCAATGGTCAATATGGATAATGCTACTAGGAATTGACAACTCCTCACTCGCCCGATTGCTTGAGTGCATGATACCATATAATCTATGGAACGATAAGCATAGATCTTGATAGGGCATCAGTCATAGGCTTGGTTGTGAACTCATTGTTTGCTCATACACATACACAAATTGTTATTAATTATGACAATAAACTTGTTTATTAATTATAGCAATGAACTTGATTACTCATTTTAACAATATATTTTCATTTATGGAAACTTTTCTCAAAACTTGATTTCGATTCATGAAACCAATATTATTAAGTTAATCTGTGAGTACTCACCAACTATTTTTATAGTTGACGCTCGTTTTACATGCTTTTTCAGGAACCATCAAGTAAGTGGCACTTAGGGACACATCACTTTTAGGAGCATTCACATGTGTTGTATTTCAATTTGAATTGTAATTCTTTTAAAAGTTGTTCAAACCTATTGTAAATTTGTAATGATTTTTAATAATATGGTTGGTGTTATCTTTTAACTTTTGCTATGAAACCCTTTGTACGGCCACGCCTCGTGTTTTTGCTTTATCGGGGTGTGACACCTCTCCTCCATAATCTCCATCATACCCTCCTTGACCATCCGAAATATAACTGGGGTAGCGTCAAGAATGCCTCTCATAACCTCGGCTGCGATGAGCTTGCACAACCTCTCGTTAATCACCTCGGTACCATCGCCCGACCCAGATTTAGATCCCGATCCCCCAGCTCCGTGTTGTGTCACCACCATACTGAATTGCAATACCATAAAACATAATGATCAGGATTTCCATAATAGGTATCTTCCCACACAGGTCATCCTTAGAGATCCTAGGCCTAACATTGGTTCAGGTACAGGTCCTGTGCTTTTAGTGTACGGCCCAATACGACCTTCCACACCTACTTGTACCTTTCCCCAAGGCTCTACCTAATATTTCCAGTTCGTCCCAAAATAAACCATATCCCACATACTACCGCATATCTCAAATCTCAGGCTGTCCTAAGATTTTCTCTACGCACATCAAACTGATCAATTATAACAGGTTGCCTTTATGCATGCAAATTATACACAGAAAAGGATCAAATACACTTTCGAATAAAATATTCTTCCCTAGGACCACAAATATACAAGGAACAGGAAATAAGGCCAAATCAATCATTCTAGGGCTATAAGCTCCTAACCGTATACAATTTTAAAAGCATACACATAGCGAATTCCATACGATCATCAAAGCTCAAATATCAGTATAACATGGCTAACATATTGGGGAAACTACTTACTTGGCTTGGCTGATCACGCACTTTGCACTCTCCTTCTTTCCAGTCTCAAAAGCTTTAACTTTTATTTTATTTTTGAAAACTATTTCCTAAGTTTGAGTCATGACACACCCGAAAGTGTGCTCGAATCCCTCAAACAAAGGCTCTGATACCAACTTGTAATGACACAAATTTTCAAAAGAAATTTTTTCATTTTTAATTAATCAAACACATTTCCATAAACCATGAAATCCCAAAACAATTGTTTTCAAATCCACATTCATTACAACTTTATTTAAAAACATCAGAGTGTCCCATAAAATGTCGTTGAGAGAGTGCACGCCGCACCATCAAGCCTTGCCCTTGCCCTTGGGCTCATATGTACTTGAAAAAAAATCCACAAATTGTCTGTAAGCTAATGCTTAGTAAGTTCCCCAGAGCATACCCATACACAAACCAGATACAACATATCATACTGGCTATAACAACTGCACATATCACATAAGCCATGCATACAACAGATAGGGATGTCATGGGCTCGTCGTCAGGGTCTTACTCCAAGATGCCATGGGCTCCCCACATGGTCCTACACCTAAGTTCCATGGGCTCTCCCATGGTCTTCGATAGGAAAGCCATGGGCTCCCCACATGGTCTTACATCCAAGTGCCATGGGCTCTCCCATGGTCTTTCACACATACATATCACATATATCATTAGCATGCTTCCTAGCTCAACAAACTATCTTACCACTTAAGACAACTACAACTAGGATGCTAAATATCATAAAATAGGGGTCGGCCTAGGTGCCTTAGACCCATTGGTATGGTGAGGAGACTCACCTCTGTCTGTAGAATTCAAAGGCTGCTCTCCTAACAGTCTGTAGACACCTGTGCTGAACAATAATAATATTACTCAATGTTAGGATCAAACACCATCTAAGTGGCGAACCCAAATCCCCAAGTCCTTTCACAAAGCCCCAAAAGGTATTCCTTAGTTAATGGACCCAAAGTCCATATCCAAAGTCATTAACGGGCCTCATGGACCAGTAAAGCCCAATCATAACATCCATGGTCCAAAACAGATAAACTGGCCCACTAACCCAAAACATGATTAGGCCTAATGACTAATTGAGGCCCAAAACAAATTCAAGTCCAACTGTTGTGCGTATGCTTAGCATATCACCCTGTTACGCACAACGTACTGAGTCCTTGGGCCTTACGCACTGCGTGCGCTAGGTTCCACCGTACTAACATATTAAGCACTTTCTCCACTAAGTGCTTAATACTCAATTTTCTCACATCCAAAAGTCAGATCTAAGCTTATTAAGAGGACCTAGGGCATAAAGTTGGCAACTTTATGCCTTTGCATGTCTCATATGTTCCGAACAATCCCATTAAGACCTTTTTAAGGGTCTTAATCCATGTATAATGTCAAAACACCCATCGAGACTTCATTTTTATGACATGAATGGAGCAAAGGACCTCAGATCTAACATTTCCAGCCTCTGGAGTTGCTCAACTCACAAGAGGAGGTCCCAAAACCAACAAAAGGGACAAAACTAGAAAACCCTAACTAGATCTAATGAATAAGATGGAAAGATCAAAGCTTTATACCTCCAGAAGCTCCTCAATGTGAACTAGGTGTAGATTCTTGAAGCCAAATGTCACTCCAAGCTTGCTTGACAACTTTTTCTTCTTGAATGGACACTAAAATGGCCACAAATACAATCTCTAAGCTAAAAAATGGTCTCACAAACTCTCTCTGAAGTAGAAGGACGAAATAATGCTATGGAGGCTGTCTAGGCTTAGGTCTAAGAGGCTTAAGGACGTTTAAATAGGCCTTAAGTCTGGAAATGAGGGTTTAGTCATCTGTCACGTACGCCCAAAGTACGTGCCGCCCCTTCGCAATCACCCTTGCGTAGTACGCTAAGTGTACCCATAAGTACTCCTATCGTACTTAAGGGACCTATTATTCTATATTTAAAATTCTTCAAGGGCTTCAAGGTAATACCTGATTTGGAGTGTTACAATATCACTATATTTATTGGAATATTGCTTAACCCGTTATATTATCATATATATATATATATATATATATATATATATATATATATATATATATATATATATATATTATCCAGGACTTCCTGGAAGTCAGGAATAACTATTCCTAGTTTGACTTTAGAAATATATTAAGCATCACAATGATGCATTTAGTAGGTATCATGCTCGGGTCTATTTTTCAAAGCAAGTTGTTTAGGACTAGAGCTTTTAAGTATATACAATTTCATATATCTCACAAGATTGTCTCTCAAGACATGAACCCATTCATTGAAGTTGTATCTATTGAATGTTATTGTTTCATTAAGTCATTAAATAAAATGACAATTCATGTTTATAAGAATGTATTATATCTCTTCAAAAATTTAACAAAATTCATTTAGTATTTTTAATATTTAAACTCTTTAATAATTAATACCCTTTAGTTTCCAAAAGCATTAATTATCAATGTCTGTGATCCAAGTTGCAAAATAAATGAATGGTTAAATATCCATTATCCCATCCATTTGAACCCAACCTGATAGATATCGATTATCAATTATATCTAACTATATAATTCCTATATTTATAGGATCGCTAATAACAAATTTAATTATACATTTTTTATCTCATCTCTGCCTCAGATTTCTCTTACTTAGGTATCATTTATCACAAAATATTTCCGATCAAATCATCCGATTTAAAAAACTTGTGTAATCGGCTTATAACTTGGTTATAGGAATCACGAAAACATCCCGACCATCAAAAGATAACACTAAGCGGTTTGGTATCATTTATCCCACTAGTAGATACAATGGATGTGCAAGTGTTTTTCAATAATGATTGCATAGATTTGAGGTTTGAAAGAGTCTTTTATATGTTTTATAACTCTATTTTTCAAAACATATGATATAATGATAATTGCATGCATCCAATTAATCATTGTATCCATTATCCAAAAAAATCACATTTAAGGTTCAAATATAAAATCCGATTTGATATTTTGACGCGGTCCAGTTTTAACGATAATATCTATTATTAAGTTTGAGTTTGAGACATATAGAACCTTATTTATTACTTAATAAAACTTCATTTTATTATTAATATTTTGGATTTTGAATAAGTTATTAAATCACCATTTTAAAATTTGTCGTTATTAATGTTTTAATAAAACCAGTTTTTATTTTGAAATTATAACTTGTTACATATTATGTTCTCATTTTGTAAATTGAAAACCAAACTTCATGTGATGTTTATTTTGTTCATAAAATAGTTTGATTTTGTGGAAATCTAAATTATTAACCACACAAAATATTTACTTGAAAAATAAACAACACAAAAATGCATTTAACATAAAACAAACCTTCATCTAGTTAGCACTTCTGTGAGCTAACACAAAAGTGTGAAGTCCTTCCTAAGGGACAAGTGGACCAAATATTACAAATTGTTCTTTATGTGATCTTCAAGCCCTCGCTTGCAATGACAACCAACTTTGTTGTAATTTTATAAAGATTTTATAAAAGTTATGAACTTTTATAAAATGTTCATAAAACCATAGGTCTCCATGGTTCTTCAAGAAATGGCATCCATCTTAATCTTATTACATATTTTATAAAATAAATCTAGTCTAAAATTAATCTATTACATAAAAACAACAAGAATAAAAACTAGTTACTTTTATTACATACTTTATGAATAAAAGAATATTACAAACCATTTTCAACCAAATCACACAAAAAACAACACAAATGGTTCAAGGCTTGTTTATGCACTCTAAAATACATATAAAGATAAAAAAAAAAAAAAAAAAAAAAAAAAAAAAAACCCTTTGTTTTTCTAAGACAACTTTAAGTGATAAAAAATGCATGTAAATTAGTATCATTTAAAATAATAATTAAGAAGTTGTCAAAGAAAATATGTATGAACTTATATATATATATATATATATATATATATATATATATATATATATATATATATATATATATATATATATATATATATATATATAAAGTTATCAATATTCTCCAAAAACAAAGATTTCCAAAAATCAAAAAATCTAACCAAACTTACCAGATTTCTCTTAATACTAGTTGTTTTTTAAAAAACAGTTTCATTAACTAGAAAAATTGGAAAACAGAAGACACTGATTTTTCAAAAATAACATAAGCTAATTTACATCCGCCAGGTATTATCTTGAAAGTTATAGAAAGGTTAAAACACCAACAAAAAAATGGATGAAGAAATAACAACCTTTGTAGTTCTGTAGGTCCTCTTGGGAGGCTTGGAAGTTGATGGACAATGTGGAACCTTTAAGACACCAACATGAATCCAACTTGATGTAAATGCTAGTCAAAACTCTTAAGTTTTAAGTCCATATCCAAATATGACTTAAAGATAGCAAAATGCAAGCAACTAATCTTTTAACACTCTTTTGCAAGACATAATTTGAGAGAGTATGAGGAAGCTATGGTTTTGGTGTGTAAAAAATGAATAAATGAAAGTCTTCATAAAGTTAAATCATTACCCAAGAGTTCTTCACAATCCTTCAATAGAACACGTATGCAACTCTTCTACCTTCTAGGACGAAATAAAGGGTTGTTTTTTATAACTAAGAAAGTTACTTTTTAGCACATTTTTCTAAGATCTGAAATTCATGTATTTATAGGAAAATAAGCTTAGTGACACTAAGCCTTCATCTTCGAGGCGCTAACCGTTATCATTATCGAATATTCCTGAAGGAAAGGTTATCTTCGCATCACTAATCATCTTCTTTCGTGGCGCTAACCCCGTCGTTTATGGTATCTTCAAAATTCTTCATTATCTAATCCATATTTAGCTTTATTTTCCTTCTATTAGAGTTATCTCCAGATTTTTACTCCATTTATAAAACACGAACGTCTTTAAATCATATTTATCTTTATTTTAAAATTATTCATTTAAAATACTAATATAATAAACCATATTTTATGACTAATTTTAGCAATATCAACACCTCTCATATGTGATACCGAAGTCCTGAAAAGGTTCCAAATGTCCAACATGAAGATGTATGATTGAACCACGAATCCTGAAGAGCATGTAGCCCAATACATGGAACATATGGAGATTGACCAAATCCCTCAGCGTCTTTAAGGACACTTGTCTATGCAAGAGTTTTAGTTTAACCGTTATCTATACTAAAGTGGGTCTTAAAAGTTCCTCCTTACTCTATTACTTCATTCTCACATCTCATTAACTTGTTTAATAACCAATTTTCTTCTAGTAGAACCTTTGAATATAATGGATGAATGGGCCTTGATTTTGCAGGTGGGACACGAAACCGCAACCTAATACATCAGATCGCACTCAAGATTATGAAAGTCATTACCAAAACCTCAAGCGAGTTAGCCTCATTTTGCAGTTTGTATGGCTATTTCAAAAAAAAAATTATTTTGTTAAAAGTATTTAGAAGATTTTGTTAAATTTGTAATTTTTTGTATTAATTGTTGTGTAATTTCCAAACTTTGTAGAGTGTTTTTGAGATATCTTATGCTTTTGATTTGCACCAACATAAAACAATTTTTAGAAGCATAACTTAAATATCTCCATATTGAATCTCAAGCTTAGGTACATATATATGATCTAGTGAAATTTCATTTAATTCTTTTGAAAGTTAATTAAACATCAAAGTGCAAAAACATTAAAATACAAATCTTAATAAGCAAATAAATATTTTCCCGAAATTACCAATTACAATCTTGAATGATAGAACGGACATATCAACCTTGTGGTAGCATTGGACCACTCATATATCATTTATTATTTTATTTATGGTGTTGAAATTGTAGTTGATAGACTAAAAGTTGTTGCAATCACTAGTTTTAAAACTCTCCCACCATCTTCATGCAATTAATATCAAAGCAATTGTTTTTAAAAACAATCAGTTAAGCTTGTTATAAATAATATTGTTCCCCATTCAATATTTGTTGGTTGAAAGTTTTCTTCTTTTACTCTCGTCTTGACACCGTGTTATAAATAATGAATTCTCGTAGGAAAATTGTCAATGTTATACATCATATAATACTATAATAGCACACTTTAGATGTCATGTATAGCATTTTTAACTTATTATTGTTAAGAAGTGTAATATTTGTTGAAAATCATTGTGGACATGTTCATGGAAATAATAAAATTCCAATCATAAAGTTGAAACTCTTTCACTTTGAGCGTGTTTGAATTTAATTAGGACGATAGTCGATGACATGGCGATGGGTCTTGACATATATTTTATGTTTATCTTCTAAACCAAATGTCCATCTCTCTCTCTCTCTCTCTCTCTCTCTCTCTCTCTCTCTCTCTCTCTCTCTCTCTCTCTCTCTCTCTCTCAAGTTCTTTGTTTGTGGTTGTTTATGTTCGTTTAGCACCTTAACGACTATAAACAAACGAACACGAAAAAAATAATTTGTTAGACGAACGAACATAAAAAAGAAATTTCGATTGTTTATCTGTTCTTGTTTGTTCGTTTGTTCGATTATCTTAAACCAAAGTTTTAAAACCCAGGTTGATCCGGTCGGTTCAACCGGTTGGACGGTGACCCGGGATAAAAAGCGGGTCAGTTGAGAACGGTTTTTTGTAAAAATATGGACCGAATCGAACCGGTCGGGTTTCCCTTAAACCGCGGTTCGACCGCTTATGTTGAACCGGTTAAAACCGGGTTGACCCGTTTTAATAGGGTTTTGATAGTTGGATACAAGTAGCGAACACCAAAACAACGAGTTATTTTCGGTTTCTTTAATGTTTTTCAATATTTAAACTTTGTGTACATCAAATTATTGGTTTTATATGTTTATACATTATGCAGAAAAGTAAAAATATATAAAAATAGAAAAAGATCATAAACCGAGTTGACCCGGCGGTTCAACCGGTTGAACCAGTTGACCCGTAAACCGGTCGTCACACCGGGTCAACTAAAAACCCGGATTTGAAAACATTATCTTAAACAAACCATTTATGAAATGTTTTACCTACAAATTCTTTATATAGTCAAGCACAAAATATATATTGCAACACCGAAATCAAATGAAGCAAGATATTATCGACCATACATAGTTAACTATCATGCCGATAATCGATGTACACATTAGTATGCATGCAGTACATCTCCATACCAAACCCCATACAGCCATACGCAAAAAAATAAAATAAGGAGACCGAGTGAGCCAAAAAATGAGAAATGGGCAAGAATCTTGCATGTGGGTATGGCATGAAATCCACATATATTTTAGGGGCATTGGATTCCTAAGGAATGGGATAGATGGTGACGTGGGCATGGTCAGATTGATTGGTTTTAAGTTTTAACTTACACTATTTTCTTTACACGTACACCCATGTTGTGCATCAAACTCCCTAAAATCAAGGGTAGCTCTTCGTCTTTTGATAATCTGTTATATAAACATATAATGTACATAAAGACAATCTCTAAAACATGAGTTTTCTCCCAGGACCTTTAAAAGACAAAAACATATTTGGTTGCCTAAAATTCTAAAAAATTGGTTTGCTACTATAAACAAACGGGTGATGCTAATAAGATACCCCTTATATATCCTATAATTATTTTTAGAAAAAGTCAACATATAATGAACTTCTTGTAATCATCTTCTTTGGAAATCAATGCAATTTCAACCAATAAAAACATTTCAAACATTAATTAGGGTTGTCTAAATGGTAAAATAGAGTGTCTTATTAGCCAACCCTTAAACAAATGCCAGATTTTCAAGTAATCGACTTACACCGTGCAAAGTAATTCTCATAAAAGGGAAGTGAATGTGTACAATGTGAATATTTGTGTAATGTTACAAAGCTATTAAAAACTAGGGGATAGACTCGTATCTTAGAAATAATTTGTTTAATTGTCCTTTTAATTTACTAGTTACATATTAAACCTTTTGTACGTGCAGTTCTACTACTTATATTTTAGCAGACCTTTTTACTATTTTAGTATTTATAGTTAAACCAACAAACGGTAAATAGTATCTTATGTTTACGATTGTTATATTCAAATGAGTGTTTGTCTTAATTTTAAATTAACCTTAAATTACAATAATGATTGTAGTCTACCATCTGTAACTTCGTCTCACAAAATATATGTTCGGTGCAAAAAGTCGTTCACTAGAGGAATATATTTGGAATCTGAAAAAAAATATGTGGTTATAACCTTCTTTAAATTATGCTCGACGCACAAGTCACAACAAATATTCAATGCAAAATACTGTCAAGGAAACAAAGGTGGTGATATGTTGATGTAACGTTCTCCTGAGTTAGGTTATGTGCACTTGGCATAACATATGTTTGGTGCATAGGGTGTAACGTATGTTCAATGATGAGGGCGTAACATATGCGCCGAAAACATTTATTTGACAAAATTACAAAAATATCACCATGGTGTCAAAAGTAACAAAATCGGTTATTAACTCCGTTAGCATTGAACCGTTAGGGACTGAATTTGTAAAAGTATTTTCGTCTTCTTAAGTATAAATAAACTGAATTCGTGTCAATTTGGTAAACAAAAATCATTCTTGTAAATTATCTTAAAATAATATAAATGCAAGAAAATGAATTGGAGGAGGATTCAAACTTGAGACCTACTCCCACTCTCCATAATCACTAAAGCTCTAGCCAACTAGATTATGCCTAAATTTGTTTTATATTTTTGAAAACTAATCAATATTATCTAAAATCTTAAATACATTAATAATAAAAAGAACATATTTTTACAAAAAGACTTTTTTTTTTTAATAAAACGAAAAATATATTTTTAGTGTAATGTAAAAAAAAAATTTACAAACAATTTATTTGTTTTTTTATGTATTTGTTTTACGTAAAACATCTTTTTTTATATATTTAAAAAATACATTTTCATATACTATATTATTACATTGTTATAATCCTAAAACATATATTTATGTTTTCAAATAAAAATAAGTTTTTTTTCCTTTCACATAGAAAAAAAAGTTTTTTTTATGTATTTATTTTATGTAAAATATGTTTTTTTATATATTTAAAAAATACGTTTTCGTATAAAATGTTATTACATTATTATAATCCAAATATATACTTTTAAATACATAAAAAAAAACATAGTAACATATTATAAAAAAAACGTAATACTAGAAAAAAACGTAAAAATTTTTTTTTGTATATATTTATTTTATGTGAAGTATGTTTTTGATGTATTTAAAAATACATTTCCGTATAATACGTTATTCTGTTATTATAATCCTAAAGTATACTTTTACGTTACCTTAACTTCTTTATTTGATTTAAAATGAATATGCAAATATTTTTTTTTTTACATAAAAACGTTAACTTTATAAAATATTATACGAAAAACATTAACGTTATAATATATTATATGAAAATGTAAAAAAATACTTGCATATTCGACTTAAATCAACTAAAGACGTTAAAATAACTTAAAAGTATATTTTAAAATTATAACAACGTAATCATATATTATACGAAAATATATGTTTTAAATACATACAAAACATACTTCACATAAAATATATATATACAAAAAACTTTTTTGTCGTTTTTTTAGGATGACGTTTTGTATAATATGTTGTTACATTTTTTTATGTATTTAAAAGTATATTTTCAGATTACAACAATGTAATAACATTTTATACGAAAAAATATTTTTTAAATATATTAAAAAACATATTTTACATAAAATAAATACGTAAAAAACTTTCTATGTGAAAGAAAAAAAATGTATTTTATATGAAAATGTAAAAATGTGTTTTAAGATCATAGCAATATAATAACGTTTTATACGAACACTCATTTTTTAAATATATAAAAGCGTATCTAATGTGAAATAAATACGTAAAAAAAACTTTTTTTCTATGTTAAAGAAAAAAAAACTTGTTTTTATATGAAAACATAAAAATATATTTTAGGATAATAACAATGTAATAACATATTATATAAAAACATATTTTTTTTAAATACATAAAAAAATATATTTTACGTAAAACAAATACATAAAAAAACAAATAAATTGTTTGTAAAAAAATATTTTTTACAATACGCTAAAAATATATATTTTATTATTATTATTATTTTATTTATTTATTTATTTATTTGTAAAAATATGTTTTTTTATTTTATTATTATTAATTTATTTACGATTTTAGATAATATTAATTAGCTTTCGAAAATATAAAACAAGTTTGAGTCTAACCTAATTAGCTATAGTTTTGCTGATTAGGGAGAGGGGGAGGTGACCTCTCATTTTCTAGCATTTATATTATTTTAAGATAAATTATAAAAATATAAAATGATATGAATTTAGTATCTTTATATTTAAAAAGACAAAATACTCTTACAATCCTAACAATTGAATACTAACAAAGTTAGTAAAAAGGGTTATCCATGCAAGTTTTGCAAACCAAAATGACCATTTACATAGGGACTGATATTTTTACTTTTGGCAAACCACATTAGACCAGTTTTTGTTAGTAAAAAGGGTTATCCATGCAAGTTTTGCAAACCAAAATGACCATTTACATAGGGACTGATATTTTTACTTTTGGCAAACCACATTAGACCAGTTTTTGTAATTTTGTCCATTTATTTTTATGCCGCGAAGTTAAAGTTTAGTGTCACGGGTCAACTTGCACTTGACTTTGTCATTGAATATGTTCGATGTGGAGCTAGATAGTCATTGTTAAGCTCCTTCAAGAAGTTGTATTATATTATTGATTCAAATAGCAACACCACGTCCAATTCATAAAACTTTGATTTAGACATTCATGTTAAAAAGTGATACGTTATAAATTATGGTAAACTCCTTAAAAGTCTGTATGTTTTAACCTCATAATCGATTCAGTCTTTATATGTTTGAACATGTTATCCGGTCAACAGGTCATTCATTTTCAAAAATTATACTTTTGGAAAGATTTTAATTTTTTTTACAAATTTGGTCCAAAATTTACACTTTTGGCCTGTTTAGGTCAAAAGTTACAAGGAAAACCCTTAATTCTTTATATGATCTTCGACATAAAACCTTGGGAGGTGAAAATGATCACCTGCCTTGATGTGTTTTATTGATTTAAATCTAAGACTGCAAAGATGATGAAGGTAATACAAATATAAGTGTCATGCTAAAGCTCATCGTGTCTATAGTGTGCTATTTACAAGTGTTATTTATAGTTTAAGTTAATTAACAAGAAGTCCGATAATTTTGTGATCCTCCGGAATCAGCATATGAACGTTATTTGACTTGGTATTTCGGATCTTTTGCCTGGTTGAGATGACTCTTCATTGAGAATAAGTCATATGCTGACTAATTCTGCATATGTGATAAAAATAAAGAAAATATAGTCATTACAAATGTTAAGAAATATTAGTGGTAATAATCAGGATCCTGATATATATTTAAGGATCCTGAGGCTTTAGAAATATTTGAGGATTCCGAATGTGATTATGGGGTTCTGCCCCTAACAATTACCCCCAAATTATACCTGCGAAATATTAGGGTTATTTTCCCCATATTTAAAGGTTTAATTTAAAAATAATAAATGAAATAGATAAAATATTAGAATTTAAACCCTAATCGGATAGGGTTTATCCACCCAATGTTAATCATCACGCGGTGAAATTTTACCCTCTATTTTCTGGTATAAGGTTAAATAAGGTAACCCTCTTAACTTCTTTTACCTCCCCGAACACGTCTCCAACCGCATTAACAGGTAATTTCTTTCTCTTGTTTTTCTTTTGTTCTATTCTTTTCTCCGATCATGGGCAATAAGCGACTCGTTCTCGCGCCAACATTATTGCTCCTCCTGAGAATGATTTTGTTGAACAAGGGATTCTGGCCTATAATGAGGTATGCTCCTTTAATGACGAGGACATGCAGTCCCTTAAGGCTAATGGAGCTTTTCCCTCCGATGCGATCTTTAGGTCCTTTGATCCTTCTACTCATCCTGATTTCGTTTCTCCTTCTTAGGTATGCTTCCATGAATATACCTTTTCTTTGGGTCTCAAATATCCTTTTTCGGGTACTGTTTCTAATTTCTTTCAAGCCACCAAGCTTTCGTATATCTAAGCAATGCCCATTATTTGGAGGATTTTGTACTGGATTGAGCGAATGAATCATTCCCACAATCTGGACATAGGCCTTCATGAGTTGGCTTATGTTTATGAGCTTTCTACTTTTGGGAATTCACATTTTCTGCTTAAGGTCAAGACCAACAAACCTCCTCTTATGCTAAAAACAAAACATAACGACATAGCATGGAAGGAAAAATATTTTTTCATGAGGCGTGATTCTATTGATGGCGGGGATGTTTTGCCCAAACCTTGTGTAACAGCCCGGATCCCCAGGTACCTTCATTTTCATATTTTTGATATTCTATGAGGGGACTCGGCGAGTTGGAGGTCGAACTCGCCGAGTCGGGTCGCGGTTTTGGGCGGAGGTTCGCGTCCGGACTCGGCGAGTCCGTGCTGTTTAATGAAACCCTAATTTCCCGATCCTAAGCCCTATTTAAAGGACCTTATGGCCTTCATTTGCGGCCACCTTGAACCCTAAGAGCACCCATACGACTGTGAGCCCTTGTGAGTGTGTTAGGAGGCATTTTGTTCATCATTTTGTGTATTATTGCAAGAAAGGAGGGAGAAGATCAAGTGTGAAGAGTTGGGGAGCTTGGATCTGCTTTTATTTCATCAAGGGAGCCTTCTTGAGGTAACTTTCAGAGCCAAACTTCGTATTTTGGGTTGATGTGTCAAATCTAGGGTTTCTTGCATTTCTTGGCTTAAATTGGAAGTATGAAAGGTCCCATGGAGATATGGAACCTAGATCTGGACCTTAGCAGGTCCAGGAGACCCCATATGACAAGCTTTATGTCCATTCTTTTGAGTTAGAAGCTAGGGTTGCCATATTAGAGGTTGTTTCTCCAAAATAAGCCTTGTATGCATTGCATGGCGACCAAGACTGGGACTTTACATGATGAATAAGCTTGGGAAGGCCAGATCTATGTATGTATGGAACGGATCTGACCGCAAAAGCCAGTTTTAGCTGGTGCATGACATGGACTCGCCGAGTCTGAAGAACAGACTCGATGAGTCGCTTGAAGATTGTCCTTGAGACCACCCAGTGTGTAATCCTGACCGAGTTGTGGGTGACTCAGTGAGTCGCAGAGAGTTGGAAAGGTTTTGACAGGTGGACCGAGTCAAGTTGGGACTCGCCGAGTTGTCCTTGCGACTCGGCGATTTGAGTCGCGGTGGCCCCGTGATTCAGGCCCATGTGGAACTCATCGAGTCGGGGGAGTACTCGACGAGTCAAAGGGAAAATCCTTGAGATTTGGTTAAAACGCGTAGACTCGCCGAGTCACTATAGTGCACTCGCCGAGTCCGGTCCAAATTGACCAAAGACTGTTGACCAAGTCAACCTATGTTGACTTGATATGGATGGTCAACCTTAGTGGTACAAGTAATAATTATAGATTCATGATATCATAGGAGGATTACAGCTCGAGGGTTCGAGCACGAGTGATTCCAGGATTCCCGGTTAGCGACTTAGCGAGGCATACGAGGTGAGTCTTCTCACTATACTGTACCCGGAAGGGTTTTGACTGTGTGACCGGAAGGTCGAATATGATATGAGATATATGCCTTATGTGTGTTAAGTTGTTCATTATATGTGCCATGTATGATATGCTTGATTTGGGCCGGAAGGCAACATGTTATGGGCCGGAAGGCGTGGTCATATGGACTGTAAGGTTGACGTGGGTAGGACCGGAAGGTTTACCCAGTCGGGACGGAAGTCCCCTGAGACACATGGACTGGAAGGTCAAGGCCTGGAAAGGCGTACGTGCGTAGGTTGTATTTTGGGGAACTCACTAAGCATTTATGCTTACAGTTGTTGTGTTATGTGTTTCAGGTACTAGCGAGGACCGTGGGAAGGCGCCGGCGTGATCGTACACACACTCGGGGAAACCATTTTGTGATCTTTTGTTATGTAATCGGTTGTGACTAAATTGTTACATTGGAACCTAAACTTATTACTCATGTTTTGATGATTGTAAAAATGAAAAATTTTTGGTTTGGAATTTTATGACGTTACACCTTGGGTCAAAAAGGGTAGGATCTATTTGTTAGTCTTGAGGATACATGGATTCACTTTTCTTATTTATTTTATTTCGATGCACGTTTCAAGTTTGGAGAAGCTTTTACTATTGCTGAGGATACCAAGGATAATATTACTAGTTTTCTTGCTTTACCTGCAAACATTAGATCATTCAAGTTTGAGTGTCCTAGTCTTCAAGAAGGTTTATCTACCAATATTTCAATGGCCACTCGTAAGGATCCTTATCATTGTTTTTATCTATTTTATCATCAGGATCTTGATCTTATAGGGGTCCTTATTATTGTAAGGATCCAAAAACACTCTCTCTAGTGCTCTATTCATCTTGTACGAGCTTGAAGACGACATGTATAGCGATTTGCTCATGTTGAAGAAGGAAAAGGTCCCTCATTCTCTTCCACCTAAGAAAACTCAGCTCGACCTCACTATGAAGACCCCAACATCTCGCAAGAGAAAACCATCTGATGACTAGGATCTTGAGAATCTTGGAATAGAGGGGGCATTAAAGAAGTTGATTTCCTTCTCCCAATCTGTGAGTATTCTTGTCTTTTTTTTCCATTCAGTTTTATTATTTACTTACCGTTGTTCCTATTAGGTTGTTGATCATATCTCTCGCTCCGATGAGGATGTCAAGGCCAATCTCTCTCAAACAGGGCATGCTTTGAAGGAGTGAGAGGGATTCAACAAGGAGCTCATGCAGAGATTAGAGAAGCTGTCTAGAGAGAAAGTTGAAAAGGAAAAGGAGCATGTGGCTAAGATGGATGACGTGATTACTGAAGTGATGATGAGTGTTGTAGTTGCTGTGCGGGGGAAAAAATTAGGCTTGTAGGGGATCTTGAGAATGCGGGATCCTAGAATGTAGTAGGATGGTGATGGAAAACAAAGCTTACATAATTTCTATGCACTAAGCGGAAAACATTAAAACAATTTCAATGATTAGGGCACATGCAACCTAATAGGGATCTATGTCTTTCACATATAGGAAACATACTATGAACTATCATTCTACAAAACTTTCCTTATGAAAATCGAATTCAATAGAATAAGAAACTTACCTTGAAGATTGTTATTGCAAACAACCTTGAATCCTTCTTCAAATCTTTTGGCAGCCAGCACCATAAGTGTCGTGCCTCTGATAGTTCACACCCAAGACTAGCAACAAAGGATTATGGAGAAGGAAGAAGTGATTTTCGTCCAGATTTCTATGGTTAGTAGTACCTAAATTAAGAGGGTTATGGCCATTTATATATATAAGATAGCTTGGTGCCAAAGCTAGGGTTTAAGGAGGAAACCCTAAATCTCTTTGCTTAGTAACTAAGCAGCCCATTCCCCTCATATAAGGGGCTTGGACGAAAACTCCTTGGGCTTGCCCAAGTGATTTTCGTCCACCTCATCCAATGAGGTCCATGAGCTTCTTTCCTCAACTTTAAAAAAAGTAACCAAACAGACCCTGCACTTTTAATTAATCCCAAAATTAATTATGATTATTTTCTAATTAATTATTAATTAAATATTATTATTTTCAATTAATATATTATTCTCATAATATATTAATAAATCATTTATTTCATTTTATTAATCAAATAATAAATCAACTTTCTCTCCAAAATAATCTTGTTAAATTGCTAGGTTTGAGGGCAACCCCAAAAGGATTGTGCTACTGTTAATTCAAGTTTATATTAATTATAGTTATGGGATTAGACACCTAATTCAATAGTCACCCACTTAGATAAGTCTATAACTTTAACTACCAGTATAGATTGTAAATGTATCAGCAAGTTGTAGCTACCAAAATCTATTGTCGAACTATGAACTAGTTAGTTACGCATCCTAAGATAAGTGATCATATAATCCTCCATTCTACAAGATCTCATTCGGACATGAGACATGGAATAGAATCAATCTAATTGCCTAATACTTTGTTTCCCGATATCTGATTTGTAATGACAGACAACTTCTAATCGAACACATCAACTAAGTCCTGGTTGGGCCCAACACTAAAAGTCAACATCAAATCCCTGAGGAGCCCAAAGATATCACTTTTCACGTTAAGATAAAAGGAACAAATAAACATTGACTTATATTCTTGCACCATTTACTCATTGAATCATGCACAACAATATGTTTTCTAACATCAAGTTACTGACGTGTTTACGTATTGTCAATGCACAACTAATTTGTAAACCACAACTCGTATATCTCCATTTCAAGATTATAAGATATTATCGTGTCAGAATTACTCATGATAAATTCCATGAAGTAATTCTCTGAGCATGGGTTAATCCAATACTTAAATCTCCATTTCAAAGTATTCATGAACATTGTAGCAATACCATTGCTATGTCTAAAACTCTTTAGACAATCTACAATTCAATTCATAACAATATTAATTCACTACTTACTTCCAAAAGTACGAACCACTATGGAATTTGAATAATAAAATTATTTGGGAAGTAAAACATGTAAAAGCGAAACACAATAATAAACAATTGAAAAAAGTTAGTAAACAAACTCATAAGTAATTCTCTATTATTTAATCATCGAAAGTCAGTTACATTTACTTTGTTACAAGTTTCAACTAACTATCTAACTACTAAAACTAATATCATCTTTCAGACCAATGCTCCTAGCATGCTAAACGTGCTTGACCCTACTCAAACCCTTTGTGAGGGGACCTGTAGGATTCTATTCAGATGACACCCTCTTTACAACGAGGTAAAGTTCTTCTACTCTATGTCTGATGAAATGGTATTTTTTGTCAATATGTCTTGATCTGCCATGATCTCTTGGTTACTTAGTTAAGGTGACCGTTCCTTCATAATGACAAAAAAATTTCCATTAGCTCCTTGATGGCTAGAACAACTCCAAGGTCTCCAATGAAAATCTTCAACCAAATTGCCTCCTTTGATGCTTCGCTCGCTGCTATGTACTCTGATTCATAGGTAGAAAATATCTCTTGTTTGGAACTTTTCCAGGTTACCGCTCCTCCATTCAAGGTAAACACCCAGCCAGATTGAGAACGGAAGTTGTCTCTGTCTGTTTGAAAGTCGACGTCACTAGTCCTGTAACATCCTGATTCCCAGGTATGAGAATTTAATTTCAAAAAGGGAAATTTTTCCTTGGAACTCATCGAGTTAATGGCCTCAACTCGACGTGTTGAAAGTCTATGGGTCGCGGATCTTTTGGACGAACTCGACGAGTTGGAGAAGAAAACTCGACGAGTTGGTGGTTGAATATGAAACCCTAATTTTTAGGGTGTTGCACCCTATTTAAAGGCCTTAAGTCCCATTATTGGCCTCCCTAATTTCCCCTCTATCTAGAAACCCTAGCCTCGTGTTTTCTCTCCCCTTTTTGAGTATGTGTGAGCTTAAATAGTGTTTCCTTGGTGTCTCTTGAAAAAGTTTGAAATTGGTGGTGCATAGCTTGAAGGGGGAAGCTTTAGATCCAGAATCTTCTTGAGTTTAGCTATTATTTTTAGGTAAAAAGTCGAAAGCTTGCTTATCTATTTCTTAGTGTCTTATTTAGCTCATTTTTGGGTTTGTTCTTGATTTGAGCATGTCATGAAGTTATAGCTTCGGATCTGGGCGTTTTGTGGCCTCATTGGGCTTAAAGTTTCAAGATCTATCTAGATCTAGGCTTCCTTCATGTTCTAAGTCCCCTAATAAGCATTCTTTGAGTGTTTTAGCCTCTTGGTGTTACGCATGGATGTAAAGTTAGCAACTTTACCTGGTTTTTCATTTCTTGGGTTCCAGATTTACATTCTTGAGCGTTAGAAGGGATGAAAAAGGACTGAATGAATTAAGCTGGGAAAACTCAATGAGTTGTCTTGACAATTCAACAAGTTGGATCGAGTTTTCCTGATTTTCTGGAAACGGTAGGAACTCGACGAGTTGGGTCGAGTTTTCCCCGTTTCTCTAAGTACTGAAGAAACTCGACGAGTTGGTATGTGCACTCGACGAGTTGGGCGAACATGGACTGTTGACCTTGACTTTGACCAAGGTTGACCAATTTTGACTTTTGAGGGCATTTTGGGTATCTTGAGATTTTGATGGTTAGTCATGATGGTTGTAGGCTTTAATTCGGGAGTTGAGTTTCAAAGTTAGATCTTAAAATTTTAGCTGCTTGTGAGGTGGGTCTTCCTTACTATACTTTCGAGTCGAAAACACCAAGGTCGGCCCATTGGTTTGATAACCTGATATTGCTGGTATGTTGAGTATGTTATAGTTATACATGCTAGTCTGGTAGATATGTAGGACTGCCTGTGACTTTCCTATTTATCTGTTCACGATATTATTTGTTATAAGTCGACATATTGTGTTGATTGGGTTGAGGTTGTACTGCTTTGTGCTGTAACCAACAAACTCTAGAGTATGCTAGATACGAGCAGAGGGCCAAGTCGGGGATGCTAGACTCGTACTGAGGGCTTAGCAGAATTCAGTATGTTGATTGATTAGGCCGGGGAGCAAGCCAAACATAAGTTGTGGGCCTGTGAGGTAATCCAAACTTATGATGTGGGCTTAAGGGTAATCCAGTCTGTAAAGTTGTGGACCCATTTCATGTTGTTATTATATTGTGTTATTTGTTATGTATTGGTATTTTGGGGGAAACTCACTAAGCTTTGGGCTTACAATTGTTGGATTATGTTTCAGGTACTTCTCAGGATCGCAAGAAGGCGAAGGCGTGATCGTGCACCTCCACATGTTTTTATTTTATGATTTTGGGATATCTCTGATATGAGTCTTATTTTGGAAACAGTTTTTAAACAATGATGATTTTGAATGTTTTAAAAGTTTTATTTTTTCATGAAGTTTTATGGGTGTTACAATAACCACTTACTTCAACGTATCACTGCCACCAAGCACAAGGACCTAATCCTTAGTTCTTCGCACAAACTTGAGAATATTCTTAACTATTATCCAACGAGCTTTACCTGGATTTCCCTGATAACAATTGATGTCACACCCCAAAACCGAAACGGCGGAAACGTTCGGGGGTGGAGGACGTCATGTAAAGTATCACGAGATATGTATATGGTAAGCAAGTAATGAACAACCATTTCATTTAGAAAGAAAGTGTTTACAAAACATAAAAGTCATAAAAAAAATAACAAAACAAGACTTGAAGCTGTAATGCTCCATCTTCTGAAGTCCCAGTACAAGCACCTGTTTAATAGTCTCCTGAGAATACAAGTTATTTGAAAGAGTTGATCAGCAACTAAGTTGGTGATTTCATAAGATTTTAGTGATGTGAGTAAGCTGTAAAATGTGGTTGAAAATGTATATGCACAAGTGATGTAAGCTGTAAGTTCTGTTTTGAAAAGTTCGCCTGTTCCTCTAGAAAATCCTATATTTCCTACTTTAATGGAAGTTAAGTAAAATGACACTACAAGCCTTTCTATGTGTACTAAGTGGGTACAAGTTATATATACTTAGACTAAATAAAAAATCGATTGTGCGCATATGCCCTAAACTTACAACCCAACGGGGAACAACAAGTAAGGCGGATAGCACACATTCCATTAGTTGTTAGATCGTTGTCATATATAACCTTGGTGTATTCACTTGTTACTCATGGAGTTATTTGTAATGGTTCCTTTATATCTAATGGAGAGTTCTTTTAATAAAACCTATATTTCTTAAAGTAAAATAATGACTACGGTGATTACTTTTATAATAACTTTGTTTATACTGTTATATATAATCTGATATCGGGTAGATGGTTAATTGGGGGAATCTGCCCTAAGCCCACAATCCAACGGGAACAAGATGTCAGGGGAAAACACACATTTAGCTATCTATTGGATATTAGTTTTATATATAAACATGATGTATAAACTAAGGTGTTATAGAGTTAACTCACCTAAAGTCTCTAAAACTGTATTGGCTTAATAAAATGGATTAAGCCCTTTTCTGGGAAATCTCTAGTTTTATATACCAAAAATGCTGACTTTGATAAGTAAGTTTTGTACTAGAATAACTGTGTGTTGACTCTGTGTCCTATGACCTGATCCATACCTGGTACCCTTATGATGACTTAATGTATACTGAGCATAGATATATATAGATTCGGGTAGATAATAGATTGGGTGACCTTGGTGCAAGCCCACATCCAACAGGAACAGGAATTACAGCGAAGAGCACACATTCTATTAGCTGTTGGAATCTACTAGCATATATGTATCATATAGCGTATACATTAATGAATCATAAAGTTAGCATCATGATCCCAACCTTTAATCGTAGCCTTCTACCAAGGCATCTTTTGTTCTGAGTTAAACCCTACTGTTCCTTTGTCAAATTTAGAAGTATATTCTCCCTAGTTTATAACTATCTTGACTAGAAAATAGATCAACTTTCAAGTGGTACCGACACTTTATGAAAGTAATGGGAGAAGTAAGTACACAAATGTCATTTATAATGACATGCGGATGTACTAATAACCTAAAAACATATTTGTTTTATTACGGTCATAACGTGAAAGCTAGAACCCCTACTAAACGCTCTCAATGTAAAGAGATTAAGGGAACCAAACGCGACCCCAGTAATTCCTTGCAGGCTGTGTAATTCACATTAAAGTTATATGATCATGTATACCCAATATGACTATCACTAATGTGTTAGTGATTCATTAGTATAATTAGATCCTGTCTGTGTGTTCTCATGTTATAGCAACCTAACTTGTTTGTTATGTTCTGTTTTGGTATTGTTTGATTCTCTTCACTGTTTTTTCTGTTCTAGTATTGTTTGATTCTCTTCACTGTTTGTTCTGTTCTGGTATTGTTTGATTCTCTTCACTATTTGTTCTGTTCTGGTATTGATTCCTTGTGTGCTTCACTATACTAGAAGTAATGAATAGCATTCTTCTAAACTATACCTATAACAGTTTACTAATGCTCTACTTGGACTATTACTGAAAAGACTCATTTCTCTACTAAGTTATGCTTTTACTTTACAAACGGAGTTTTGTATAACTATCAAGTAACATAACTTTAAACGAGTTTTGAAATGTTTTGACAACTTATAATTAACATAAGTAACATTTTGAAAGATGTTTAACAACAAAAATGTACACAATTATCATTGTGCTCAACCTGTATTCCCCCCCCCCCCTTTAAAACAGTTAAAATAGTTAAAAGATTCATTACGGGGTATGAACTCACCTGATGTGGGTGATTCAAATGGGTATGCGCGTACGGATTAGAAGTTCCACGAATGAAGTCCCGAGACACAATAAGTCCTAAATGATATATAAGGACACATATTGACATGAATATAGTGTTTATAAACAACTACATGAAAGGAAACACCTTCCAAGACTAGGAAAGACCTTGACCAAGTGTTAGAATCACATTTGATTCAACAAAAGAAGGTAAAATGGCACTCACATGAGTTTACTACCATGGTTTTACGGCCCAAGGGAGCTTACGGCCGTAAACTCATGGTTACTCATGTGTAGGTGCAAGTTTGAAGGTTAGGGGATGATTTAGGGACCTTAGCTCTACTCTAGGATGAGGAAAACCACATTCTTTGGAGTTTTTGAGGTGTTTACGGCCCTAATGAGTTTACAAACATAAAATCATCGACATTTATGTTTATGAGGGTTGTTTAGGGTCCTAAAGGTCATAATGAAGCATCCTAAATTCAAGTCTAAGCCTTAGGAAGTGTTTGTGGCATCAAAACACCCCTAACTTGAGTTTTCGGCCCTTGGACCATTTTGGCTTGAGTTTGTGCCATAATCACCTATGGGTGATGGTATTATTATTGTTTTGAGTCCTAAACACATCAAGGTAAAGTGCTAGGCTAGTCTCTTGGCTTAAGGAAGGCATTTAGGGCATTTTGGCACCATAAAATGGAGTTCACAGCCCAAGAACATCCTTGGCCGTGAACTCACTTCTAGCCCTTGTTTCTTAATGATTTTAAGGCCTAGACATGTCAAGGGTAGTTACATGTTCGGTTCCAAGGTCTATAGGGGCATAAGGCACACTTTTGGCCTCAAATTTTGTGTTCACGGTCCAAGAGGATCTTGGGCTATGAACACCCTTTCCTTGGGTTTTATGGATGATTTCCATGTTATCTAGTCATGTAGTACCCTTTAATACACTCTAGTGTCGATGTACTTACAATTGGGGGTGAACAGATGAAGATCCTTGAGAGAGAAATCAGCTTTTCTCTTGTTGGAAATGTAACAAATGAATAAATATGGATAAGAACCATATATATACCCCTAGGTTTTTGGCAGAAAATATTTTATTCATGCATTGAACTCTAATATCAACGAGTTTTGGAAAAACAGAGTTGCACAATACCCTATTGCATCCTTTCTCCTGATATCTCTTTAAGTGTAAATCCTGAAATACTCAAACTTATCCCAAACGTTCGAAAGTTAGCAGAACGGATTTGACTTCCATTGTTGTGGATGGTTTTACATAATGGAAATTTTTGGGTTGTCACAATTGACCATGCTCAAAGCAAAATCCATGTCAGGATGAGTACATGTCAAAGCATACATGATAGATCTAACGACAGAAACATATGGAACTCTACTCATTTATGATATATTTGCATCAATACTCAGGCTTTGAGTTTTACTCAGTTTGGTATTACTCTGTATAGGTAGTTCTCCTTTCTTGAAATTCTCCATGCAAAAAGGTTTTAGCACATTTTCCAAGTATGCACTTTAACTAATTCTAATTAGTATTTTACTCCTATCTCTCAAAATCCTTACACCGAGAATATAGCTAGCCTCTCCTAGATCCTTTGTAGCGAAACACTTTCCAAGCCAGGACTTAATATCTTGGTAAGTTGGAATGTAGTTTCCTATCAGAGGTATGTCATCAACATACAATACCAGGAAGGTTACTATACTCCCACTAGCTTTGACATATACAGAAGATTTATCTTCACTTCTAGAGAAGCCAAACTCTTTGACCTTCTCGTAAAAGCAAAGATTCCATCTGCGAGAAGCTTGTTTCAATTCATATATTGATTTTGATGGGTTTTGAGCATAACAAACAATCCTTATGTGTGCATGCAACCCTAATATCTTGGATCTATGTTTTCTCTAATTGAACATACAACTATTGAATGTCAAAAGGAAAACCCTATGAGGTATATGCTATTTTCGAAATTCATAAAACTAGGGTTAGAATATATACCTTAATTATTATATTATAATAATAATGAATTCCTTGAAGATCTTGAACTTTGAGAGCAAGTGTCACAAATGTCACACCTCTAGTAGATCACACCCAAAACTTAGCAAGAGGACGAGAGATGAGAGAAGGGATGGGAAGCTCTTAGAAATTCGGTTATCCTTATGGGTATTATGTTGGTGGAAATTGAGAAGGGGTAAATCCCTTTATATAGTGAGGTAGCTTAGAGCCAAAGCAAGGGTTTTAGGAGGAAACCCTAATTCCCTTAGCTTAAAGACTAAGCAGCCCAAGAACTCCCATCCAAGAGGCCTTGGACGAAAATTCTAGGGCCTTCCTAGAAATTTCCGTCCAACCTTTCTAGGGAGGTTCTAGAGCCCAATTCCTCAACTATCCAAAAATTACCAAACAACCCCTGAACTTTTAATTAATACAATTAATCCACAAATTAATTTCAATTAATTTCTGATTAACTATTTTTTTAACGGAAAACTAACTAACCTACTCCCAAATACCACCTATGTCTCCTAAGAAACTTGAACACATGACCTCTCATTTGAGAGGGTCACACCTTACCACTAGGGCAAAGACCATTTGGTTCTAATTAACTATTAATTAAATAATATGATTTCTAATTAATATATTATTTTCATAATACATTAATAAATCATTTATTTTAATTTATTATTCAAATAATAAATTCAACCTCTCTCCAAAAGTCGTCATATCTAGTTGCTAGGTGTATGGGCAACTTAAAAGGATTGTGCTACTATCAACTCAAGTATATATCAATTATAGTTATGGGCTTAGACAACTAATCCAATAGTCTCTCACTTGGATACGTCTAATAACTATAGTTTCCAGTATAACTTCGAATTTTGATTAGAAAATTGTAGCTCTCAAAGTTGTTGTCGAACTCTGACCTAGTCAGTTATGTGTCCTAAGATAGGTGATCATATAATCCTTTGTTTTTCAAGATATCATGTGGACAAACGACATGGAACAGAATCAATCGCATTGTCCAATAATTTGTTTCCCGATTTCCGATTTGTAATGACAAAGAACTGCTAATCGAACATATCAATTTAGTCCTGGTTGGGCCCGACACTAGAAGTCAACACCAAATCATCGAAGCACTACTAGAAAAATACCCTTTAATGATACGCATTGCGTGTCATAAAAGGGTACAGATGACACGCAAATGTGTTTCAAGGAAGGCCATGTCATAAAGGAAGACGACACGTATTTGTGTGTCATAACTTTACAATGCGTATTTACGACACACATTTACGAAGATGACTCACATTTTTACGTATCATAAATTTAAATGTTTTAAAAAATATTTATAGATTTAGTAATTTTTAAATTAAATTTGCATTTAATGTCTCATAATAGAAAATAAAATACCATATACAAAAAAATACAATCGATTGCACAAAATTTAATGTTATAGAAATAATCGTTCCAATAGTAGACAAATATAATACATCAAATGTGAAAGAGATGCAAATCATCAACAAATAATAGTCGGAGTATAAGAACTTGTTGCCCACCTTCACAACATTCGAGCTACTTTACTTAACACTATGCACATCAAGAAGAACTGCAATTTTGAATAATGCAACCATTAGATTCACATAAACCAAAAAATCCTAATAAATTTATTGGGATTTTGTAAAGAGCAACTAAAACCAACTTTTAACCTTCAACTAAGACAATGTAAAAGATGAGGAAGGGGAATACTTACTTGTATGGAAGCAAAGGGAGTGACTATAGGTTCGTTGAGGAACACATGCAGCTACTTTAGACCAAAAATATCCATGTTATGATATCGCATCTTTCAATTTTAAGAAGCAAACCGAAAATAACCAAGCAAAAAAAAATAATAATAATAAGAACTTTAATACATTGCAATGCCTTGCCTTGGCAATCTATAACCAAACCCATAATTATAATTTAGTAATATAATGTAATATGATATGAATATCATTGAAGATTAAAAAAATTAACCCGGTGCATTGCTTCCTACACTTCACTCTTTGCACATAATATGTTGGAGTTGTTGATCATGGAAAGAATCTGATCACCCAATTCCATGTGGATGTAGATTTTCTCATTTTCAGCACCACATTTCTTTCTACTGCATTTTGTTCTAAATGGGTAGTTTATGTTGTTACATTTACCACACTTCCAACTCCCATTAGGCATAACTCCTTCTGAAAACAAAAAAACTGCAAAAATCATATATAATCTATCTGTTTCTTATGTATGTATGTTATTTCCAAAAAGCAAAAATTAACTTACTAGAGTTCTTGCCACACTTTGAAGCTTGCAACCAAATTGAAACAAACCCATAATTATAATCTTCACCTATTGTTACCATTACCTTATCCCAGTGATGACACCACCATTGGTTCCAATAGTTGGAACTGTCTTTAAATTGAAAATAGAAAATGATACAATAACCTACAAGTTGCACGAAGGGGATTACAAAATATAGGCTCTAGAAAATTTTGAAGTCTCAAACAAATTTTTTTTAAAAAAATATGTAAATATATCAATTGCACTATTTAAGAAATACTCAATGCAAAGTATCAAACATATACAAATAAATAAAAAGGATCAACAGAGCTTCTATGTAACACTGGAAACTCGAACTGTTGGATTGCTATTTAATTAATTATAGTTGTTATGATCTAAATATGATAAATCTACTTAATTATATATAACTACATGAATATTATATTTTTTATTTTAATCTATATGATATAGAAACATACCATTTTATAACCCAATATGTAAAGAAAAAGATAAACAAACAAATATATATATATATATATATATATATATATATATATATATATATACCCCATATCTGGGTATAGTCTCTGAAGCAACATTTTATGCTTCCAAGGCCATAGCAGCTCTATTTATCTTTGCCTTCTCAACCTTGGGTAACATTGCAGAAGCTCCATATTTGCATTTTTCTATGAATTTATGTTGTTTTAAGTGAAGTGTGTATATTACAAACAGAAGGGTATATTTGTCATTTCTATGATGTAGAACATAAGCTACAGTAACATACCTTTAACAGCTCAGAAGCAGTGGGACGTATACGAGGTCCTTTTGTAAGCCATTTTGTAATTATATCATGGAATACAAGAGACCTAAAACATGAAATGTTATAAAATAAAATATAGAATCAGATATGCAAACACAAACACCAAATAAAATTCAAAATTTAAGATATTAAAACAAGAGAAAAGGACAAACCATTGGTCTTTATCTTCAAGTGTAGGAGTTGGTTTAATGGAAATCATAAATAACACCTGTTGCAGGTATTAAGCAGGTTAATTTTCTGAAACTGAATTATTTAAACATCAGAAATGCAAATATGAATATAGAATGAATATACAAACACTATTACTAACCCTCATTGGATGCACATTTGATCTTGGAGGAAGGCCCTGAAAAAAAAATATTATTTAAGAAATTACCAAATGTTATATAATATTTTCACGATTGAGAAAAATGAAAAATAGATCCACACACTTGGCGGATTGCAGGTTCAATTTTCTTTTGTGCCTCCACATCAAAAGGGTCTGCATAAAGTAGCTCATGTGTTTTACTTTGAGACAAACAAAATACCATCAACAGGGTTAGTAGATACAAAATTACATAAAAAAAATAAATCACAATTTGAAACGAATTTGAATCAAATTAAGCCAAGTAGCTACACATAAATCAAAGTATTATGTCTATTAATTCATATTATGAGATAAATCATAGAAATTAAAGTAAAATCTAGAGTTTAGTTAGGTTACCCCCACTGAACAGTAAGTGCTTCGTAATCCCAGGTCTCAAACGGTTGATGGTATTGTAGAGGCAGTGATCGGCGATTTGTTGAACGGATGAAGCGGAGAAGTTGTCGAAAGATGCTCCTGGGGTGGGGAAAAATGAAGGGAAGGGTTGGTCGAAGTAGGCAGCAAAGACGACCACCGACAAGGAAAGGAGGAGAAAGCATACGGAGAAGAAGAGGAAGAGGAAGAGGAGAAAAAGTGTACGTACCGGAGGTTTCTTGAGAGAAAAAGTGGTATGAGGGTTGTGTTTTGCCCTAATTGGCTCCCAATTACCAGAAAGAATTTGGGTTATGGTATTTAATTGAATCCCCTGGTTTAAGAATGTTGCAGTTTACAACAATCTTGACAAAATGAGGAGAATGCTCTGGAAATATGATGAGAATGGGGTTTTCAGCAAAGCGTGGTTTTTAATTTTGGGGATTTCATTTTCCCCCTAGATAAAAGGATGGAACGCATTCTATTAAAATTTATAAAAACACATCCTTATACGACATGCATAGGTGCCCTCCATGTTTTTTTTATGCACTAATTTTAGGGCACGCAAACATACGTGTTCTAAATCCTTTAAATTTTGGGAGAGATGACTTTATTTTTAGGACACACACATTTGCGTATTATAAATCGTTGTGTGTCATGGTTTGTGTATCATTAAAGGCCTGTAAGCCCAAGATATCGCTTTTCCCATTAGGGAAAAAGGAACAGATAAACTTTGACTTATATGCTTGTACTATTTACTCATCAAATCATGCTCAACAATACGTTTTATAATATCAAGTTATTGATGCATTTACATATCATCAATGCATAACCAAGTCGTAAACTACAAGTCATATATATTCGTTTAAAGATTATAAGATATTATCGTCTCAGAATTACACGTGATGAATTCCATGAAGTAGTTCTCTGAGCGTGGGTTAATCCAATAATTAAATTCTACAATCCAATTCATGACAGTCGTGATTCGGTACTTACTTCTAAAAGTATGATTGATTGTACATGTTTGAATAATTCAATTATTTGGGAAGTAAAACATGAAAAATGAAACACAATAATAAACAATTGACAAATGATCGTAAACAATACTCATAAATAAATCTCCATTAATTAATCATCAAATGTCAAATACATTTACTTTGTTACAAGTTTCTAAATATCTATCTAACTACTAAAACTAATATCATCTTTCAAACCAATGCTCCTTGCATGATGAATGTGCTTAACCCTACTCAGACCCTTTGAGAGGGGATCTACTTCTGATGATACCCTCTTAACAATGAGGTGTCCTTCTTCCACTCTATGTGTGATAAAATGATATTTTTTGTCGATTTGTCTTGATTTGCCATGATCTCTTGGTTCCTTTGTCAAGGCAACCGCTCCTTCATTATCACAAAAAATCTCCATTAACTCTTTTATGGCTGGCACAACTCCAAGGTCTCTGATGAAGTTCTTCAACCATATGGCCTCCTTTGATGCTTCTCATGTAGCTATATACTTTGATTGATAGGTAGAATCAACCACTATCTCCTGTTTGGAACTTTTCCAAGTTACTGCTCCTCCATTAAGGGTAAACACCCAGCCAAACTGAGAACAGAAGTTGTCGATGTCTATCTAAAAGTTGTTGTCACTATAACCAATTACTCTTAAGTTATCATTTCCACCAAGCACAAGGACCCAGTACTTAGTTCTTCACATATACTTAAGAATATTCTTGACTGTTATCCAATGAACTCTACCCAGATTTCCATGATATCGACTAACCATGCGCAAATAAAAAGTCACGTTAGGGCTAGTATATGTCATAGCATACATGATTGATCCAATGGAGGAATCATATGGAACTCAACTTATTTCTGCTATCTCTGCATCAGCACTTGGACTCTTAGTCTTACTCAGTTTGGTGTTACTCTGGATAGGCAACTCTGATTTCTAGGAATTCTCCATGCTAAAACATTTGAACACTTTATCCAAATATGTACTTTGACTACGTCCAATTAGTCTTTTACTCCTGTTTTTCAAAATCCTTATCCCTAGAATATAGGCAGCCTCTCTCGGATCCTTCATAGCGAAACACTTCCCAAGCCTAGATTTAACCTATTACAAGGTTGGAATGTCATTTCTTATGAGTAGTATGTCATCAACATACAATACCAATAAGGTCAATATACTCCCACTAGCTTTAACATATACACAATATTCATGTTCACTTCTAGAGAAGCCGAACTCTTTGACTTTATCGTCAAAGCAAAGATTCCATCTATGAGAACCTTGTTTCAATCCATAGATTGATTTCTCAAGCTTACACACTCTATTGGGGTACTTAGCATCTATAAAACCCTCTGGCTGACTCATGTAAACATCCTTAGTCAACTTCCCATTAAGGAAAGGTGTTTTGACATCCATTTGCCAAATTTCATAGTCATGAAACACAGCTATGGCAAGCATTATCTTAATACATTTAATCTTAGCTACTAGTGAGAAGGTCTCATCATAGTCAACCCTTGCGGTTTAAGTAAAGCCCTTCATAACTAGTCGATCCTTGAAAGTATGTACCTTTTCATCCATGCCCATCTTCTTCTTGAAGATCCATTTGCACCCAACTGTCTTACGACCTGATACATTGTTAACCAAATTTCAAACTTGGTTGTCATACATGGACTTGATCTCGCTGTTTGTTGCCTCTTTCCACTTGCAGACTCAGGTCCCACCATAGCTTCCTTGTAGTTACAAGTTTCACCCAAATTTATCAGTGTACTATCACTAATAAATGTATCCCCATCTATAGTAATATGGAAACCATAAAAATCAGGTGGCATTCTAACTCTGCTTCTAAGAGGTAATGATTCGTCAATTGGTTCAACTGGAATATCTTCCTTAGGATGAGTCATAGCATTTTTAGAGGTTTCTTCATTGTTTGAATCATGAATTTCTTTAAGATCAATTGTACTCCTACTTTCCTCTATGCATATAAGCTCTCTCTCACGAAAGACTCCCCTTCGTGCTACAAGACCACGTTGTCACTCTTGGGTTTTGGTCATAAGACATCCTATGTGCTCATACAAACCTAATGCTTGGATCTAGGTTTCTTTATTGTACATGATTTGAATCCTAGACTATAAACCCTAATTCTAGCATATGGAAATCGATATTAACACATAATTAGGTTTAAGATGTTACCTTGATTGTTATGTAGCAATAACAATCCTAATTCCTCCTTGAATTGACCTTGGAATGCTTAGAGTCACAAGTGTCATTCCTCTAATGGCTTACAAACACCAAGAGCAAATGGAGAAGGTATAAATAGAGAGGAGAGAGGTAGAAATTCGTCCTTAGGACTTCTTGGGAGGCTTAGACGAATTCATGAGCCTTAGGGGGTTTATATAGGTGTAAAGATTAGGGTTTTAGTCCTTATCCTTATCTAGTTGCTTGCCCACCAAGTAACCATAAGATAAGTCTTAGAAACCCTTATCCTAGTCGAATTCTAAGGCTTTATCTCCTTAAATTCGTTCACCCTATATTTAAAATAATCCTTACCTTATTTTGTAACTATCACATAATTACAATTCAGCCCCTCTAGTTTAATTAATTACACTTGATCACAAAATTAATTCCTAATTAATTATAGACCAATATTAATTAAACAAATATGATTTCTCCTTTAATATATTATTCTTATAACATATTAATAAATCATAATAACCTCTCTCTCTCTTTATTTATTTCTCCAATCAAGTTGCTTTGGTGAAGGCAACCCAAAAGGACCATGCACCATCGGGTCAAGTACATACCAAAATAGTTATGGACTTAGACACTAATCCAACAGTCTCCCACTTGGATAAGTCTAATAACTATTCTGCGTATGACTTCGGATCCTGATCTGCAATCGTAGCTTTCCAAAGCCGCTGTCAACTCTGATCCTATCAGATACGCGTGTCCTTGGATAAGGGATCATATATTCCTCCATTCTAGATATCGTATGAGATATGATTTCTAATCATTCTCTTTGTACTATTTCTCGATTCCCGATTTATGACGACTGACTAATTGAACAAATCAAATTAGCCCTAGCCCGGCCGAGCATTTACGTTTGTCATCACTAAATCATCGAGGGGCCCAAAAGATATCGCTTTTATCCTTCTTTGGATAAAAGGAACGGATAAACTTTGATACAATGCTTGCTTGCACTTACTCACCGAATCACACACAGCAATATGTTTTATAACACCAAGTTACTAGTGCGTTTACATATTATCAATGTGCAACCGATTAGCAAGATACAACTCACACATCTCGGTTTCAAGAATATAAGATGTTATCGTCTCACCAATCGCTCGTGATACAATTCATGGAGTGATCCAAGTGAGCGTGGGTTTAATCCAATGCTCAAATTCATATTCATAAGCACTCATGAACGTTGCAACAAACATTTGCTTATGTCTAATATCTTTTAGACAATCCACACACCAAGTCACGACAGTCTTCATTCATACCTACTTCCAACATATGAACAACTGTGGCCCGTTCGAATAATTTGATTGTTCTTAACCAATTAAACTATTCAGGAAGTCAAAACATGCAAAGTGAAACACAAGAATAATACTAATCCCATATGGCCTCAACCCTTTGAGTATAAATGAAACTCCTTTTTCTTTATCACAATATCGATTACTCATTATTTTTCGTTTCGGGTAATCAACTTCTTACTTGAATTATAGCACTTGTCCCATACTCTTAGCATGCACACAATGTTTACCTACGGTTCGTACTTTGTGAAATAGATCAAATTGAACACATTTCCAATCATTCTCATTTCACAACTCCAAATCCTTTTTTCATAAGTAAAAGAATATCAAATTCTCGCTACTTATAGAATATGCTAGATTCTAACATTCTATGCAATGATTCTTTCGTAATGTCACTGCACCAAAATCACAAAGACTATTGCCAATGATATTACAAAATCTCCTATTCGGAGATTGTTACAAGACAATTCCTTAGATATGATGTCTCTCACTCAAAGTACATTCTTTGAACATCCTTATGCATAAAAGTTTCTAATCTAGACATAGATTTTCAATATTCAATTCCTAATATGGACATGCTTCCATATTTTCCATTTGACAACTCATTCTAAATAGAATCTTGTCTATTCATAATAATGTCGATATGATCCATTATATACCATGCTTCCAACTACTCACAAGCAACCAATCCTCTTCGAACTTTGGATTGTCCTTTGATAGTTGTTTAATTATTTTAGTCAAAACCGATTCTAGTCCCTTTTCCCTCTAAATACGCTAGACATTTGGAAAATTTTAGAATGGTCAAATATTAAAGCATTTGCAATCGATCCTATACCCGAAGCGTATGGGACACGATGCATAATGTTTTATTTCCTATGTTCTCAAAATTCGAATTGTGAAGAGGAATGTTGTAATCATAATCGAAATTTTAAGAACACACTATGTACCTTTGACTAAATTTATTAACATTTCTCAACCTAATCCTTTAGATTTGAAATGAAGCATAATATTCTCTCCCTTAATTATAGCAAAACAACTATTCCATCCTTACAACTTTGCAAAGAATGACTCTTGTTTTCTATAATTAATATTGTCAACTTGCAATACTTTCCTTAATAATCATACAATCATAACATTTATGCTCCCACTATCATGATGATTATTATAAAACATAACACTTATGCTCCCACTAGCTTTGACATGTATTCATAAACATATTAACTTCCAGAAAAACAATACCTATTGAATTTCTTAAGTCCATGTTTCTAATACTTAATGCTTTGATAATCTTTTATCAAGGCTTCTCGAACTTATACACCTTTGCCTTAGATAGTTCATATGTGTGTCTAAACACATAAGACTAAGTGCCAAACCTCACAATTCAAATTATGGAAAGGGATACCGTAACCATAATCGAATTCGAGAATGCAATTTTACAATCACTATCTTCTTAAAATCTTTCTTAGTGAAAGTATTTCCTCACAATCATTTTCATGAAGGAGGAAATCTTATGACACTTAGATTTAAATGGTGTATTTGTTCCTATCCATGTGAAGTTGTTAAAACCAAAGCTTACGACAATTTCAAAGTCATATGGACCGAACTTTCTTAATCTTGATTTCTTGCCTTATGGTAGCATAAATCCCCACCACGTATTCTAAGTAGTTAAGCAGCTCACCTTTTCCTATCAATGTACCTTTCATTGATCAAGGTGTCTTGCCTTTTATGCTTTCAAAATGAGAACTCATAGAACTCACATGCATAATTAACTCAATTGGAAACAGCACAGAAACAAAATAATGTTAACATGATAGGTTGTACACCTCAACTCGTGTGCTAGTGATGATCGATAAGGTTTATTTGATTTGTTCTTGAAACCTTTCAAGACCATTAAGACTCCCACTGACTCCTTGACATATAAGATTCTCTTGTCAATAAACATTTGTTGACAACCAAATATTCAAGAGTTAGTGTAGCTTTTATCAAAACACTTCATAAATTGGTCCTAGTTGGCCTTTGTCTTATACAAGACATCACAACTTTCCACATTTGATGAATGTTATAAACCTTCTTAATACTTGTCACTCATTGTCACAATCTTAACTTTAAGACTTGTTATTGGAACGAAGTATGATTGACCTTTTGATTTAATCATTTCTTCAATTCTTGATTCCTCTTCTTAAACATACAATTGTACTAAGACTTACTTAGAGGATCAATTGAGATATGGTTCTTAATCATAAAGACCTATCATAAAGCATAAAAGGTACTCTCCCTTCTTCTTAGAATGGAGAAACTTTTATCTTTATGCCTACTTGATTCTTATTCGTTTTGCTATTGATTTAAACCTTTTTAATCAATTCTGAATTATACTTAATCTTATAAGTATAATCATATTTACTAAACTTTTAGTAAACCATGACGAATATCTTGTAACTTTTATGGTGGACTTGATCAACACACAACTTTGTGTGCTCGATCTCCTAGTCCTTCACTTGACACTTTGTCAACGAATTAGTCTAATTTCCAAATATGAAGTTTCTCATTCATCATGCAACCAAGTTGCGTGATTCCAAATTTCTGTCCAATTGAAATTTGGGCGATGAGAAACTCTCTCTATTTGGTAAATTCTCAACATTGCCATCATCACCATAAATAAGAATCATATCCATTTGTTGTAGAAATATGCAAACATCAATTTTCATAATGATTCCATTGCAAGGAAATAAACAAATAAATAAATAAGTCAAACCAAAATTTATTTTATTTATAAAAGCAGCGGAAAACATTTGTCCTTACAATGCAAAATCTATTGAAAACTATGTATTTCAAAATGAAAATTTCTAACAACTCTATTATAACTATCTAAGCTCAAAATCTAATCTTCAAGTCCATGCGATCAAGATCCATTTCTTGTGATTAGATTCATCTTGCTTTTTCACCAAGCTTCCTTTCTTTTCACCGATCTTGCAGAACATTCAAATGCAATCTTATCACATCATGTATTTGAATCAATGAATAGGAACTTAACGAAGTTAGATAGTGGATTTTACCTGAAGCGTAGTCATACTCTTTGACTCTCCCATCTTTGGAATTTTCAGGCTCTTGGGGCAGACTTCTATCCAACTCCCTTTCTCTTGGCAGCAAACGCATGTCGGTTCTCCTAGAACGTCCTTGGAAGCATGGTCGGTTGACTTTCCCAACAAATATGCTCCATTGCTTCGCCAAATTATTTCTGATTCAGCAGCAATGAGCATGTAATTTAGGTCAATGAGGTTGTCGTCATGATCCATCATATAATACTTTCTTTTGAACTCATTATATGATTCAGGAAGTGACTGCAAAACCCAATTTACAGCCAACTCATTCGGGAATGACACACCCAACATAATCAACCTATCGATGTGTGATTTCATTCCTAGAATGTGGGCACACACAGATTTACCATCTTCATGTTTCATTTCCAATAGGGCCTTAGTGATGTTGAACCTTTCAATTCTTCGATCTTGTGGGTTAGGGAGAACAATTGGAGGAGGTGGATGAAGTGAAGCATGATTTCTTGTTCCTCGATCGAATCGTGGAATACCATCTTCATGTGGAATGCTTGTTCCACAGGATTTGGGAAGACCATGGTTGTCGAACTTTGACATCTACAAAACGGGAGAAACAAATTCAAGTTAGTTGATTGATTGATTGAGTCCTTAGTAAATCACCCAAATGAGATACTAAGGCTAGGACCCAACACAATATGCTACAACCTAGAAAAGGGATGCCGTAATCTAGTTGCAAAATATTTGAAGGTAAGTGAATGACGATTCACTAATTTCCACCATGAAAAACGAAAAATAAATTTAAGTTTTAAATCTATGAAAACTCCTAGATCCTTTAAGATTCATTGACCATTTCAATGGCATGTTTAAATCTCGATATGCCCCTCTTGTTTGTGACTGGGATGCCGAGGATCACAAAGCGGGTGTGAATAACCATGCAAAGTTACATGGTGCCCTCACATGTTACAGTCACCTATTCGATGTGCCGGTAAACCACACACGCTCCACTGAACTATGACAAACATTGAGTCACCCTTTGCTACCTTTGCTTAGAACCATTTAGTGTGCCGGTAAACCACACACGCTCCACTAACATCTTCGCAAGGGCACAAAGTGTAATTTCATGGAATTGCATCAATTCACTTTTGCCTAAGTAACTAAGATTGAGAATTTTCAAAACATTTAGTTACTTGGTATTTCATTATACTTATAATGGAAGGTTTCGTCCTATCCTACCCGTTCGGCTAACGACCCTCCACTAGTCAAGAGTGCGGTGGGTAAGAGTGGATACCCATTCAATCGCCATATTATAGGCAATTTCCTTAAACACCGCTTATAGACCAACTTCGTGAATGAGGCCTACTAACGGTAAGACTGACTTTTACTCATACATATATAATGTTAGACTTTTAATGTTATATATAGTATAGGGTGCATTTTACACTTTTAAAATACTAGGTGGTCAAATTTAACATTTATACTTTTAATTCAATTAAATTGTAAACCTAAACTTTTTTGGATTTATTAAGCCTCTTTTAATTATACACCTTAATTAATTAATAAAACCATAAGGGTGTGAATTGAACTTTTCAAAACATTACTAGGGTTTTAGAATTTAACATTCCTAATTAAACTTTTAATCAACTTTTAAATTCCAAAACTTGAGGGCAAGTTTTGAAACATTTCAAAACCTTAGGGTTTAGCATTTAAATATACATCAAAATTAAACTATTTAATCAAAATTTAAATTGCAAAACTTGAGGGCAAGTTTTGAAATCTTTTTCAAAACATTAGGGTTTCAACTATTTAAATTTCAAAACAACAAAACTTTTGGGTTCAAATTTAAACTATAAAACCTAAAGGGGAAAATATGAAACTTTTCATAACAAAAAGGATCAAATAACAAATAATTTTAAATTAACATTTAATCACATAATTATCCATATTTGATTTATTTAATGATTTCTTGCAAAACAATTTATCAATTTACTCAAAATAATTAATCAATTATATTATAAGGAAACAATTATCTTATTAATTGATAAATATCTTCATTTAGATAAAAAAATATAGTCAAATATATCATATAATCGGATTAATATTGATCTAACATGATAAGGTAACTATCCATATGCAAAAACAGCAAGAAATCCCGGGATAAGCACTATTTGACGAGTTGACTCGTCGAGTCAAGCCTAGACTCGTCGAGTCACCCTGGACTCGTCGAGTCCAGCCTCTAGAACACCAAAAATCGAATTTTTCAGATATACAATGCATCAATACAATTGAAACCATCCTAGGCTCTGATACCACTGTTGGGTTTTGGTCATAAGACATCCTATGTGCTCATACAAACCCTAATGCATGGATCTAGGTTTCTTTATTGTACATGCTTTGAATCCAAGACTATAAACCCTAATTCTAGCATATGGAAATCGATATTAACACATAATTAGGTTTAAGATGTTACCTTGATTGTTATGTAGCAATAACAATCCCAATTCCTCCTTGAATTGACCTTGGAATGCTTAGAGTCACAAGTGTCACTCCTCTAATGGCTTACAAACACCAAGAGCAAATGGAGAAGGTATAAAGAGAGAGGAGAGAGGTAGGAATTCGTCCTTAGGACTTCTTGGGAAGGCTTAGACGAATTCATGAGCCTTAGGGGGTTTATATAGGTGTAAAGATTAGGGTTTTAGTCCTTATCCTTATCTAGTTGCTTGCCCACCAAGTAACCATAAGATAAGTCTTAGAAACCCTTATCCTAGTCGAATTCTAAGGCTTTATCTCCTTAAATTCGTTCACCCTATATTTAAGATAATCCTTACCTTATTTTGTAACTATCACATAATTACAATTCAGCCCCTCTAGTTTAATTAATTACACTTGATCACAAAATTAATTCCTAATTAATTATTGACCAATATTAATTAAACAAATATGATTTCTCCTTTAATATATTATTCTTATAACATATTAATAAATCATAATAACCTCTCTCTTTATTTATTTCTCCAATCAAGTTGCTTTGGTGAAGGCAACCCAAAAGGACCATGCACCATCGGGTCAAGTACATACCAAAATAGTTATGGACTTAGACACTAATCCAACCGTCACTAGGTCTATAGAACAAATATCCAAAGGACCTTTGTGGGTAGCCAATGAAAATACATCTCATACTACGAGGTTCAAGCTTGTCATAAGTCTCTCTTCTAACGAAGGTTTCACAACCCCAAAGCTTGATATGAGCTAACGAGGGAACCTTCCCTATCCACATCTCGTGAGGTGTTTTGGCAACTTTCTTTGTTCGGACAACATTAAGAATGTGGGTGGCGGTGTCTAAGTCATACCCCCAGGATGAGATTGGAAGTGAGGCTCGAATCATCATGAAATGAACCATGTCTAACAAGGTTCGATTATGCCTCTCGGCCACACCATTAAGTTGTGGTGTCCTAGGAGGTGTCAATTGTGAAAATATTCCACATTGCTTGACGTAGTCTTGGAATTCGATACTAAGATACTCACCACATCTATCAGATATGAGCATCTAGATCTTCCTGCCCAATTGATTCTCGATTTCTTGTTTAAACTCTCTGAACTTTTCAAAGGTTTTCGACTTATGCTTGATCAAGTAGATATAGTCATATCTTCTATAATCATCAGTATTAGTCACATAGAATCAATTTGCATCCCTTCTGGTGGGCCCACACACATTTGTGTGTATGAGATCCAACAATCCTTCACCTATTGTACAAGCACCGGTGAAAGGTGATTTTGTCATCATTCCAAGCAAACAAGACTTGCACGTACCATCTGACCTTAATTCAAACGATTCCAACACTCCATCCTTTTGGAATTGGGCGATGCATTTCTTGTTGACATGTCCAAGACGAAATGCCACAAGCATGCTTTGTCAAAACCATTAGATGAATCAATTTGTAAAACACTATTACCTAACTTGTCTAGAACCATCACAGTTTCATACACACCATCACAAGGTAAAGCTTTAAAATAAAATATGCCATTTTTAAAAGCAGAAATAGATCCATTCTCATTATCAAAAGAATATATAAAACCTTGTCCATATAAACCATGAATTGAAATGATGTTTCATGTCATCTCTGACAAGTAGCGACAATTATTCAAATATAAACACAACCCACTACCAAGCACTAATTTATAAACACCAATCTTGGTAACAGGTGACGATCTCCTATTGCCCATGATCAAGTTCATTCGCCTATGCTCCACGTCCTCAATTTTTCTTAGCCCCTCTATATCAGAACAAATGTGAAAACCACATCCTATATCAAGGACCCAATAATGAGAATATGATGAGTTTTCAGATAAGATAGTGTAAATACCTACTGAGTTTGGCTTCATCTTGCCATCATTTATGTCTTTCAAGTATTCTGGGAAGCTTCGTTTCCAATGTCGTTTCTCATGGTAGCAAAAGCAAGTAGCCTCCTTGGGATCAGAGGCAGAGGGGGGGGGGGGGGGGGGATCAGAACTGGCCTTTCCTTTGGGTCCATTTATTAAGGACCTAACCTAAGACTTCACCTTCCAATTCTACTTAAGAGGACATTTCCTCTTCTTCCCCTTTCCTTGCCCAATAGTTAAGATAGGATCAACAACAAAGGTGGAGGCAATACCTTTTCCCTTCATACATGCTTCAGCAGTTCGTAGGAGATTCTAAAGTTGAGCCAATGTGGTCTCTTAGTTGTTCAAATGATAAGTTAGGATAAAGTGAACATAATAATTGGTGGCCTTTCTTAAAGGTGTTCAAAAAGAAGAAGGTGGTGTTCAAGTTTGGATCATGTATCTAGAGCCTCTTGAAGATATTTTGAATGTAAAAAGTTTGCATCTTGCCTATCATCCTTGCTAGTTGAGTTAAGTTTTTCTAGATTCCATTTGTGAGTCCATAAATCATCTCTTGTGAGTTTGGGCAACTCTAGAGGTTAGGAAGGCTAGATATGGGACTCTTGGACTTGTTTATTGTATAAAAATGCAATCTTGATGTCTTTTATGGTTTCATTCATGAGTTAATACCTTTGGAAAGGTCTTAATGAGGAAGAATGAGTTGTTGGTACTTTTCATAGCATGCAAAGGCATAAAGTTGCCAACTTTATGCCTTAGAATCATTTAATCGACCAAGATCTGGAATTTGAGTGTTGAGCCTGCATGCATTAAGCACTTAATGGATTTTGTGCATGAGATGTTTGTACACTAGGCGTACTATGTAGTACGTTGCACGTACAACCCTTTTGCCCAATACTCTAAGCGTACAGAAAAGGTACATTGGGTGTACGCTCTCAGGAAGACTTGGGCCTTAGTGGACTTCAAGCCTTTGAGCCCTAATGGTTTTGGACTGGACTTGCTGGTGTTTGGACCTGAAAGTATCTTTGGACCAATGTTGATATGGTTAGGCCTATTGGGCGTTGTGGCCCAATATAGAAATGGACTTCACATTTGTGGGCCTCAGGTTGGGTCATTTCTTGGACTAAGTTGTTGTGAACCTTCATGGGCCAACTGGAAACAAGTTTATGAACTAAGGCAATTATTAGGGCCTTAGGATAAGGCCCCTTGGAAAGATTTGGGCAATTAGTGGGCTATATGTGGGTTTTGATGATTATGGGTTAATGAGACATTAGAATGCCCCAGTGTTTGGACTAGAAAGAATGGTTGGGCCTTAAGGTAAGGCCCATGTGGAGGTTTGGGCCCAATTTGGAAAATTGGGCCATTGATTGAATAAGTGGCCTTTGGGCCTTTCAGATTATAGTTTGGGCCATAGTTTTGGAAAAGGATAGGTTAGGGGTAAAATGGTATTTTTACCCTGGGTATGAAGTTATATTTATGGATTAGAACCCAATTGCTAATTAGGGTGTCTTTTGGTATTGTTAGCTCGAGAAGTTGTCAGGGCAATAACTAGGGATTTCTTTCAGAAAGCTTCTGCATTCGAGGTGAGTCTCATCACTATATCCGTGGGTCGAAGGAACCAATGCCGACTTATTATGTGTTATGTGGTAGGCTAGTTGTTTTTATGATATGTGGTATGATAGTTGTCTCTGTGATGCTTGCATGGAAGACCCGAGGGGAGCCCGTGGCATTTGGATATCAGACCATGGGGGGAGCCCATTACATTCCAGGTAAAGACCATGGGGGAACCCATGAAATATAAGATAAATACCATAGGGGAGCCCATGGCAACTATATGTACGTTGCTTGATATTATGTGGTTGTATATTGTGTGGTATTTTGGGAAACTTACTAAGCTTTGTGCTTACGGTTTTCAGTTATGTTTCAGGCACTCTGATTTTCATATGGAAGGGCTCTGGATGATTGCTGAGCACACACTGCATGTTTCTGTTTTCTGTGAAACACTCTGATTGACAATGCTATGTTAAAAATTATTTTACCTTGGTTTTTATGGGAAAGGCATGTACTAACTATTTATTAATCTAAAAAAAATAAACAAAATTTAAGTCATGTTTTTTGGGGCGTTACATGGTTACATCTTAAATGGTATGTTTGACTCTTTCTTTGATATCTATCAAAATCAAGAATCTACAAAAGATCTATTGGATGCCCTTGAAACCAAAGAAATGACAGAGATGCCTCAAGTAAGAAATTCCTTGTTAGTAATTTTAATAATTACAAGATGGTGGATTCAAGGCCTGCCACGGAGCAATATAATGAATTCATGAGGATTTTGGGACAATTTGAACAACACAAAATGCAAAGGATGAATCCATTTATGTTTCAAGTGTTATTAACAAATTGCCCCAATCCTGGAAAGACATTAAACACACACCGAAACACCAAAAATAAGAGTTGTCTCTAGTACAACTTGGAGTCACTTGAGAATTGAAGAGGATCTTCGGGCTTAAGAAAGTGGAAAGGGAAAAGAAAAGGAAGTTCCTGGATCTTCAATGAACATGGTTGAAGATGACAAACATCAGAAAAATAACAAAGGAAAAAGGAAAAAAAAAAAAGATGTCTATCACAAAGTTTCAAACAAGAAAGCAAGACATATATGTTGGAATTGCAACAAACCTGGTCACATGAAATGATATTGTCGTTCAAAGAAGAACGAAAATGGTGCAAGTGCTTATAGACAAGGATCTAATGATCGAGGTCCAAAACCAAAAGGTTAAAATTTTATTTTTGAAATTACAACTATTGATGTTATATATCATGTAACACTTATTCCTAAATCAATTTATGTTCAAGACAATGATCATGCATAGTAGATAGACTCAGGGGCGACGATTAAAGTTTGTAAAGATCACTCTTGGTTCAAGAATTATGAAGTAGTTAATAATGGATACATTTTGTACATGGGAGACCATAACAAAGAACCTATTGTGGGTCGTGGTTGTGTTTCTTTATGTTTTAGTTCTGGAAAAACTCTTATTCTTAAGAATGTTATTCATGTTCTTATAAAGATGAAATGAACACTCTTGGTCAATCTATCAATAGTGACCCAAATAGAATCATCCCCATGTGTCGTACTCATCTCATCCCACTTCCATATGGGAATGGGCAACTGTTGCATTTTGTCGTGGGGTCTCTGATGTGTTTATTTTTTTGATCACTTATCTTCCTAATAAATAGTTAAGTATTTGAAGTTTCTTCTCTCGGTATAATCTATCATTTTTATCATCCTACTATGTATATTAGATAATGAATTCACAAAAAAAAAAAAAAAAAAAAAAAAAAAGGTAGCTAGCCACACACCATGTTAGTATCTAACATTTTATTTAAATAAACAAAACGATGTTTGTATATATGATTTTTTTAGTTTGATTTCAATAATAATAAAATGATGTTTAACATAAATCCACTAAACATAAAAAACATGTTGCATATTGCACCATAGAAAATTAATCATACATAATTTCAAACCTAGCGATACAGATACAAGTTTGGGAAATGTTGAAATTGTTGAGTACTTGTTTAGCTTCCATCATACCAACATCATAGTAAAGATGAAATAATTCAATGCAACTTTCAAGTAAGTCGATGTCATTGTCGGTCAATGTAATTCACTATTATAGTGTTGGAAGAGACATTGCAACTTCAATTATGTCATTCAAATTTTCAAACTCTCAAATCTTTAGACATGGTAAGTAAGACCTATGTTATATATTATGTCCTCGATTTTAAGGACAATAATGGGATCTATAAGGTAAACATGAAGCCTTGCAAATGTTTAAAGCGGAAAATAAAATTCAGGGCAGTTTTATGAACCATATTACATTGCTCGGCCTTCAAGCATGTCATTTCAGTTTCTAATGATGATGGTTACATAACTTGGATGACACCAATTTTGTTGATTGGTGTCCAAGTGGGATTTTGTTGAGAACTAGAGTTTGATCTAAATGTAAAGACAAAGTTGTTGCAACTTTGGCTAAGGGGGAAGCCTACTGAAAGTGCAATCTTGGGTTCAACCAAGAGAGCAGTCTCAAATTCGGTGATAGGAAAAGCTAACAAGAAGAAGCAAAGTCTCAACTTTGGTTAAGAGCAAAGTTTTAGAGTAGATTTTAGTAGAAACGAAGGTTGAGCTTATTTAAGAACGAAGCTTTAGTCGGAAGCGAGTAAATGCAAGCCATCTTGAAAATTGTTAAATGGAAGGTTTGTTTGTCAACGTGCTTTAGTCCCTCTTATTTCCTAACATCAACTTGGTTTAACAAAACTCTAATGAATGCAACCCATCTTGAAAATTAAATCAAGAAATTAAGTCTGAGTAAGGGCTCTCAACAATATTATTTCGTCTAATCATCAACTATGGTATTTCTGATATTTCGAACGAAAATGAAGTAGCAAATTATTGAGACAATATTCGAAAGCTTATTTAGAACATGATACAATACAAATAAATGATTTGTTTAAACCAAACACACACAATAAAAAAACTTCAACCATTTACAAATGAATAACAAATACGAACTTTAGTTTTCATTTTGATGAGATACACAATACAACATATTAGCTTACCTTACAACATTTACTTGTTGTAATGTAATTGCTTTCGATAACCGATTGATACTCTATTCGTTGCATTATCTTTTTATCGATGAATGTAAAGGAGGATTGCTTACAAATTTGAATGAACCATTTTGGGAAATGAGCCACACGTATTTACGGTAATTGTTTCAGTGACATTATTAAAAATTGTTTCAGTGACATTATTAAAATTTTTGGATGAGGAAGAAATGATAATATATATATATATATATATATATATATATATATATATATATATATATATATATATATATATATATATATAATCTTTTGGTACAAAAAACAAATCTACGAATTAGCAAGTGAAAATTTTCTCGATTATCCTTATTATATAAAATTCCTAAAAAAAACGATTATCTCTATTTTATGAATAGTTCTAGTTAACATTTTAATGTTTTATGACATAATTGGACTATATTGTTTATACAAGAAAAGGGGAAAAAATAAAAACCCAAAACACGTTTCCGCCAAGCGATCACATTGCCGCATCACCATGATCGGCTGCTGGACCCCACCCCCAATAAGATACAATCTCCTCGTGAAAACCACATCCAACAGCCCCTCAACGATCCACCACCACCACGAGAACTAACTCGTCTTTTTCTCTGATTTCATCTTCAGTAATCATCGTGTTTGTGAAAAAAACTGATTAGGGTTTGAGCTGGGGGGATAAAGCCTAAAGTTATGTTGAGTGGCGGAGGTGGAGGAACCTTTTATTGGGTTCGAAATGAGGAGGAGGCGTCATCTGCATCGAAACTCGAAGGAATCGTTGTAATTTTTGCTTGGGGTTCGCTTGACGAGTGTCGCTTGAAGAATTATGTCGATCTGTATTCGTCTATTGGTTGGAACTCTCTTGTTGTTCTTTCCGATTTTCTCAACCCGTAAGTTCATCTGTACTCAATTAGGAGTTCTGTATGTGATATGATACATCTGTTTAAGTATTTAAACTGTCGAAAACGTTCTGAAATTGTTCTTCGAGTACTGTGTTGTGGCCTTGTGGGACAAGCTAAAAGTTGAGTATCCTGTAATAATATATAAGCTATAAAACTGTAGGTTTTGATTGGGGATTTCATATATTCTGGAATGTTAAAAGTATAAAGAACATATGCCGGGAGATTCAAAGGATCCAAGTAATTCGCCTTTTTTTTTGCGCGAAATTTGATGAATAATTGAATATAAGACTATAAGAGTATTAAATCGACATCAAAAAAGGGTTTGATCATTCCTCAGATTTTAGGTTTAAGAGCATCATAGTAATTGTGAAATATGTTGTTGCTTGATTGATCTTTTAGGATAAAAAAAAATAGTTCTTTGTGGGCATCTATCACATACTTATGCATATGATGCAACGATTTCTTCACATGAATGGCATATGAGACACCATAATCATGCTTGTAATTATATATCTTGTTCAACAATTATTTTAAATTCCTGATTTCACATGATATTTACAGATTTTTTCCTGAGAAAGCCACAGCACTTGCTTTTTCCATTCTCAATGAGCTTTTAGAGGTCAGTTATTATCCATTAAAATATGTAAACTCTAATATTTCTCTTAACATTTTCCAATTGAGAATTCCAAAATTAAAGTACTAAAAAAATATATGTCTATTTGTGAATGTAGGATTTAAGATCTAGACCATGTCCTTTAGTCCTTGCATCATTTTCCGGTGGTTCACAAGCTTGTATGTATAAGCTTCTTCAGGTAAATTTAATATCATTAAACTTAATTTAAACAATTTAAATATATTAAATTATTCATATCTGATCATTATACATATGTTACAGATTATCGAAGGAACATGTGAAGCACATCTCAATATGGTATTGAATGTTAAATCTGTATGTTTTTGTTTTTTAATATTAATGACATTTTCATTTTCTAAATATGTATATTTTTTTTATGAAGGATGATAGTCGATTAATCATGACATGTATCTCTGGTCAAATGTTTGACTCTGGTCCGGTCAACGTAACCGGTGATTTGGGTGCCCGATTTGCCCTTCATTCCTCCATTCTTGGATCATCAAAATTAGTATCTTTATTTGCAAAAGGTGTCACTTCTGGATTGGATGCTTTATTTCTCACAAGATTCGGGTCCCACAGATCTGAATACTGGCAAACATTATACTCCTCTGTTGTAAGTTTTTCAAATTATAACAATCTTTATCCCATTTTAGATATTTTTAATGTTCCTTTTTACAATTTGGTTTAAAAAATTAGGGTTTGGGCGCCCCATTTCTCATATTATGTTCAGAAAATGACGATCTTGCCCCTTATCCCGTTATCTGCTCTTTCGCTCAACGGGTACAAGGTTTAGGTGGACATGTGAGATTTGTTGGATGGAAAGATTCTCCTCATGTAGGTTAGTAGCTTATCAGCTACCAGCTAGCTTATCAGCTATCTGCAAAACATTTTAAATATTGAGTATTAATTTATTGTTTTAATATTTTTTTTTTGTTGACAGGTCACTATGAGCATAATCCGATACAATATAGGACAGCTGTCACCGAGTTTCTTGATGATTCGGTTTCAATATTCAACAAAAAGCTTCAAAAGCTTTTTGAAAGAAATGGAATGGAGGGAATGCATGACAAAATATGTGAATTAATTTGTGACCTTCAAAATGCGGCGGTTGACTCAAATCAAAGCCTTAGAAGGGTGGCAGTGGGACCCACTGACCATTTCTTTTTACCAAGTTCTTTGGAGTATCAAAGTAAAGAATCAGGATCTTTACAAGATGAACAAAAGGAAAGAAGAAATGGTAATGGTGGTGGTGTCCACGTGGCAAGTCCTCCATGTTTGAATCCTCATAGTGTTCTTGGTCGAGTGCTTTTTGATGCTTGTGTTCCTAAGAATATTGAAGGGTGGGATATTAAGTTTGATGGGAGGACATCATTTGGATCTGGTCGTAAGAGGTTGTCTTTAAATGGGTTGAAACGAATAAGGTCGAGATTGTAAAATGGTATACATGAGAGAGATTTGTATAATAATATATATATATATAATAATAATAGTAATATAACAATAAAAATGTATATATTGATTTTGCACGAAATGTATATAGGTAGGATGAATGTAGAGGGTATGGTATGTTTATGGAGATGTGTTTTGTAATAGATTTGTTTGTTTTGGTATATGAGAAGTATAAGACGTTAGAAACATGTTACGAAAATATAAATAATTATTAAGGAAAAGTGTTGTTTGATGGTTCGTATAACTAAAATCTTTATTAGGTTCAAGGGGAATACATGATACAAAACGGATTACTAAGATTGAAGAAAAAGAAAACTTACAATCTGGATTTATCTATCAAATTGAAAAGTTCTAAAGGCTTGAAATTCAAAATGAAAAAAAAAAATGGGAAACTTAAAAAAAAAAAAAAAAAAAAAGGGCAATGATCATGATTTTTCTAGAATGACTTACTCTATGTGTATCACTTTTTTTGGACGGTTCATGCAAGAAAGTACAAAGAAGTTATAATTATGTATGCTAGGTAAGTCTGTATTATCTGGGATAACTACTATTGCTAATGATGAAGACCGTGCTGGTTTTATTTTTGATGCTTATGGAACCGATGATATGATTTCCCTATGTATGGACCATAATGGTGAAAGAATAGAGGATTGGTTTGTTTCTGAGATAGAAGAAGATGGCGACGATTCATGTATTGATGGTGGAGAAAATGAATTGAAAATGTATAACCTTGGAGATGTGGATGTCGAACTTAATGGTCATCGTGAACATAACAAAGGGTGATGAGTTTTTTAGTAAATTATATGATGAAGAGGAGGAAGCAAATGATAACAACAAAGATGATGATGATGATGATGATGAGCGTGATGTGTTTGCCATGAATTAAGAACATTCTATTTTTGAGTCAACACCATGGAAGATACACTACTCAATACTTGGTATGAGATTTCAAGATCCAATTCAATTAAAATCTATGTTAAGTGACTATGTTGTTGCCAATGGGTACCAACTTTGCTTTGAGAAAAATGATAAGAAAAGATTGTTGGTTAAGTGTTGTAAAGGTGAGTGCACATTCTAATTGTGGACATCTTGGATGAGTGATAAAGAAAGCTTCCAAATCAAGTCTTTAAATCCAAATCACAACTCTACAAGGAACTACAAGTTAGGATCAATGGTCCCTTATGCTTGGATAGGGAGTCATTATACAAGATAAATCTCACTTAGACAAAAAATGAGTGTTATGAAGCTAAGATTAACAGTGACAAAGAAGTTTGGTATTTATGTAAGTATTGATCAATGTAGGAAAGCTCAGAAATATGCATTGCAACTAATAAATGATACCTTTGTTGAGCACTATGTAAAGTTGTGGTCATATGCAGAAGAGATTAGGAGATCAAATAAAGGGTCCACTGTGAAGCTTGATATAAACTATGTTCCAAATAAGAAGAACTACTTTAGAAAGTTCTATGGTTGCTTGGATGGATTAAAGAAGGGATGGAAGGAGGGGTGTAGGAAGATAACAGGTCTAAATAGTTGTTTCCTTAAAGTGTTGTTGGAAGGGATGTAAACAATGAAATTTATTCCATTGCATTAGCAATAGTTTGTGTGGAGAATAAGGAAAATTAGAAGTGATTTTTGGATCTAATATCTGATCAACAAAAATGTAATTTACTTCTTTGTACTATATTTCCCATACACCACCGGCATACATAATACATAGTCTAATTGAGGGTCTAATATCTAACATTTTAATACAGGATCTAATTGAGGCTATGAAAGAACTAATTCCATATGCAAAACACATGCAGTGTGTTAAACATATTAGCCAAAACTTGAAAAAAAAAGTTTAGTGGTACCCATTATGAAACCATATTCTAGAAGGCTTCTAAAGCATAACTAAAGAAGATTTTAAAGTTGCAGTGAAGGAGACTGAGGTTATAAACCCAAGTGCTCAAGACTTAAGCACTAAGCAATTGAGGCTGCAGGGGCCATAAGCATGAACAGCTCCGAAAGTGCTCAAGACTTAAGCACTAAGCAATTGAGGCTGCAGGGGTCATAAGCATGAACAGCTCCGAACAGCTCCGAACACCTCATTAATGATTGTTTTATGATAGATTTCGTGAAAAATATAAAGAAATCATTCATAAGTATTAAATATGTATCAAAACAACAAGGACTTATTTTGCAACAAAAAAAATTATATTAATGACTAACTGTGCAAAAACAATATTAAAGACTAAATGTATACAAAGTGAAAAATATATTACTCTGTTAAGTTATTTTTCTGCTTACGTGGAGTAATCGGTCATAATGACCGAATCTGTACAGTTAAATAAGTTAAGGGGACAAGGGCGGAATACAAGTATGAAACTAAAGGTGGCCAGATGAAAACTTCAAAACAAACATAAAGTAAATTCTTATTGGATCAATTATCATTAACTCGCACACAATGAGGGCTGTTAGGTATGCGCAACGCCCATAGGTGTTTTTAGGAGAAAAAAAAAAACGATGTTTTTATAATGTTATGGTGGTAACGGGAAGCAACAAGTAGATTTATAATGCGCAAAAACAGTAAAATGGACGATGTTTGTGCTGTCATAATGCGCAAAAATGCCTCGGTGGGTGTTACCCATACCTAACAGTCTTAGGGTTGTTTTCATCCAAAACAATTTACAATGGCTTAGGAAGACTTATATGTCTTTTAAGTAATCTCCTCAACAATAGATTGTTTTCATGTTAATATGTATAACATAATTAAATCAACTAACAATTTAAATAAAAAATAAAATAACTAATAACTAATAGATTTCATTGAACAACTAATCGCTAACAAAATAAAAAGATGTTAAAATAATAATATAACAAATTATCGGTTAACCAATATATTTTCAATACTAATAATAGTATACAAGTGAATGTTTTTTTGGTAGCCTTTTAGTATTGCAACTTTAGATTCATCTTAAATAATTAAAAATTAAAATGTTTTTGGAAAATAACAAATAATGATTAAAAGCCATATATAAACAAAATAAAAATAATTAAAAACAAATAAAATAAGAATTAATAAAATAAGGCAAGTATTTTTTTTTCAGTAAAGTCACAAGCAAAATATATGTAATTTTTGACATTTCATCTCAAAAGTATTTTGCAGAAGAGAGATTACTCTTTTTCACGATCGCATCTATAGCATTGGTTTTAGAAACAAATTAAAAGATGGATTATTTCATGTCCGTCGCACTAGTCAAAGAAAAAGCTAACGAAATATTTTTTCTTCCTTATTTTTTCTGCGTTTTGAACAAAAGAAGATAATAAAGATGGTGAAGAGGACCGTCGATGATTGATGAGACTTCGAGAAGAACTGGTTTACTGGGTAGTCTGGTGGTGAGCTGCCGTAGAGTGGTATGTCGGTATCTTTTTAGGGTTTTTGTAATTTTTTTTTTAAGATTAAGTTATCATGTTTCAAAATAGATATCTATATTGGTTTTTGGGATATATATATATATATATATATATATATATATATATATATATATATATATATATATATATATATATATATATATATATATATATATATATATATATTACAAACTCAATATTTCAATTTTTCACAGATTAAACCGGGTACTATATTAATGTTAAAAAGCCAAAAAATCGGAGGGGTCATGACCCCTTCTTGCCCCAATAGAATTCCACCAATGGAAGAAGCCAAAAAAAAAACTTAGTGACTATATATCTGCAAATCAAATAATATATAACGGTTTTAAATCATTATTCCATTCTAAAACCATGGAGACCAACCACATCAATTTTCTAAAACTTGGACTAAACTTGCAAATATATTCTAACCAAAAGGAGCAAAAGTGTAATTCACTCTAAAAAAACATTCATTTGTGAACAGTTTTGAAGGGATTATCCTCGTTCAAAATTTGGCTCCAAAATCAACGCTTCATCTCCCAAGACAGTGTGCGTAAAATGCTCTGAAAGCACCAAAACCCCATCACTTCTCACCTTTTGAAAACCCTTCAACAAATTTCCATTTTCATTCCCTTCCTTCTTTTTCAAATCGAACGTTAAAGTTTTCTTCCTATCTATCCACCTCTTTCACCTCCTTCTCCTTCACATCAAATTCATTTCCGCCTGTTTTTGTTGTGCTTCAAGAACAAGTTAATGGCGATTGCTCCCCAGTCTAAACCCACTAACACAAGCCCTCTGACTTCATCCAAGGTATATCTCTCTCAAAAAATTGTAACCTGTTTTGTTGTGCTTCAAGTGCTTATGTTTGTAATGGAAACAGAGAAAGACAATGGGGATTAAGAAAAAGGTTTTACAGAAAAAGGCTAAGCAAAAGGTGAAGACTGTGAGACCCTTTTATTTTTCTATCTTTATCTTCTGTCTGTCAGTCATTTCAGCGAACACCCTTCGTGCATTCTGAAAACTGGGGTTGAAATTTGAAATCCGTCTCCCTCGTGAATAGTTTCCTGATTGATTAGGGTTGAAATTTGAAATCCGTCTCCCTCGTGAATAGTTTCCTGATTGATTACTTCTCTTTGCAGGTGAGTTTCGATCTTCAACAGAACCTATCAGTAAGGTTAGTTCATATTCCACAAATACTCTTCAATTAAGTTAACTCATTCAGCTACTATTTCTCACTATACATTCGATCCATTCTGCAAACACAAAAAGCTATGACCCGAAATCAGCCCATTTGACCCAACCTCCTAATTCTCAATCCAAATCCGCTGCTATGGAGCGAGCTAAAGAAGTCCAAGCAAGCCTCCCATCTGAGTTTCCTAGTTTTGTTAAGCCGATGCTTCCATCACATGTTACTGGTGGCTTTTGGCTTGTAAGTGATCAAAACACAGTCGTTTTCTAGCTGTGTGTATCTTATTTCGACTACACATTGACACAAGAACACAAAATTGAAACTCCCTTTCTTTTTTCCAGGGTTTTCCGAAGAAATTCTGTGATGTCCATATGCCAAAACATGATGAAACAGTTGTGTTGGTAGATGAAGATGATCAAGAATTCAACACAAAGTATCTTGTTGACAAGTTTGGATTGAGTGCTGGATGGAGAGGATTCTCCATTGCTCATAAATTGCTTGAAGGAGATGCTCTTATTTTCCAGATGATTAAAAATTGGAAATTTAAGGTATACAATTACAATGATCAAGTGAATGCAATAACTTTCTTTATCTAAAGCTTTTAATTTATCAAATTCATCTGTTTTAGGTCTATATTGCAAGGGTAAATGGTCTAAATGAAATCGATGGAGCTCTTGGCCTTCTAAATTTAGTTCCTTATGGCATGAATTTATGTAAGTTTCTTTCTCTACACATTTTCTTAAGTCAACCATGGTCAAAGCTTATCTTTTCTTTTTTCTTAATAAAGCTCAAATTGAAAGAGAAAGAGATGAAGAAGATATGGATCAAGACAAAAGTTTGGTGGTGTTTAACCAATCAGAAGCCACTGAAGGGTTAAGATTCTCACAATCTGTTGTTGAATTCAAGAACATTAAAAGCATAAAAGATTTCAATATTGTGGTGGATGATTTAGTCATAGATTCTGAAATACCAAAGCATTTTCAAATCAAATACTATGATTTATGTTGTAGTCAAAACATGTATCTTCATGAAAACTTACTAAAAGGTCTGAATGTGAAACTAGCAGTTGGAATAATTCTTGAAACTGTTACTGTTTCTGATGCTATTAAAGCGTGTAAAGTGACTACTACACGTGATGATTTTGAAACATGGGATAAAACTTTGAAGGCATTTGAAGAAGTGGGTATGAAAGTTGGGTTTTTGAGAGGGCGAATTGGGAAACTTTTGGGGTTATTGTTTGAATCAAGTGAGGTTTTGGAAGTGAAGAGGAATGAACAAGTGAAAGCTAAAGAGGAATTAAGGGTTTTTAATGATAAGCTTTTGAGGGTGAAAGAAGTGATCAAGAATCTTGATTTTGAGATTGAAAGTTTGAAGATGAAAGGTGAGAAGCTTGAATTGGTGTTTTGTAAAGAGGCTAATGCACCTTGGTGATGTTTTTAGGGTATGAGCTTTTGTCATGTTTTTGAAGAAAAGGCAATGTGTTTTTGTATTATGTAGGTCATTTGTATATTACAAAAACATCATTTTCAACCGTGACTCTCTTTATTAGAATTCATTCTTTTGCTAAATGAAGCCAAACAACCTATAGAAATGAGAGGAAGTGGGAATCTTATTTTTGGAAAGCTATTTTATATATGTCAAGATTTATGGATATTTTGTGACGAAAACAAAAGTTAGAAGAATACCTATTATGGTATTACCTAGTCTCGACAAAACACATATTTGTGGACATTTGCAAGGACCTTGCGCAAAGAGTCTTAGGCCTTTCGCAAAATATCCATGTTTTGCGGTTACTATAAAAAGTTGGTTTATATTCCCACTAAGTAATTCAACTCGATCCAACTTGAATAATCTTATAAACATTATTATCTAAATCTAATGAAATTGTATAACAATTAAGAACGGAGAAAGAAAGCCTAAAATTCAATTAAGAACGGAGAACACTCAATTAACAAAACTATTTGCTCTCTGCATTAGTCGATTCAAAATTATATATATATATATATATATATATATATATATATATATATATATATATATATATAAAAGACAATTTCATAAATTGTCACAAGAAGTCTAAAGTGTTGGTAATTTTAGTATCACCATGTCATTTTATGTAACTGGAATTAGCATGTGAGCTGAGAGGCTTCTTAATTTGTTTTCTAATATGTGTACGAGTTGGTGCGAAGTGCACGCATGTATAAGACCAAATTAGTAGCCGGTTCGACGACTAATCGGGGATTCGGGGGCAGCGCCCTTGGGTTTGGGGTTTCCAAAGGGGCAGCGCCTCTAGCGGGGTCCAAGGGGTAAAGCCCCTGGCTGGGGTCCCGCGGGGTTTGGGGCAGCGTCCTAAAACCTCTCCGAATTTTTACATATGGGTACATAGTGGGTTATTCCGATTGTTGAGGGTGATTATGGTAAAACTAACGAAGCTCGTTAGTTTTGGTAACCCTAAATCCTCATTAAAATTCGGATTACCCTGACTTGTTTCCAAAGGAACCCATAACAGGCCAACCCTAATATCGTTTATTATATAAACGACTCTTCTTTTCAGAACTGAGATACGATCTTAAGCTCTCGTTTTTCGTCATACTTTCACAAAATCCTTTAGCATATTGGCTTACAATTTCTGTACCTAGAATCGTAAGTGTCCAATTGGATTATCCTAGGCTGAATTTCTTGTAACCCAGGCATAGGGTAGAAATATCAGTTCGGAAAGTGATATCACGATCCAAGTTGGTATACATATCTCCACTACAAACCCTAAACTTCCCTACAATCGAACTAAAATTCTCTGTTCTGGGGATGGGTGACTTAATCTGTGAGATGACTACCAAGTTTGCCAAACTGGAGAAGTTCGAAGGTGTCGACTTCATGCGTTAGAAGAAGAAGATGCACTTCATGCTGACTACTCTGAAAGCAGCATACGTGCTGACTACTCCAAGAGCAGCGGATCCAGATGAAAGTGTTGTAAAAACTATTGAAGATGTAAGAAGGAGATAGAAGTGGGACAACGATGATTACATTTGCAAAGGTCACATTCTGAATGGTATGTATGATGCTTTATTTGATATCCATTGTGAAGCCTTGTGTGCTAAGGAGTTGTGGGACACCCTTGAGTTGAAGTATATCACCGAGGATGCTTCTAGCAAGAAGTTTCTAGTAAGTGACTTTAACAATTATAAGATGGACGAATCAAGGTCTGTTACTGAACAATTCAATGAACTCCTTGGCATATACGATCAGTTTAAACTGCACCGTATGAATATGGATGAATCCATTGATGTGTCAACCATCATTGACAAACTGCCACCATCCTGGAAAGACATCAAACACAACTTGAAACATCAAAAGGAGGAAATGTCATTGGTTCAACTTGCTAGTCACATTCGTATTGAAGAATCTCTTCGTGCAAAGGAAAGTGACAAATCTGAAAAACCCAAAGGAAAAGTTGAACCTGGACAGCCCTCGGTTCACATGGTTGAAAACAAACCAAGGAACCAGAACCACAAGGGACATGGAAAACGTAAGCAGGAACATGTGCCAAAAAACTCCAACAAAAATAGAAAGGATCTAGTTTGTTAGAGGTGCAATCAAGTTGGGCATTGCAAGCGTGATTGTCGTGTGAATTTGGGCAACAATGGTGCTGGAAACAGTAGAGCCAATGGGAAATTGAACGGGTCTTCGGCATGAGTTAAAGTAGGTCAGTTTTTGACTGACTTTGATAATTCAAATCAAAATTATGTTTATTATGTTTCATTTATCCCTGAATCATTCTATGTGTAGGATGATGATGTTGCTTGGTGGATCGAGTCCGGAGTAACAAACCATGTATGCAATGATAAACGGACGTTTGAAACATTAACTCTGCTTGAAGATGGGTCGGTGCTGAAAATGGGAGACGATTATTTTATTCCTATTTGTGGTTTAGGTGTTGTGTGTCTTGAATTTACTTCTGGAAAGACAATTAAGTTATTTGATGTTTTGATTGTTCCCAAGATTCGCAAGAATCTTGTTAGTTCTAGTTGTTTGAATTAAACTGGTTTTAAACAAGTTATTGAGTCGGATACGTTTGTTTTGTCTAAGGGTGAAATGTTTATTGGCTTTGGATATTTAAATAATAGAATGTTTCGTTTAAAATTTGTTGACAAATTATTACATGTTCAAAATTTTGCATTTGTATCTTCTGCTTCTAATGTTGATAAATCTATGCTTTGGCATGTGTGACATCCCCATTTTCACGGCCAGAAAAGACCGATTTGTTTATGCTTTGTTTTATAAAATCAGAGTAATCTTTTAAAGAAAACGGTTGCGGAATTTGTTCCCAAAACAAGATATGATAATAACTTATCAAAACATTTCTCAAAGAGAATGTATTTTCATTTAATAATAAAACCTCGGGATGTCATGTTCCGATACAAACATATAAGCATAAACAGAACTTATATTCAATTACACTAAAGATTTACATCTCCTTTAATCTCTCAGTGCAAAGCAACTTCGTATCGATACCTGTGATACGATTAAACTGAGTGGGTCAGGCTTGGGAGCCTGGTGAGCATATAGGGTTTTCAACCCACAATAATATAATTATTATATTCAATCATCAAACAATCAACCCAATTACCCATCCCCATTATCTTCTTTTAATCTCCCCTAAAGATATTATCCTAAGGGTCATCTCCTATATCATATTTACCGCTCATCTCCTTACATCTTATATCCTTATATGCTTGTTCCTAAGAACAATGTATAAACACATAGCATGTATTTCATAGCAAATACTTCATATCTATGTGTAAGATGAAAGTGACTATACACTCACACATATAAACAACTTTATATTATACACATAACACGTATTTCGTATAAAATACTTCATAATTATGCGTTAGAAGAAAGTAACTACACACTAACTTGATCAGAAGATGATCGGACATCACTACAGCTTGTAGAAGTAGTATTATTCGGTAGATCTGGAAGATCTTCACAAAAACCGGACTTCTCGCGGACAGAGCTTCGGCTCGGGAATTGCACTTCTCGGGATCTTCGGGGCTTGGGAATGATACCGGTGCTTCGGGATAATTCTTGCACAAAAAACGATGCAAAAACGCGAGAGAAAGGGAAGAAATGAGCAAAGAACTCGGCTGCCCTCGACACCCTTTTATAGGGGGCTAGAAACCCAGATTACGCTGGGCGTAACGTGGATCAGATCGCTGACTCCCCCTATGGATAATATCGGTTAATTTATAATTAAATTAAATATCGGAAATATTTAATAAACTTCAAAAATTCATATCTCCCTCATACGAACTCCGTTTTCGACGTTCTTTATATCCCCGCGTAGGTGAGACTATGCTCTACAACTTTCGTTTAGACTCTGTCAGCTAATTTTGAATTTATTTTTATTATTTATTTTTAATAGTCCGCGACAGGAAAACTCCGTTATAAAATTATAACTTCTTCATACGACGTCCGTTTTCGCCTATATTTTTATCGTTTTACTAAAATTAATGAGATCTTCGATTCTCATTTAGATTGTTTCGACTAAAAACCGCTCGGTCTCAAATCGAGTATTCGGGCTGCATACCTCTAAGTCGAAACTTCGAAAAATCATAACTTCCTCATACGAAGTCAGATTTGGGCGTTCTTTTTATGCATGCTCACGGTTTAACGTATTCTACGACTTTCATTTAGATTTCTAAGGCTAAATATCACTCTAACGTAAATTCACTTTTTACGTCGCGCTGTGTCGTGTCGGTTCTGTCGCGAAACTTCGACAGGTCATAACTTCTTCGTTATAACTCGGATTTAGGCGTTCTTTATATGTACGGAATCCTTGTAACATATAATACAACTTAGTTAAGATTAGTCATTCTAAATAATCTTTCATCAAAAATTCATTTTTGATGCCTATCGTCTCTAAATTGACTATCGCTGATCTACGGGCATTACAACATGTAATATTAGGTCATGTCAACTTTAGAAGGATGCATGAGATGTCAAAAGATGGATTAATTCCATTTTGAAAATAACAATGTGGGTATCTTGGGGTATACTTTTTTGCCATGATTGATCGTACACATCTCATCCTTTTTTGGTTACCCTTGAAAACCATTTTGAAAACAACTTAAAAAAAACTATTTTGAAAAGTATTTTGAATATTATTTTGAAAACTTTTACAAGTCCGTAGTTTGAGTCTGGATTCACATGAATGCTCATCCAATTCGCTCAAATCGGGGCTATGATACCAACTGATAACGTCCCAAAAATCATGATAAAAATTTTGTTTTTCAATTAAGGTAAAACCATTATTTCAATCAATAACCCAAGTCATAAGAAACCAAGTATCAAATACAAATATCCCAAAATCAATGTATCATAAATTTCCAAAACATGTCAACAAATGATGTATACGATCACGCCTTTGCTTTGCTACAATCATCATAGGTACCTGAAACATAACACATAAACCATAGACCAAAGCTTAGTGAGTTCTCCCAAATTACCACCACAAAACATATAACAACATGTATACTAGGTCGACAATCATCATACTAGATTACCCCTGAGCCCACAACATGAGTCTGGGTTGCCTTTCCAGCCTACATCACATGTTTGGATTGCTCTCGAGCCCACAACATAAGTCTGGCTTTCCCTTGTCTGTCCCACATCTTATGCCTGGCTTGCTCTCGGATTTGTTAACTTCCGAACAAAGCAATATTACCTCAATCCAACCGCATTATAGCAACATATACAACAAATAAAACATACAACAACAACATATAATCATGCATATGTTAACAGATCACGACAATATAGCAACATCCTAACCAGGATACACAACCTACTACGCTGGTATTGATGCCTTCGGCCCCCAAGTACAACGAGGAAACTCACCTCACAGTCTGAAAAGATAGTTGAACAAATCACGGCTCTGAATACTACCTCTGCTGATTACCTACATAAATAACAAGGCCTTAAACTCAAACTACCACTAAAAATACCCAAAATTCCCCTAAGTCAAACTTGGTCAAACCCTGGTCAAAGGTCAAAGTCAAAAAGTCAAGGAAAGTCAAAGCAGACTAATTATGCCCCGCGTACTCGGTCACTACGGTAGGCGTAGTCAGGATGCTTCCAATCCATGGGGTATCAACTTTGTACACGTAGTGTACCTCTTGGTACGCCCAGTGTACGTCGTCTGGACCCGTTCGTCCTTAATAAGTGCTTATTCCTTAAATACTTCACATCTAAACTCATATCAAAAACCAAAATATCATTCTAATTCATAAAGTTTCCACCTTTATGAATTTCCATGGCTAGAAGTGGCCTAAAAGCTAAAACCCTAACTTAATATTTAACCAAAACATTAAAACTCTTGCATGGAAGGGATAAAAGGACCAAGATTACATTTTTATGGTTCTTAGCAACTAAAAATGTCTGAAAGGATAACTCTTATGGTTTAGAGTAAACCATACTCATGATCACCAAGACTATAGGACCAAAAAGCATAAAACTTATGAAATAGCTAGATCCAAAGATAATATTCATCAAGTTCCAAGATTTTTAGCTTCAAGGGATGCCTGAGAGCGAGATACTTCTGGATCTAATTTGCCTTGAGCTTCCAAAATGATCTACCACCTCCGTCCTCCTTAACAAGCACCAAAATACACTCTTATCCAGCTCAAAATCACACACAATGAACTAGGTTTTGCAAAGGACGATTTAGGAGATGGAGGCTAATGAGGGAAAGGGTTTTGAGGAGATAAGGATGTTTAAATAGTGCTCAAACCCTAAAAACTAGGGTTTGCCATTTATCACGTAAGCCCAACGTACTCATGAGTACGCCCAACATACTCACATGCATGTGCAACTTTCTTAAACGGGCTACATCCAATGTACACCCCATGTACACATGGCATAAGGATGAATCTTGTAGTAAATTTGTCTTTTATGTCAAAAAAAGAAAATACTTGATGTCAGGGTGTTATAAAAGTCTTCATCAGACAAGAACAGGTAGAGAGATGCTAACACAACCCTCAACCTGAACTTTACCCCGAATCCAAAATGTGCCTCTATCATTGCTTACATCCTCGAACGAGATAACCTGAGCCCCCGACCTTGCTTCACTTATTACAAATGACCACTAAACCTTATCCTTTCCCCAAGTATTGGCTCAAACCACAACCAAAATTATATATCCATTTGACCTTGGTTAGGAAACTTGAAGTTGACTTGCACTTAAAGGTATTCCTATTAACACCAATCGACTCTCCCCACTTGTAATCATCTATAGCCTATCAACCTTTTAACCATTTGAATTTTCAAGGCAACTACAATTTCATTACTCAAGATTGCCACCAACTTGAGCTTTCAAGAGCTAAAAGTTCATGAATATTCAACCTAGCGTAAACACATCCTAAAATTCGAATAAATACACCCCACTATCTCAACAAAAACTTGATATATCCAAGCGCCTTTCACTTGGTAAAACTTCACAATCTTCAAGCGACTTCAACAGATGATGACAAAATTTTAACCCAGTTATAAAAAATAGATAGATAAACATTCTGATGACCCACTTATTATACAGAAACACCCATACGAACATGCAACAACCACACCCTGAAGGTGTGAATTTGGAAGAAACTAACATGACGCCAACGATTCAACCAATCCTTCATTGCCTCACAACAACAAACGATTCATATGAATCTTGCATTCAAATCCAACATGCTCATGCTACATTTTCCTCAGACTCAATGCACCGAAACCGTTAAATCGGACCAACACCCGATCCTCCAAGCATAACACCCAATTCTTCTCTTCTTAGTGCTCACTCTACCACTGATTGTCGTCTCCCATGTCGAAGTCTAAAACCGACTCATTCAAATACCTTCTAACCATGACTCTCGATATGCAAAATGGCATATAACAATCCCATAATAATAATATCCAGACAATGATAAAGAAACTACAATTCTAGGTGGATACTTAAATAGTCCGAAAATGGCATCTCACACACACAAAACATAAATAATAAAAGCATGAGGAACAAAATAGGATACATACCAGCAACATTCCATGACGGAACTCGATCCTCCTCGACCTGCATCTGAAATGCTCGACTTTTTACCACTAGAGCCTCCTCGTTGTCCTCACGGCCACCAATAATCCTTACTGTAGCTGGATAAGGTGCCCTCACTGCTCCCCTGAAAACTACGGATAGTCGGCCTGCTTATGGCCCACTTGGTTGTAGTTAAAACAAATCAGACTCTACCCCTATGGATAAGCCCTACTGATATGACCAAACCTGCTACACTTGTAGCAACCCATATCTCTAGATTGAAAAAATCCCATCGTGTGGTTTCCCACATTGACCCCAACCCTGTCGGTCATTAAATCATAAATCAAAAGTCTTGTGCTTCTTCGCTAAGCCCTCCGCTGCCTGGGTATGCAACAGATTCCACTTCTCAAGAATCTCCAAATATATCTCTTGTTACCATGCTCTAGCAACCATATCCTCCAAGGTCCTACAGCTATACATGCTCACAAACTCCCGTATATCATCCCACAACATATCATGATACCTCGCCTTCTTCGTCTCCTCTTTCGCATCATACTGAGGAACTAGCAAAGTCATCTCCCTGAAATTAGCGGTGATCTCTTCCATTATCTCTGTCATCTAGCGCAGGTCTTGAAACTCCCTCGCTAACTTTTTACCTTAATGTCATGTGAAAATTTTTCCCTGAATCTCTTCACAAAATCAGTCTAAGACATGGCTGCCACAGCCTTAGCTCCCAATGAGTGACCAACCTCCTCCCACCAGTCGCAGGCTCTATCCCTTAAAAGAAAAGATGCATATCCCACCTTTGATCCTTCATGGAAGAAACTAGTCCATTGAGCATTCTCCATGTCAGCAATCCACTGCCTACTAGCAATAAGGTCCTTCTTCCAGAAGAACTATGGGGCTCCATAATCATTGAAGTCCCAAAAAGAGTGAGTCCATGTCCTAATCTAACTAGGCACAATCTCTGCACGAAAAGCCCCAAGTTACTCATCCAGCAACTCTATGATCCCCTCCTTGATGGTACCAAACATCACATGAGTCACATCCATAATACCACAAGTGATCTTAGATGAAACAAACTTGCGAATCCTCTCATCAATCGGAGCAACGCCATATCCTGAACCTGAACTAGAACCTCCCCCACGAGTGCTCGTCACCATACTGAAAAGCAACCATAAAATAATCAAAACATACCCAATGAATTCCTTATTCTACAGGCTTCTTAGAATCCTCGTGAGTTTCTCCAATTCGAGTAGATCTTGTGCTTTCATTAGTACGGGCCTAATACTACCCTCCACACCTATCTGCACTTTCTTAAAGAATCATCATGAATCCTCTAAGTCACCTTCTCATACTGACATTCCAAAAATCCGCTAAGCAGCACACCAGTCATACTAAAGTACTTCCAAGGCTCTTTTAGAATTCCCACCTCACCCTACCATCAAATGTTGAAGGACCCTTACCAATGTAAGCTAACCATTTCATGAATACAATTACGTGTAACAAAGCTTAAATAATCTTTCGACTAAAAGACTTAACCCTACAACGGTTGTACTCAAACAAGAGTTGTGCAATAGGGTTCAATCAATCATTTTAAGATTATCTAACCTTTGAAGTATGTAGCTTAACCTATTCATGTAACAATTAAATCACATTAGTATGAGTCTTACAAATCACAAAGCAAGTAGCATGCGATTAGTAACACTATACAGGCCACAAAACATCAACATGCATCCTTCCTATAGGCGTAGTTCCTAATAGGCATTCTAGCATGTAACCCTGAACATATCCTTATTCTAACTTCTAGCATGCAAAACATATAACATAAAATGTATGTGTATTACGGGGATCACTTATTTTTCTTTCCAAAAAGATTACTAATTCCTCAATTTGAGTTTAGACACACCCAAGATTATGTCTGAATAGCAACTGTAACGTCCCATAAATACTAATAAAATTTTCATTTTTAAACCATCAAATCCGGACAACCATATGTTCTAAAACCAATTAAAGTAAAAATGTATTTTCAAACATCAGAGTAACGCAATAACATCCAGTGTGGAATAACCATCAGGAAATGCGGTGCAATCAAGTCGGTCCCTTCCCTTTGGAACCGAAAGTACCTGAAAAATGTTAAACCACAAACCGTAAGCACAAAGCTTAGTGAGTTCCCCAAAATTCCATATACCATACATGATAGGGAATGTTATGTGCCATCCATACTTTTACAATCACTATCATTTCATGATCCACATCATGGTCTTTCCTTGCCAGGTTGGAGGACAAAACCCAAGTCTTACAAACAAATGCCAAGAGCCACCTTCTAGTCTTCCATGCAAGCATCATAAAGACAACTAGCATCCTATATATATAACTGTTAGGGTCCAGATCCTGGTCTTGCATACTAAATTTCGGGAGCCATATTTAGGTCTTTCATACAATTTCCAGGGGCCATCATTTTGTCTTCCTACATGGTATAGTGAAAAGACTCACCCGACTCACGAATTCAGCTAAAACTCAACCTGATGCCATGTCGACCATAACTAACAACTCTCACAGCCAAATGATGGGTGTTAAACATCTCCTAATAATCTACACAAGGCAAACCTTAAGTCTTCCTTTCAAAAATAGAAGTTTGACCGAAAGTTAACCCATACCAAAAGTCAACGGTCAAAGTCAAAGTCAACAAACAACATTGTCAACCATTGAGCCTCATAGCGTGACCATCCCTTGGTCATGACGAGAGAGCACACTCAACCTAATTCCAAATCTTCGAGCTCCAACTCATCCAACTCGGCCACGGACAACCTACTCAGCAAGCATCATGACGTGAACCCTCCTTAGTCACATCGTGAACATAACAGGCCAAACATGTTGTGACTTCCTCCTTGGTCACGTCGTGACCTCTCTATGCTCATGTCGTAACCGCGGTCTAAAACAACCACCTAATGGTTTGAGCCCTTAATCCATTACACCTCCGATTCTAACTTTTCCAGAAGCTTAAAGGGACCCCCAAAGTTCCATAAAAATGATAACTTTATGGACATGCGTACCCCATACATGCCCTCAATCCAATCTAAAGCAAAGGCCAGTAAAATGACTCCAAACTCATGTAATGAACCCAAAGCACAACCAAATCCCATATCTAAACCAAATGTTACTCAGAAGGCTTCAAGAATCCATATAGTTGCCAACTTTATGGAATCTCAACACATCAATTTGCTCAAACTTGAAGATAAAGGAACAAAGACTTAGATCTAGAAACCTAGAAGCATAAAGGTTGAATCTTGGACACTTAAAAAGGTTCAGAATGAGCACAATAGGATGATAATGAAGCTTTCTTGTTGGATCAACACTCTAGAATAGTCCTTCTTCTTCAATCTACCAAATTTACCAAAATAAGCCAGGAATCACATGGAGAGGATGTGATTATAGTTTTACGGGTTTGAGGATGATAGAGGCTGATAATGAATCCTAAAATCGATTTTATGGGATTTAAATATGAAGGACACCCTAAAAGATCATGGGCTTAGGCTGCAACCTTGTTACGTCGTGACCACCTATGTGTCACGTCGTGACAATCCTCCATACACACGATCCTTCATTTGGCTAGTCACAACATGACCTCCTCCTCTTGGGCACATTGTGACACATGAATTTTACCAAAAGTCATGCTTTTGATTCCTATAAGCCCTACTCTGAACCCATCAGGAACACGAGTGTTACAGTTTAGAAAATTGCCAACACCTCATATTCTTTTAGAGTCACTTTCTAGAAGGAGCAGGACCATTCAAGTCTGATTTCAATTTTTTTGCCTAAAATTTTCTTTCCCCTTCCTTTTGGTTGGGTTTTCGGTTCCGGTTGTGTTTCAAGTACTAACACATCTTCTTCATCTTGTGTTTGAATTAGAGGTGATGTTATGAGTGACATTTGGGGTTGGGATATAGGTGACAATATGGGTAATAGTTAGGGTTGGGATATGGGTGATATTCGGGGTTGGGATTGCGAAGGGATTTGGAAAATATTTCATGTGGGAAAGTAAAATGATGTACCCATTGACGCTAAACATGTTGGTACATGGAAGGGGGGGATTCAATATGTGGTTAATATGGTTGTGGTTAAATTTGAAAAATGAGTTGCCAAGATTTGAAATCCCATTTCCCACGTAGAAGGCCAAAGCCTTTACATCAACCAAAAATTTGTGTCATCACCATGTAAACATAGTTGAACCAATTGATATAGTGGTTATAGGCTAAATACGATTTTTAATATAAACATCCAAGGTTTAAAATTTTAATGGAAAACAAATGCCATTTTGAGCAGATGGTAATAGGCTAGATGACATTTTTAATAAAAGTATCTAAAGTTTGGGAGTTTGGGTCTTTGACAAGGGTAAATCTAAGACATAGGAAGTTGGTCTCATAGTATGAACCATCTAAAATTTTAAATTTATTTAGTTTTTTTATAGAATTTTTTTTAAAATCTACTTTGTAAAAATTCTAGGACCAGTTTAACTTGCATTGATCTTTCATAAGTTTTAAATGCTCTTGTTTGAAACATGCATTAATCTTATTTGTTGCAATATCGGTGTAGAATGTGCATTTTTAGTAATGAAGTTGATAAAGATTAAAGACTAATATACGTAACAAAATGGGTGCCTAGGACCTTCAAACCCTAATTATGTACTATTTAAGCAACTTAAGAACCAAGGCACTTCATCATTTCAGCCTCCACTGTACCTTAAGCCTTTTTCAAAACCCTAACCCATATTGGTGTGTTCTTGTGAGTTCGTAACCCTTTTGAGAGCATTTTGGTGTTGCTTTGGTGTTTTGGAAGAGGAAGAAGTTTGAAGAAGGAGCAAGGATTCAAAGGGAGCTTGTAGATCTAGGATATTAGCACCATTTCTGACTCATTTGAGGTATCAAGCTTCAAACTTGACCATGGCATGCTTAGTTAGAATGTTGGGGTGTTTTACGGGTTATTTTGACTCCATTGTTGGGGTTTCTTGTATCTTGTTAGTTCCAGAGTAAAAGAGTCATCCTTTTGAGCTCTTAGAAGCACTTAGAGCCATAAAAATGCAAATTTTTATGGTTCAAATGGACTCATGAAATTGTTACGACCTTTCATTAAGCTCTTTTAAGCTCTAGGGTCCCACTAAGTCATTATGTACGTAAAGTTGCCAACTTTACGTTTTAAGTCATCCATGGGAATCAGGTCTGGGGTTTTGGACCATTGACTTGAAGCATTAAGTGCTTATTAATAGAAAGAGGTTAGCAGGGGAGTACGTTGGGCGTACAAGCTGGTACGCGCAGTGTATAGGTCACAAGCCCAGTACGCCTTGCGTACTCAGTTAGGGTGGGTTTTATACTAATGGGCCTCAGTTTGGGCCATTCTTTGGACTTGACTACTTTGGGCCTTAGTGGGCCATCTAGAATTAAACATTGGACCAAAGAAGCATTATTGGGCTTTTGGCTAAGGCCCATGAGAGGGGTTTGGGCCTAATTGGAAATTGGGCCACTAACGGGCTTCTATGGATTTTATGGTTTAGGTCTTTTTATATTATGGTTTTGGGCCTTAGAGTTGGACCATGTTGGACTAGGGGGTAAAATGGTCATTTTACCCTAAGGATGATGATTGGTACGGTCTAAGTGTTATTTTGGTATTGATAGTTCGAGGAGCCGAAGGATCAGTATTCAGGGAATTTCCAGTAGCAGTCAGAAGTGTATCATCCAGCTTGTGAGGTGAGTCTCCTCACTGTTTGTATAGGTCTAAGGCACCAATGTCGGCCCATTTAGTTTATGTATGATAGGAAGACCCGGGGGTTATCCCTAGACATTATGCATGGAAGACCAGAGGGCGGCTCCTGGCACATAGTATGTTATTATGTATGATAGGAAGACCCCGGGGGTTAGCCCTAGGAAATATGTATGAAAGATTAGGAGGTGGCTCTTGTCACATTGTATGTTATTATGTATGAAAGACCAGGAGGTGGCTCCTAGCACACTGTATGTTGATTAGCTAAGTAGAGTAGTATGTATGTTATTTGTCTTTGTGATGCTTGCATGGAAGACCAGGAGGTGGCTCTTGGCACTTGTCTGTAAGACCTAGGGGGTGGCCCTAGGCTTGGCAAGAAAGACCACGTGCGGCCTGTGGCATAATGGCAAGACTATGTTTGGCACATAACATCTTACTTGATTATGGATATGTTTGATATGTATGGCTCATAGTATGTATGGCATGTATGGCTCAGTTGATATGTATGGTATGTGGTAATTGGGGAACTCACTAAGCTTCGTGCTTACAATTTATAGTTTTCGTTTCAGGTATCTTCAGTTTTCAAGAAATAGGAGCTCGGGACGATCGCAGCGCATTCACCCATGTTATTTCGCATTATGTGATCTTTGGGATTAGACTATGATATTTGTTTTAATTAAAATGTTTTCAATGTCTTGAACAAAGATATTAAAGGTTTCTTGTATTAAAAATGAAATTATTTGCCTTAAATTTTGGGATGTTACAATTTCAAGGTATAAGACCATGCTTGGTACAATTATAAGAACTTTAATATAACTATTACATGTTTAAACATTCCAAAGTAAATGACCCGATCCAGCACAAATATTGTTCTCTTTTATTTTTATTGGTTTCATCTAGTCAGAGAACCACATGGTTTTATATTCTACATTCGTCACTAGATTCTAATGGTAAAATATTTACGTTGGAATAAATCCATTAAAAATATATAAATACAAGGACTTTCGTGCTATTGTCCCTATACCTTAATACAAGATTAGTAACTTCTTATGATGATGATCGGAGTGGATGGTTTATAATAATAATCGGTAATTGGACGGTAATTGTGAACGACATTTACATCATTGTAAATGATTCAAAAAATTTAATTCCAAAAAGGAAGTTGGTCTTGTTATGTGTTGTTGATTCATTAAAGAAATATGGAAAGTATTTTCAGTTTCAAGTGCTTAGCATAAAAGACATTAAGTTTACATTAAAATTCTAATTTAACATTGTGGTTTTTTTTTTTTTTTCAAATTTGACACCGTGTTTTTCAAATTGTTATAATTCTGACGTGCATGATAACTTGTCAGTTTTGATGAAGTTGCATTCTGAAATGTCAAAATTGATTTTTTTTTTCTACAAAAAAAATTAAGTTTTCATTTTTTTTAATTTTTATTTTGATACAAATTTTTTTTTTCAATTGTGACACTTTATTTTTTTTTGTTCCAAATCAAACATCATTTTCCAATTTTATTCATTGTTTACCAATTTTTATTTGAAACCATATAAATATTTTTTTAATACATTTTAAACCGTATAATTATATTTTTTTCATTTAAAAACCATAGTTTTGTAAAAATACAAGTTTTTTACAAAATGAGTTTATATTAAATACGCAACTTTAGTATAAATATGTATTAGTTATATAAAAATTGTATTTTATATTAAATACGCAACTTTAAAATGAGTTTGGAAGTTTGGAAGCATGTAGTCGATCAAAGCTCAGATGTCAAGTTTGCAATTCGTGGAATTTTACATCTCATATCTTAATCGTAATATTATTATGAGCATCTTGAATCTCATGATGTGGCTCTCATTAAATCATATCTTTTAGCTCGTTTTTCTCAAAAATATTTTATGAAGGATAAATATCGTTATTATTACATCTATTTTAGTATTCTCATTAAATTTTGGTATTTTGTGATATTTCTCACCTCTTCTTCAATGTTTCAAACAAACATTAGATATTAGTATATACCTAATAAAATTATTTAACTGTGAATAAAAATATATGTAAAATCTACAACAAAAAATAAAATAAATAATATTTCATAAGGGATAAATGATAAATTTTTGTTGATCTTATTCGAAGCTTATGATTATTTTGGTTCTCATTATATAACTAGTACATATTTATACATAAAATTATGGTTTGAATGTTTTGGTTCAAATGTATTAAAAAATATTTATATGGTTTCAAATGGAAAATGGTAAACATTGAAAAAATGATGTTTGATTTGGAACAAAAAAACAGAGTGTCAAAATTGAAAAAAAAAACCCTTAGTGTCAAAATCGAAAAAAGTGAAAACTTAGTGTTTTTTGTAAAAAAAAATTTAATTTTGACACGTTAGCATGTTATGTCATCAAAATTGATACGTCATCATTCCACGTCAGTAGGTAACCGGATTGACCAGTCAAATTGTTAGAATTGTAAAAATTTGAAAAACAAGTGTCAAATTAGAATTTTGGTGTTAACTTAGGGGGTGTTTGGTACAGGGAAATAAAAGTAAAGAAAATGAATTAATTCCTTTTCCATTGTTTGGTTAATAAAAAAAAAAAGAAATTAGGAAATAAATCAATTCCTTTTCCATCCAAATAATTCTTTATTTTTAAAAGAGAAAATGGGAGAAATAGGATAGCTACTCATATCGTGCGTGGGTAGAGAATAAAAAAAAAAAAAAAGCGGAGAATTCATCGTGTCCCCCATTCGATCCTCGATCCATGCAATTTCTGAGTTTTTTCAACGATCGCTACTGGATATCATGGAATCGGCCCACGTAAGTGATCATAAGAATTCTCGTTTGCCCTACATATGCCTTGCTCCTCTCTATTTTCGAAACTTCCAAGTCACAACTTCACTTTTCTTGGTCGATTTTGGCGTCATCGATCCTCTTCTAGTTGAAGGTATGAGTTCATGTTTCTTTCTTATTCTACTTGTTGGTCGATTCTGTGTTAATTTGCTATGAATTTTGATTTTGAACTCCAATTTAAGAATATGTTAATCTTGCTAGGAGTTGTTTCTTTTTACATGTTTGAATATTCTTATGTTGAAATCGATCTTGGTGGTTAAATTATGTAGATAAGTGTTCAATGACGATCAATTGCTATTTGTTCATTGTTTATGATTGAGTTGAATGAACAAAAGCAATTTTTTTTAGAATTTCAGATTTTTTTGATTTTTTTCTCCAATTTGAACCATCATAAAAGCTTCATACCTGATTGGAATGATGCGATTTTTTTTCCAGATTGCACTCCTCTGTCTTGTCTACGTTTTAGTATCAAAACACTACTTAATTGATTATGTTTTGGTTGAGTTATACAGCCCCAAACAGGGGTTGTTATGATTGTTGCATAATAATTCTGCACTTTTTATAAATTTTGTCAAACTTTGAACCCTCATAAAAGCTTCATACCTGATCGGAATGATGCGATTTTTTTTCCAAATTGCACTCCTCTATCTTGTCTACGTTTAGTATCAAACAACAGCTTAATTGGTTATGTTTTGGTTGAGTTATACAACCCCAAACAGGGGCTGTTATGGTTGTTGCATAATCATTCTGCACTTATAAATTTTGACAAACTTTGAACCCTCATAAAAGCTTCATACCTGATCGGAATGATGCGATTTTTTTTCCAAATTGTACTCCTCTGTCTTGTCTATGTTTTATTGTCAAACAACAACTTAATTGGTTATGTTTTGGTTGAGTTATACAGCCCCAAACAGGGGATGTTATGATTGTTTTATTATATTTTGTATTCATTGTGGTATGGTAATATTATGTTTAATGTTAGGATTGTAAAAAGTTTTGTACGCATGGCTGGACGAAACAAACACACATGGACTATTGAAGAAGATGCAAAGTTAATTGAAACATTGTTGGAGTTACATGTCTCTGGAAAGTATGGTGGTGCCGATAACGGATTCAAACGCGGTTATTTGAAGGCAGTGCAACAACTACTAGATGTAAGTCTTCCTAACTCGGGTTTGAAAGCAGAGCCTCATATTAAATCGAGGATGAAGACATGGAAAAACCATTTCAACATCGTGCAAGACATGGTATACGGAACAAACACGAATGAATTCGGCTGGGATACGGATAAATGTTGTGTTACCGTCGATGCTTAAGTTTGGGATGAGTACATAAAGGTACTATAATGATTATGTTTGTAGTATTTTTGTGTTTTTAAAACATGTTGTAAATGAGTAGTAACCAATTAAGTTTGTGCCATTCTAGTAGAGTCATAAAGGTGCTGATTAATACAACTAAACAAGAGAAATGATTCTAAAAAATACAACCAAACAGGGAAGTCAATTCCCTTAGGCGTCGTTTGGTTCGCAGAATGTTTTTTAAAGGAATGAAATCTGTCAAATGAATTGGAATCTGGTGGAATCGGAAACTGAATTTACTAAAAGCTTAAATGTGTTTGGTTGACACGAAATGGAATTTGTTTTCTGTTTGATTTGTTGAATTCACAAAGGAATTGAAAATTAAATTTTCTAATATGGCATAAATACCCTTTAATGTTTTTTTTGTAACTTATTATATGTTTTAATAAACATGACGATGTTTTATTTAATTACAATGTTTTTTATTGAACTCTTCTACAAAATATAAATTGAAAAATAACAATCATGTATTTTGTTGAACACATACAAATTATAAAAACATTGTTTAATTAAAATAAAATATTATATATAATAATATAAAAAACAAGTTTCATTCACTATTCCCAATATGAATTAAAAAAATGCTAACGCCACACTACTTAAAATAATCTGTAGATACATAGTGGTAAAATTAGTGAACAAAAAAAATCACGTTGGTAAATAAAAGATAGTTGTGTAATTTATAACAAAGAATATGAATTGAATACAGATTCTTATTGAACGAATGACAAAATCATAAATCTTTTAAATATGGAATTGACTTATTACTATGGAAATCTAATTCCTTTTATTTTGGTAGCCAAACACGTTTTCTACAGGAATTTTATTTCCAATTCCCTTTCATTCCATTGGAATCATACGAAACAAACGCGTCATTAGTGTCTTTTGTGCTATTTACTCTATTTTAATCAGTCAAAGAAGAAGTTCAACCGATGGTACGTCCAAAATCAAGGTTGTTAACCCTAAATACGATCTTACAAAGGCACTCCACTTCAATTTTCACCAATTCCGTGCTCAAAATTAAAGAAAAAAGGGCATATGATAAGGGAGCTAACAGTAGATTCCAAGGACTAGGAGCATGATAGGGTCCGAGAATTGACAAAAAAAAAAATAATAATAATAATAATAAATAAAAAATAAAAAATAAAAAAAATAAAAAAATTGTGACATAGCCGATATTGGTTAACCATGAAAAGACAATGGCAATAGAGCCCAACATATAGAGGCTGCAATTTGAAGGTTGACTTTTACAAATAATGTACTTTAAAAAAGTCAAACGTGACTTGTGGCGAAAAATGTTTGCAAGTCCATGATGGACGGTTACCGGTAGTGTCCAGCCATTTTGGCTTTTGTGGGCACCTCCATGACAAAAAATAAATTGAACAAGATAGTAGTAGAGCTATATTTACAAATTAATTAAAATGCTTATTTAATTAGATTATAAGATTGTTTTGTGATTTATTATAATTTTTCATGGTTATCATCTACTGTTTCTTTTTTATTCCTTTTTTATCCCCTAAACGATGTATTGTCCATGGATTATTGAGAATTATCTCTACAATTTGATAGCTAAACAAGGATTAACTTCAGCTTGCATTTAGTGTCAAGAACCATTATGTTACCCCATGTAATCATAGTTTGCACGAACCCCCTACTCCGACAACCAAATTGTTACACAACTCCAAAAGGTTTTTCAGATCATAAGGTTCTAAGACACCAATATTAAATAAGATTTACGGTTTAGGTTTAACCCAACTTTGCTTGATCATAACTATAGTAAATTAAAAACTTTGTTCTTTATGATAGACTTTTTCTTAAATGGTAGAGATAAAAGTCAAGTTTCATTGAATCAGATGGATTATTCATGAAGTTAGAGTCTCAAAATCACCGTTGAAACTTTGTACATTCAAATTTGACCAAGGAGATGAATTTGCACCAATTGATTAGTGTTATAAGTGATAGGGATAGGGTTGACAAACACAACACAATAATAAAATATGCAAAGAAAAATAAAGAACTTGATTCACTTAATTAGAGAAATATAAAGAAAATAATAAGTTAATGTGTTGCACTTGATCAGAAATCGAGCTACATCCACGGACGGACTAGATAGAAATTTTATAAATAAAAGCAGCCACGCTTGCTTTTTGCCTTATGGTTACAATCATACATGAAGATTTATTTATAAGAACGAGTTGACTCAAAATCGAATCGATGGTTTTGGGCTTAAGAAATGTCGTCAAATCGATTGGCCCGTTGATCGGCAATGCAACTTCTCCTCGAGATATCACAATTATTATGTCAAGATACCACAAATGTGGTATGCCGGACACCACATCCTTACTCTGCATGCACCCAACAATGTTTCTCCGCATCCATCAGAGCTATAAACGAAGCGAACGTTCAACAAACTGTTCGTGAACCTTTTGGTGGGAAATTCTTTTATTTAATAAACGAACGAACACGAACACAAATTCATGTTCGTGTAGTTAAATTAATGAACATGAACAATGATCTTGTTAGTTCAATAATGTTTATGAACGTTTGTTTATGTTGTTCCTTTATGTCCATTCATTTAAGTTCATTATATGTTGATATATATTCACTCGTGTTTGCATACATTACTATATTATATGTTTGTTTAAGTTCATATATGTTTATTTATCTTTGTTCATTTATGTTAGTTCATTTATGTTCGTTTAGCATGTTTACAAACATAAACAAATGAATATGAACAAGAAAACTCATTCATTTATACGGTCATGTTCATTCGTTTGTTCGTCTAACTCAAACGAACGAACATGAACAAACCTTGTTCGTGTCGTTTATAGCCCTATCCACTATGTAACTTCCCTTACATCCACACTACATCTATCTCCGCAGTTGTAGTCCTACTCTACAACTTTGAATTTTAATGCCAAACTAATATATGAATTGCCTTAAAAAACTTTCTTATTGGGTACTATCATTGACCCCCAAACAAGGCTTCTCCCCCTTAACCCCACATACACTCTTTCAGGAACATGGCCCATTGCTTAGTTTCCATAATGGAAATAAGGTCAAATGGAATATTAGTCTCTATAACTAAACAATATCCTACTTGGAGGCTGATCAACTAATCTGATGTTAACAAAGCTTGAACTCTATAACCATACTCTATATACAACACCTTATCTTTAAGTATCTTATAGACTAGCTGAAGTCATACAAAGCTTCAAGTTATTGGTTGTCGTTGCCTTGGTAAACATGTTTGTTGGACTCTTTGTACCAAAGATATTCTTTAAGTTGAGAGTACAATCACTTATCAATTCCATAATAAAGTGGCACCTCATTTAAATGTGTTTCATGCTGCTATGAAACACGTGATTCTTTATAAGGTAAATTGCACTCTGGTTATTATAATATGTGACACAATCTTCTTGTTTCATGCCCAACTTTGACATGAAGTTCTTTAACCATATATGGTTAATGTCAATTTAGCCTTATCAATTTGTAACATCCCAAAATTTAAGACCAAAAATTTGATTTTTAATAATAATAAAATCTCCAATCAAACATGTTCATAAATCCATAAAAGAAAACAAAGTATATCAATCAAACATCCCAAATACATCATAGTGAAGTAAAGCGGAAATCAAGGTGTGTGTGTGCGATGCGATCATCCTGAAAACATTTTAAACATGAACCGTAAGCATGATGCTTAGTGAGATCCCTAAGATACCGCATACCATAAAAATCTTCCAGCGCAAGGCTGTGTCATGTCTATTTCACCCCCGAGTCTATTTCAACTCATGCGTCAGCCCAAATCCGTACTGGGTCTATTTCTTCCTGGGGTCTATTTCACCCCAGATCTATTTCAACTCATGCATCAATCCAAAGCCATACTAGGTCTATTTCACCCCACATGCATATAACAAACAGGCATACATGCATATAACACATACATTAGGAGTCACAAAGACTACAAACACATAACATATCCTAGTGTCCTATAGTATAGTGAGCAAACTCACCTCATTCTGCTGATAGTAAAATAAATGATCGAGCTACTGAACTGGAAAATCCCCGCGCTATACAATCAAATAAAAATCCCAATTGATAATCGGGCCATAACCTTAACTAGGAATCAAGTTCACTTATCCAACCCCATGGTAAAAGACCACTTTACCCTTTCCTTACTTAGCCCAAATCTAAGGCCCAACCTAATGGATCCAAAAGCCCAATATGACCTAACTTCCTAAATGACACCCGAAGCCCATTATGTTCCCAAATCCAAGAAGTGACAAAGCCTAACAATGGCCCAATTCATAAAGACTAATGGCCTAACAAGGCCCAAAACCATAATAGTCTAAATATGGCCCAAATTGTAAAAGTCAACAAAAGTTAGGGCTGTTGAGTACACCCAACGTACTTAGACTTACGCCATGCGTATGCCTATTTAGGCTAGCACGCGTTGCGTACGAGCTGGGTACGCCCAGCATACTCACAACATTCCCAACTTCGCCATTAAGAGCTTAATTGGTTAAGCCACTATGTCCAAATCTCATATCTGATCCCAAATGATGTCTTAACATGTAAATTTGGCAAATTTACTCCTTTGCATGGCTTAATGGGACCTAATACTCAATAAAATCTATAATAAGAACCCTAACTCATGCATGGTCCACTATAACTCATCAAGATAGCATTTTTATGAATAAGGGACCTCAAAAATGCCAAGATCTATCATCCTTATCTTCTGGAGTAGCTCATACTCTCATGCAAGACTTACAGGAGCATAAAAACCACAAAAACAAGCCCTAACTAGATCTAATAAAATGAACCATCAAGTTAAGAGCTTTATACCTCAAATATCTTTCCAAGTTGATGATGATTCTGGATCCACAAGCTCTAGCCACACCAATGCAACTTCCAAGAGTTCCTCTTCCTTCAGAACCACCAAATTCATGCGAAATAAAGGAGTAGTTGGCTCCAGAATCAAATAAAATTTGGGCAGACAATTTGTTAACAAGAAAGGTACCTGAAGCGACATCAGCTTCATCTTTGACAGCTTCCAGTGTCATCTGGAAGGCTCTTGCTTTCGGCTTTGGTGGAATATTGGGTTTGGATGCATCCTTCTTTTCGGGCATTCCCTCGACATGTGACCCTCCTCACCGCAACCATAGCAAACTTTCTTGGTAAGTGTGGATTCGTTGGCATAATGCCCTGGCTTTCCACATTTAAAACATGTGACCACTACCACACATTTTCCATGATGCTTCTTCTTACATTTGTCGCACCATTTCGCTTTGCCTCCTCCACCTCTCGAACTAGACTTCGATAACTTTTTTTTCTTGTTGGGCCCTAAAGGTCCATCAAATTACCTCTTTTCATCAACCTCTGACCTCTACAGACCTTTCTCCGTGATCTGGGTCTCAACATTCTTAGCAGCCCAGATGGCAGCTTTCAAGTTCGTTGCTTGCTTAACCATTGGACCAAAGTCCGCTGGTAAACTGCGAGCAAATTTGTTGACCTTGGCTAGTTCAATTGGAACTAGGTATGGAACCAGTTTCATCTTCTTCGTAAAGCTTGCAACGTATTCAATAACGCTCATCTTTCCCTTCTTCAAATTCTGAAAATCGTTATTGATTTCCAGAAGTGTAATTTCAACTGTTCCACAAAGTCTTCCCAAGACATCTTGCTAGCTTCTCCCTAAGGCATCGAGTCAGCTAGTAACTTCCACCAGCTTAGTACCCCAGATTTTAACAGAGGGATTGCAAGAGCGGTCTTCTGTCGGTTGCTGCACTCGCAACTTTCAAACATAGTCTCCATTTCGGAGATCCAATTAATCACTTCCACTAGCATCAGGCTTCCGGATAGACATGGTGGTTTGGATGCCATGAAATCGTTATACTTTCACCCATGCACATCATTTCCTCTATCCTGGTTATTCTGCCCAACAATCGGTGGGTCGTCTTGACCAATGATCCCACTGAAGTTTCCTCCTTCAGACTGCCCTCCACTTACTTCGGGCTCTTCGACGTGAATTGACAGTTCTTTGCGATTCTGCCTAAGCAGACATCTAGTTTCCTCCATCTGACGATCCAACATCGTTTGAATCATCATTTGTACACCAGCCATTATTATCGGCTCAGGTGCTACTGCTACGATAGGTATTTGCTCAATCATTGGTGGTTGATTCATGTCTTCATCCGCATTTCCAACTCCACTCCTTGTTCTCACCATTTTTTATCTATACACCAAATAAGGTGAAATTAGATCCTCATTCACGATAGACATTCAAATCATCCTTATCACTCCGAAACGTTTACATGCTAGTTCTAATACCATCGTTATACGCTTAGAATCCTAAACACATAAGGTTTCCAGATCCGGTCGGCAACAGACCATAGATCCAAACAAATAATATCATATATGGCAACATATAACATTTAGAACATAAAAGCATTTTAGGCAACTTTCCTAAAATAAACTAGTGCTCTTGTCTATAATATAATAGACACACATCTAACAACCTTCACTTAGCATTCTAAGTTTAAGTCTAGAAATCCTACAAATTCCTAATTCGCTTAAACTAATGCTCTAATACCAACTGTGACATCCCCAAAATCTCGGCCAGAAAAGACCGGTTTCATTTATGTTTTTAACATAATTTTAGAGTAAATCCTTTTGGTTTAAAAGAGTTGCAAAATTTGTTCCCAAAACAAAATATGATAAAATAAAGTTTATCAAAGCATTTCATCAAGAGATGCATTTTCATTATATAACAATATTCGGGATGTCATGTTCCGATAAACAGAGCAAAAGCATAAACAACATATTACAAGCCATACAACAGTTATATACATATACAGGCTCATAAACAAAACAACTTGATGATTCATCCATCTTATGCCCTCGCGCCACTTCCTGTAATACAAATAAGACTGAGTGGGTCAAGCTTGGGAGCTTGGTGAGCATATAGGGTTTTCAACCCACAATAAATAATTATATTTAATTCACCAACCAACAATAACCCGATTACCCATTCCTGTTATCCTCACTTTACGTCCCTAAAACAACATCTATTACAAGGGACCTAATCTAGGATTTTCATCGGGACTGACATTACTGCAAAAGGGTTTCCTCAGTAATAGATGTCCTAAAGGCTACCATGAGGGGGATAGAGTACACCGGTGAACACATCGTTCACAACACCTACAGGTTATGAGCCTGCTAGCATTCCACAGGACTGTCTAGAAAGAGTCTGTGGTCGTTATCCATACTCCGCTGAATAACTAGATCAACAACAACAACAACAACAACAAGGCCTCTCATCTGTTTATCACACATCAACTATCTACCCATGTTCTACCCAACATATTAGTAGATAAAAATATATATTTTTATATATAGTTTAAAACCTGTATAGCATGTTCAATCAATAAATATTCCACATAACATATGAGCACACACACATAACACATGTTTCATAGAGAATAAATCATATCTATGAGTTAGAAGAAAGTGAATATACATTCACACATATAATCAAAAAAATATACACATAACACGTATTTCGTACCAAATACTTCATAATTATGTGTTAGAAGAAGTTAACTGCACACTCACTTGATCAGAAGATGATCAGACAGCACTACGACGTGTAGAAGTAATATTCTTCGGTAGATCTGGAAGATCTTCACAAAAATGGGCTCCTCGCGGGCAGAGCTTCGGCTCGGAAACTCTTTTCTTCTCAGGATCTTCGGGCTTCGGGACTCGCTTCGAGTCTCGGGATGATACCGGGGCTTCGGGGGTACTTCTTTGCACATAAATTGAGGTAGAACGGGAGAGAGAGGAGAGAAAATAGCAACCCTAAACGGCTGGCCCTTCAAATCTATTTATAGGGAAAATTTTGCCCTTGCCACATCGTGGCACCTTTTTCCACGTCGTGGGCTTGGTTGTCACTGCATGCGTCATCACAAGTTGCATCTGGGGAACTCCATGAGGTGTCAGAAGACTTGCCAAGTCGTGGCAATGCTTGCCACGTCGGGGTATCTGAAATTTTTGGGGTTTTGCGCCCCGAACTTCAGAAATTCATAACTTTCGCATATGAACTCCGTTTTCGATGTTCTTTGTATCGACGCGTAGGTCAGATTATGATCTACAACTCTCGTTTAGACTCCGTTGGCTAATATTGACTTTATTTTTAATATAATATAAAGATATTACTTATATATTATTTTTAGTAGGCCGAGACAGGAAAACTCCGTTATAAATTCATAACTTCTTCATTCGACGTTCGTTTTCGCCTATCTTTTTATCATTTCACTACTATTAATGAGATCTTGGATTCTATTTTAGATTTTTTCGGCTAAAAACCGCTCGATCTCAAACCGAGTATTCGGGCTGCATACTGCTAAGTCGAAACTTCATAAAATCATAACTTCCTCATACGAATTTACATTTGGGCGTTCTTTTTATGCACGCTATCGGTTTAACGAAATCTTCAACTTTCATTTAGATTACTAAGGCTAGATATCGTTCTATCTTAAATTCGTATTTTACGTCATTCGACGTCGTGTTGGTTCTGTCGCGAAACTTCGACAGATCATAACTTCTTCGTTATAACTCGGATTTCGGCATTCTTTATATATTCGAAAACCTCGTTTCAACTACTACAAAATTATCCAAAGATATCGGCTTTATCTACTATTTTATTTTGACGCTTATTTTTTATTCTTAATTCATTTAAGCCACAAAACTAAGCACAAAACATATAATACTCAAATAATACATTCTTATTATTTCAAAATGGGTTACAAAGGTTAACATAGAATACTACATTGCTATTAATGACAAGCCCAGACACACATGCGTTACACCATGGTGGCCGACCTGATATGAGAAATGATGGGTTGAAGGAGGAATGACAAGGCTATTGTCGCCGTATGTTTCCGAAGATTGATAAGATTAGGTTGTTAAGTTCTTCAAGTAGGGTTTTATATGGCATCAACAATGAAATAGTGTGTGTATTTGAGAGATAGAGAGAGAGAGAGAGAGAGAGAGAGAGTCAAAGTGCTAGTCGGCACCCATATTATGTATTCACCCGGTATCAGGTCTTGTAAGGGCATTTTAAAACGGTCAAATGTGTCTTCATTCCATTAATATTCTAAAAAATTAATTGACTGACCTTTTAAAACAAACTTGATAAGTTCGTTGGGCTAATATGACATTTTCCCAACCATATAAGCTCTTTGGTATCATATACAACTGGCATATATTTTTTATATGGTTTATAAATCAACACTCTCAATAATATAAACATCTAACTGATGGTTGTATCCCCAATATTAAGCATATAACCTATTATGTGTTTCCTCAAATATACACAATCTCCTAAAATTGCACCGACAAAACATTTTAAGACTGCCTTCTTTCTTTTGAAACATAAAGAAACCTCAGAGGTATTTTTCAAGTAACGTACCAACCACTTGACTTCTTCCTAATGTTTTCTTCCCATATTTGACATGAATTTGCTGACAACTCCCACTATATTAACAATATCTTACCTAATGCATACCATAACATACATCAAACTACTTTCAACTAAGTTATAATGGAATTTAGTCATTTTTTCCTTATTTTATCTAATTTTAAGAATCTCTTTTCTGAGACTCTCAAATGACTCCCCATATGTGTCTTTCTGGCCTTAGCATCTGACATGTTAACTTTCTTTAAAACTTTCTTGATGTTATTATGTTACTATAGTTTTAGAGTACTAACATCTTTGTATCTTAGTATGCTCATACTGAGTGTATGTTTGTCAATTCCTAGCTTATAATATAATTAGTCATTTTTTCATTGTTTTTTTTTTATCTAATTTTAAGAATTTCTTCTTTGAGACTCTCAAATGACTCTCCATATGTGTCTTTCTAACCATAGCATATGGCATGTTGAATTTCTCTAATACTTTCTTGATGTAATTTTGTTGGGAAAGTTTTAGAATGCCATCATCTTTGTATCTAAGTATGCTCATACTAAGAATATGTTTGGTAGTTTCGAGTCCTTCATCCTAAATTATCTAGAAAACTACTTTTTTTTAATGGAAAATCTAACCTACTTCTAAACTACTCATAATACAAGTTATGTCCCAGATAAGACTTGAACCCTCAACCTCAATGTAACATCCCTATTTTCAACCCAAAATTTACATTTTTATTTATCCAAATAAATCAGAGTATAATTACATTATGCGGAAACATGTTGTGAATGCGCATGTGTACGGTCGAACCTTGCCCTTCTCACGAATGAATGAAGTAGTTGAAAAACATTTATAATCAACTGGGTAAGCACAGAGCTTAGCGAGTTCCCCAAAATAACATATACCACAACACATATACATGCATACAAATAATGGCTCACGATCTGCCTATAATATGTGTATCTTAGACGTACGACCCAACCATTTCGTCTTCACCACGGGTCTACTTGTACCCACAAATTACATGTCATTTTGTCAACATGAGTCTATGTGTACTTACGACCTACATGTCATTTCGTCAACACGTGTCTACGTGTACTTATGGCCTACATGTCATTTCGTCAACACACGGACATATAGGCTCCAAACCTCTTTGTTATTCCACCATCATCCCCTAACTAGTTCTTAATAGACAATTCAACTATCAAAACAATTATGCACATAAAGACTACACTTTAGACTATACTAGTATAGACACATTTATACTTTCTTCTCTACTAGTTTCAAGTATATTTACACTTATGAACATAGAGATTATACTATCAGTTCTACTCTACTAGTTGTCTATCCTAACATACATGGACATATATTGTAATACATAGTGTAGTGAGATAAATCACTTGGCCAGTTACTTATACGATTGACAGTTATATGGGTGATCCTACTGGCGATCCAACTCGCGAGTAACACGCCTAACAAGTATTATCCTATATTACTATAAGTTATTAATCTCTATGACAATCTGTTAATGAAATCTAGATCTTTCACTAATCCTCATGAATACTGAGAGTTGTATAAAATAAGGATCATCCAGACATGACAGTTGGGAGGCAAGCTCATTTTGGCGTATAGCTTTTATGAAATCCAACAACCCAGCCAACATGTCCATTCTAGACACCTCTCTCGTAAGTAGATCAATCAGTATTATGAATGGATTTAGTGATAAATATTATTTATACATTCATAACAACGACTATGAATATAAATATAAGTTACACTTAAAGTGTACTAAGTGCAACTTAACTTACAAGAGTTTCTAGCAACAATCGAGATTTGTACAGACATAACTCCCACCCAAACAATTCTTTTCGTCGGGCTTATTGAAGCTCCATATCCTTGATAAAAGTATCCGGAAAATAGGGAGTATTGGGGCTAGGGGTGCGGGACAGTTTCCAGAGGTGTTAAGGTTGAATGGGTGAGAGAATGATTAGCAAAACGCTTCTATTTATAGGTAGATTTTGGGACACCCGCCACACCATTCACTCCTGCTACATTGTTTCTCCATAATCATGCCACGTGTCAGTGCGGTGAAAACAAGTCCAACTTTAAACTTAGACAAGATTACAATCCTTGAAATCGTCTTTTTAATACTAACTTTGTTTAAACAACATTATAGTAGTTTAGTGTATATATTTAACACAAAGTATCATGTATTGTAATATACAATAGTCTTTTAAGTAACAATAACAATACTTATTTTTAAGATTATCATGTAATAATATCATATAAACATTTTAACACATATATAACCATATATGATTCACACAATGTATGTCATCCAATATACATTTAAGAAATATTTCAGATAATAAACATTTAATTCACATATAAACTTTCAACAAATATTTAATACTTTTGTAATAATTACTTGTATTAAATTGTGTTCATGAGAGTAACGATACAGTAACTAGATATAGGTTGAAGACTTACGAGAAAGTCACCTCTTTGACTGACATTTCATATTACCCTTTAAAAAGACCTAAACATGAATATTACTAAGCCTTAGTATTCATTCGCATCTATGAAGTTTAATCGTTATAATGTTTTTCTCAAATATTTAATAATACCATAAGAATATTAACTTATAGCTGATAAGGAACAACAAGGTGAGATCGTATCGAAGGTAGGATCTGTTTGGTATATAGAGATATGCTATTTGGAAAATCCACTTTAAACATCTCACACATCTAGCCTAGACATTACATTCGTATGTAGATTAATCAGTATAGCGACTAGTATTACTGATAAATCTTATTTATAAGTTAATAATAACTTTTACAAACATAAATATAATTTATACTTATACCACAATAATCATAACTCAACTTACATGTTGTTTAGAAAAGAACTTGGAAAGTTGTGGATAGAACTTCGACTCTGAAAACTTCTTTTCATTAGGCTCTCGGACATTGCAGAAGCTTGCTAAAGTACTCCAAAAACTAAGAAGAACTGGGCATTAAAGAAGGGAGAAATCTAGAGAGAGTTCGAATAATTTGAGCAAGAAATGAAGAAGCATGCGGTTGGTATTTATAGACTTTTGGACACAGCGCGCATGAACGCATCTTCCGCTTACGAGCTCTGTTCCATAAGTTCTTTATATTTCTAACTTTTTATCAATGACTACCAAAATTTTCATTTAGACTATTTCACCTATTCTCATTCTATTTTAAATTTACAAATTTGCACATATTTCGCTCTTTAGACTACCAAGTTTTGCTCATATCTTTCACACACAAGCTCCATTCTCGATGTTCTCTATATTGAGAGATTATAATTTCATCGATATCAACTTTCTTTTAGATAGTTTTGTCTAAAGAGCGACCGATCTTTATTTTGTAGTCTATAACACATACTATTGTACTGTGTTGTTACAAAAAAATTATATTTTCCTCATACGAAGTCGGATTTAGGCGTCCCTATTATGAATGATCTCATATTTACAAGGACTTTGAATCTCCTTTACATTACTTTGGCTAAAAGCAACCTATCTCCAATTCACTTTTTATGACACAAATTGTCGTATTGGGTTGAATGCGAAACTTAAATAAATCATAACTTTCTCATACAATATCAAATTTGGGCATTCTTTATATTCACGTGATCGTGGTTAGTGTATTTACAATTTTCGTTTAGATTATTTACCCTACATAATCTTTTATTTTTAAGGTTATTTTATCGCTTAACGATAAATTTATATTAAGGTCTTCTACAAATATTATACACTAATAATATTTGTTTGCATATCATGTATACAATAATTATTTATTAGCTCGTAATGCTTATGAAGAACAACTACCATATTCAAGGATTTTAATTGTTCTATAAAATTCATAATTATTATTATTATTATTATAGCTTACATTACTAGCCCGAATTTACGGACGTTACAAATCATAACACATAATAGTATCATACAATCAACCAATCACATACATAAAGAAGACTAATCTGGTATACTAGCATATGTGTACCCTAATAGTAACTACACCAAAGGATATACAATGTCACACATGGTATACGTGGTATAGGGATAACACTCGCTTGGATCTAGCTGATTAACCTTAAGCCTTGCATACGAGTTAATACTGATGTATCTGATAGCACAAACCACCTAACACCAAACATAAACTGATCCTCAACCCAAAGCTCTAATCCATCTAATTTTGATCAAATTCAATCGTCAACGGTCAAAGTCAACGTGCCACAACCATGGTTGCTTCGTGCTCAGTAGGTGAGAAAACATTCACGACAACAGACCAACATTCACATCGTGAATCTTCCTTGGTAGTATTGTAGTTCTCGAGGTAGTATCCTATTTTCTTATTAAGCACTTAATCTGTTAATATAATGGTTCAAACTCCCTAGACCCCTTCAATCAGAGGTCTTAATGGATTAAGTTTCTAATTTTATCGATAAGGAAGCCCCTATCTACATATCCTAACCCTAGGTCTAAAAGAGGTTAAAAATGCTTATAATTTATTGCATGGATCAAAGTGAAAGATGAATGTGAATTGAAAACACCATAATGGGTCCACAATACAATAATACTAAATCTTTGGGACCTAGAGTTCCCAATCTCTGACCAAAAAGAGACCAGTAATGCTACAAACTTAGATTTAGGAAAATATAACCATCAAGCTTGGATCTTGAATACTTTTTGGGAAAAGGAATTTCCCTAATGAGGGTTTTGGGTAGCTCACGTGCACTGACTAATCCCCCGTTACAAACACAAGGCTATGCCTCTTTCCCTAGAGTCACTGTAGAAAAACCTCTATGGTCACGAGGGTTGAGTAGTGCCTACAAGAGGATGGAAAATAAGATTATACTCTATGGATCTATCTTTTTATGTGCCAACTATTCCTTCACCAAAATGCATCAAGATATCGAAGTGGGATGGGATGGACTAAGGTTTTGAGGTTAGGGTTTCACCGGAGGTGGAAGTTACAAAAATAGGTAAACCCTAGAAGTTAGATCCATTAAATAAGGCTAAAGGCTTGAGGTTAGGTTTTGGGATTTTTGCGGCTTCGTTTCCAACCCATACTTGGCCGCGTCATGACTTGTGACGTAACATGTGTTGTGGCACTCCATTTTGTGCATTGCATACTATATTTTTTTTTCTCAAAACTCTCTTCTTGATTATCCTAAAAAAAAACCCAACAACATATCTGAAAAAAAAAACAAGCGTTACAACTTGAATCTTGTAATTGCTACCTTTCTTTCGATTGATAAGAAAGTTTGTGCTTATGTGCATAATTGTAGTTTTCTTTCAATTTGAGGTCTCTACTTTCAGTTGGCATTCTTGTTAATTTTTGGTGGATAGTTGAATTTCTTTCAATCGGCATACTGAATTTTATGTACTTTCATTAAGTGCACTTGATATTTTTCTATGTATTCCCATTCTTAAATTATGACGTGTTTGATTAAAGTACTGGTATGCTCGCATGTGATTGCTCTTTTTATACCATGTTTCTTGTACTTGTGTAACATCTTATTTCCTGTCATTTCTTGTTTCAGGTTCGTAGGATGAAATTCAATTGTGTAAAGGCCCTGGGACTTAAGGAGGTAATATTTAGACCTTTGGATGGAGGCGATGATGAATGTAAGATCTTAACCTTTAAATCAAGTTTTGGGCCAAAAGGGTAGGAAAGGGAAAGTCATAGGCTGGGGTCTTGCATGAAATATGGATTTTTGTTTGAGAAGTTTTTAGTCCAAGATATCTAGATAATATTATGGGGATCTTCAATACCTTTTCGTGGAAATAAAGATCGTCAAAAAAGGAGTTAAAGCGAAGAAGTTATGACCGTTATAAGTTAGGAAGGTTTTAGGTTAATCCGAGTACGCTGGGCGTACTAGGGTAGGATAATCGCGGAGGATCAACTTGGTACGTTAAGCGTACACGATCAAAACCTAAACCCTAATTTTGGGGTTTTGATCCATATTTAAGCTGCTTAATGATGGGTTTTGTATACTATAACATCCTATGGTGCACAAAAACCCTAGAAGCTTTGGATCTATGTTTCACTAATTATACATGCAAATGGTTTCCAAAGCTTTAAGCCTACAACTAGCATACAAATGATATAAATTACATAAAATACTAGTTAGAAGCTTACCTCTTTGTGAAGCTTGTAGAACTTGATGAATTTGGACTTAAAGAGCTTAGCCCCAATAGTGTGGATGCCTCAAATGAAGTCATAACACATCATGGATAAAGGTGGAACTTGAGAGAGAATTCCGTGCACCCAAAAACACCAATGAGCTCCAAGAACAAGCATGTAGGCGTTTTTTAGGTTAAGAGCATGTATTTATATGTTGGATTTCAAGGGTCATGGGTATAACCCAAATCCATACCCATGGGTTTATGATCCATGGTTCATGTGGCCCAACTCTTTATGTATCCATACATAAACTTGGTCCAACATGGATCATAAGCCCAACACATATAGATATAACTAATTATCATAATTAGTCCCCATAGATTTAATTAGTCTCTGTTGATCACTAAATTAATTCCAAATTAATTATTGATCAATACTAATTAAAACATATGATTTCATATTAATATATTATAACTTATAATATATTGATAAATCATATATAACCTTTCTCTCAAGAGTCCATCCTAACAAATTGTCCTCATGATATGCAACCCAAATGGATCATGCTACTCTCGGGTCGAGTACATACCAATAATAGTTATGGGCTTAGACATCTAATCCAACAGTCTCCCACTTGGATAAGTCTAAAACTATTATTGCAAATATGACTCTAAGATCCCGACTAGCAATCGTAGCTCTTAAAATCCGTCGTCGAACTCTGACCTAGTCAATGACATGTCCATTAGATAAGTGATCATATATTCCTCCATCCTAGATATAATATGGACAGAGACATGGATTATAATCATTCTCTCTGTCCATCTGTTGTTTCCCGATTTCTGATTTATGACAACCGACTAATTGAGCAAATCAAATCAGTCCAAGCCCGGCTGAGCACTTACGTTTGTCATCACTAAATCATCAAGGGGTCCACAGATATTGCTTTTATTCCTCCAAGGGTAAAAGGAATGGATAAACTTCGACTCATATGCTTGTACTAACCACTTGTTGAAAACATCAAGATACTAATATGTTTTCATATAATCAACGTATAACCAACTCATAGTCAACAAATCATATCTATAGGTTTGAAGAATATAAGATATTATCGTCTCATGATCACTCATTATAAAATCCATGAAGTGATTCAAATGAGCGTGGGTTTAATCCAATACTCGAATCTCATTCCAGGAGCACTCATGAATGTTGCAACAACTTCTGCTACGTCTAAACACTTTATACATCTACAAGCCCAATCCATGACAGTCTTGATTCATACCTACTTCCAAAGTATGATTAACTACGGAGATTTTAAATAACCTAGTTATTCGGGAAGTCAAAACATGCAAAATGAAGCACAAGAATAATACTAATCATATATGGCCCCAGGCACCTTTAAGAGTAAATAAAACATCTTTTATTTAAACACCATATTGATTCCTCATTATTCATTGTATAATGTTTCGAATAATCAACTTAATACTTGAATTAAAACAATAGTCATTCCATGCTCCAAGCATGCACACTTTCTTTGTCTAAACAGTAGTTATTCCATACTCCAGGTATGCACATTATGTTTTGTCTGTGATCCTTACTTTGTGAAATAGACCAATTGAACATGATTCCAATGATGTTCATTCACAATCCCAAATCCTTATTGTAAATGTAAGAATACAAAATTCTTGCCATTTACTGAAATTTGTTAGATTCTAAAGTTACATGTAATTATCCTCTTGTAAAGACTATGCACAAAATTCATAGTGACTCGGCAACAAACGTTACAAAGTATTCCAATGGAGAGAAATTCCATGGAAACGAAGTATCACATTCAAAGTACATTCCTTTGAACATCCTTCTTGCAATAAGTTTTCTAATCTTACACAGATTTAATGAATAACTTCCGCATATAGAAACATGTCCACATTCCCATTTGACTATCACTTCTAAACAAGAGTTGCGTGTTTCAGAATATGTCAATATGGTCCTTTCCAAAAATTCACACCATACATCCAACTGTCCATGAGAAACTAATCTTTGGTAAACCTCAGATTGTCCTCGACAATTGCTTAATCATTTTAGTCATATCCAATTCTAGACCTTTTCCCCTCTTAATGCCCTAGGAATTTGGAAAATTTAGAAAGGATAAATATTATAGCACATGTAATCGATCCTATACATGAAGCATATGGGACACAATTCATGTCATCTCACATAAAGACATGATCCTAGACCAGTCTTTTGCTACAATTTTTTTTTTATTTGGCATGTTTTCATAATTCGACTATGAAGAGGGATGTCGTAATCATAATCGAATTTTGGAAACGCAATATATAGAGAATTTCCTTATGTTGAACCATTCCAACATAAAATTCATATATATATATATATATATATATATATATATATATATATATATATATCCTTGACTAAACTTTTAGAATTGAAATGAAGTATAATTTCCTCTCTCTTAATTATAGCAAAAGAACTTTTCCCAATTGAAACTTTTATTTTCTATAATTAACATTGTTAACTTGCAACACTTATCATAATTGTTTATGCACCTACTAGCATAAAAATTACTAGCATAACAATTATGCTCCTACTATCTTGGACACGTACTCAAAAATCAGCTAGACTTCTAGAAATCAATATTTTTAGATTTTCTTACCAAAGCTCAGATTTATGATACGAGTTGCTTCGATAAGACTTTATCAAGGCTTCTCAAAACTATACACCTTTCCTTAGATAGCTCACATGTGTGTCTAAAGAATTTTTACAACTACGAAAAGGGATGTCGTAATTATAGTCTTAGTTTTTTAGACCTTTGTCATTTCTCACAAGTCCATGTTAGTATGCCGGTTAACCACACACGCTCCACTAACGACTTTCAGAATGCAAATATTACAATTGCTATCTACTTAAAATCTACTTAGTGAAAGCATTTCCTCACCATCATTTTCATAAATCGAAGAGAAACCTTATGACACTTAGATTTTATGGTGTATGTGTTCCTATCCACATAAATTTGTCAAAAACCATGATCAGAAGACAAGGTTAGTGACAAATCCAAACTCATATGGACTAAACTTGTTCAATCTTAATTTCTTGCCACTTGGTAGCATAAGGGCCTACCATGTCTTCCAAGTAGTTATGAGAACAATTGAGAACTCATAGAACTCACATGCATAGTCAACTATAACCGGAATGGGCACACAAACAAGAATATGTCAACACGATGGGCTATAAACTTTAAGTTATGTGCTAGTGATAAACAATAGGTTTTATTCTTGATTAGTTCTTGAAACTTTTCAAGATCTTTAAGACTCCCACTAACTTCTTGACATATAAGATTCTCTTGTCAAGAACCATTCCTTGACAAAACAAATATTCAAGAGTTAGTGTGGATACTTATCAAGATAAACACTTCACACAATTGGTCTTAGTTGGTCTTTGTTTTATCCAAAACAACACAACTTACCAATTTTAAATGTACAAGAGTAAGAAAACATTTTACTCTACATTTGAAAAGTGTTATAAATCTTCTTAAGATTATGTCACTCAAGTTACAATCTTGGAGTATTACTTTAAGACTCAATTTTGGAACGAAGTATGATTCATCTTTTGATTTAACCATTTCAACAATTCACGATTCCTCTTCTTAGTCATACGAATGCACTAAGATGTTCTTTGAGGATCAATTGTGATATTGGTTCATAATCACTAACATAATCATAAAACACAATACTAAAGTACTCTCCCATCTTTTCAGATTGGATAAACTTTTATCTTTCTGCCTAATTTGATTCTTCTCATTCGTCCTGCCGTACGTTGAAACTTTTCCAATGTTTCAGAATTATACTTAAACTTGTAAGCACAACCATATTTACTAAACTTTAGTAAATCATGACGAATAGCCTTGTGGTTCTTTGTGGTGGACCTGATCAGCGCACAACCAAGTGTACCCAATCTCCTAGTCCTTCACTTGACTCACATATACATGTTAACAATGAATTAGTCTTAATTTCGCAAAGATGAAAATTCTCATTCATCATACAATACAATTTGCATGATTCCAAGTTTCTATCCAACTGAAACTTGGGTGATGAGAATCTTTCCTTATTTGATAATTATGACACTACCACAAACGAAAAAATCAAATCCATTTTCCAATGTTGCTATCAGTGGAATCATATAAACAACAATTTTTCACAAATACCATTGTAAGGAAATTTGAAATAAGTAAAATCAAAACTTTTCTTTTATTTAAAACTTTGCGGAAAAACTTTTCCTTACAATGCATCTACTGATGAAACTATGTTGTTATCTATTCCTAAGCAATCTATCATAACTCTTAAGCAGTTGCTTAAAATTCTGATCATTGAACCATGCGATCGAAATCCATCTTTGCGATTAGAATCAGCTTACTATTCTTTTAAGCTTCCTCTCTTTTCTTTGATTCTACAAAACATCAAAATGCGACCTAGTCACATCATGTATTAAGAATCTCCAAATAGGAACTTAATAGAATTAGATAGTGGACTTTACCATAAGTAGAGTCAAACTTTTTGACTTTACCATCCTTATGATCTTTCAGGTAAATAGGGAAGCTTCGCAACCATTTCCCATTGTCTTAGCATATGGAATCTTTAGGAATGGTACACAGGACTATCTCAGACTTATCCTTTCTCTTTACCATTTTTCAAATAACTTGACCATGGCCGATCCCTTTCCATTGAGAAGAGAAAGCTTTTCTGGACTTGTAATGGAAGTTTGGGAAGTTGATCTTCCAATCAAATTTGATTTACCAGTGCTCCAAATCATTGTTGATTCAGCAGCATCAAGCAAATAGGTAAGATCATTATGGGTCATGTCGTGGTCTGCCATATAGTATTCTTTAAGGAACTCACTATGTGACTTAGGAAGTGATTGAAGAACCCAGTCAACATCCAACTTCCTTGAGACTGTGACACCCAACTCTCCCAGCCTGTCAATATGTGAGTTCACATAGACTTGCCAATAGAGCTTGAGTGACCTTGAACTATTCAAGTCTTTAAACTTGTGCTTTAGGGAGAATTATTGGAGGAGATGGAGAAAGCTTGTTCCAAGAGATTTGGGAAGATCATAGTTGTCTGAACTAGACATCTATGCGAGAGAAATTCAAGTTAGTTGATTTAAGTCCTTAATATAACACCCAATATGAAATACTAAGGCTACGACCCAACACAATATTTTATAACTTGGAAGAGGGATGTCGTAATCCAAGCTATAAAATATTTGAATGTAGGCGAATGACGATTCATCAATTTCCACCATGAAAACCTAATAGGATAATGGGTTTTAATTGGATTGAAACTCTTAGATCTTTTGAGATTCAATGAACTTTTCAATGGCATGTTTAAGTCTCGGTTATGCCCTTCAAGTCTGTGAATGGGATGCCAAGGATCACAAACAAGGAGTTAATAACCATGCAAATTAACCTCGTACCCTGAATTTTTATCACCTAATCGATGTGCCGGTTACCCACACGTGCTCCACCAATCTATGATAAACATTAAGTTACCCTTTTTCACTCTTACTAGTCCATGTTAGTGTGTCGGTTACCCACACACACTCCACCAACGACTTGGTAAGGTACAAAGTGTAATTGCATTGGTTAGCACCAAATTCACATTTTCCCAAAGTAACTAAGATTGACAATTTAATAAAGTTTAGTTACTTTACATTTATCATTATATTTTTAATGAAAGGAGAATTAATGTCCTGTCCTACCCGTTCGGCTAACGATCCTCCACCAGTCAAGGAAGTGGTGGGTGAGAGTGGACACCCATTAAACTGTCATTTTATAAGCAGTAACCTTATACCCTCCCCCCCCCCCCCTTTATAGACTGGCTTCGTGAATGAGGCCTACTAACGGTAAGATTGACCTACTCTTATATTGATATATAAATATTAAACTTTTAATATTATAATAGTATAAGGGTGTATTTTAGACATTTAAAATACTTGATGGTTTAATCTACTAATTAAACTAGACTTTTAATTTAATTAAACTCAAACCATATATTTATGGATTTAAAAATACTCTTTTAATTAAACACTTTAATTAACTATTAATAAAGTCCATAAGAGTTAATTTGAACTATTCAACAAAACATCATAATTCCAATTATTAAATTCAAAATTAAAACCATTTAATTAATTGTTTAAGTTATGAACCCAAGAGTTTTAGAATACAATTTTTTTTTTATAAAAAAACTTTTTTCAAATTTAAAAACTTGAGGGCAAGTTTTGTAACTCTTGAAAACTTTTGAATTCCATAACTTATGGAGTTAAATGTTTGTTTTATGATGAAACTTTTCATGTTCCATAACTTAAGAACAAGTTATGGAATCCTTTAAAACATTAACACCAAGTTTTGTAACTCTATAAAAAAAACTTTGAATCAATTTAAAAAAAAAAAAAAAAAAAAAAAAAAAAAAAAAAAAACTCTTTAGCTCAAACTTTTAAAACTAATAAAATAATCATATCATTTTATCTTTTACTAAATTTAACCTAATTCAACTCATATAGCAAATGATTCAAATTTTACAAATAATTAGTCTTTCACAAAAACAAGTAATTATCTTAAAATTTGCCAAATTTCAAGGTTTTTTTTTTTTTTTCCAACTTTGAAAATCAAACATTTACATCAATATAACAGAAAACAAATCATGGCTCTAATACGACGTATGAGTTTTGTATACTACAACATCCTATGGTGCACAACAACTCTAGAAGATTTGGATCTATGTTTTCACTAATTATACATACAAATGGTTTCCAAAGCTTTAAGCTTGCAACAAGCATACAAATGATATAAATTACATAAAATACTACTTAGAAGCTTACCTCTTTGTGTAGCTTGTAGAACTTGATGAAGCTTAGCCCCAATAGCGTGGGAGACTCAAATGAAGTCACAACACATCATTGACAAAGGTGGAACTTGATAGAGAATTCCATGCACCTAAAAACACCCATGAACTCCACGAACAAGCATGTAGGCTTTTTTAGATTAAGATCATGTATTTATATGTTGGATTTCAAGTGTAACATACACGTTTTAAAATCGTATTTTGTAATGAATAAAAATTATGAAATACTATGTGAAATTGAGTGTTGAGTTCTAACAAATGTTTTTTACTAGAAATGAAGTAAAACTATGTTTAGAATCACTCAGAAAATATTGAAAGTCTTATGAGATTCCAATTAAAAACCAAATAGTGAAATTTAGCGAAAATATAAAATTTTAAATAAGTATAATTTTATTATTTGATGTTGTAGAGAATCCCGTTAGAAACTTGTAGGTGAAAACCTCGTCGAAATCCGAGTTATAACGAAGAAGTTATGACCAATCGAAGATCCGCGATAAAACCGACACGGCGCCGAATGACGCAAAAAGTGAGTTTTTGATAAAATACTTTTTAGCCTTATTAATCTAAATAAAAGTCGTATTATTCGTTAAACCGAGAAATTTGATAAAAAGAACGCCAAAATCTGACTTCGTATGAGGAAGTTATGATTTTTCGAAGTTTCAACTTAGCAGTAGACAGCTAAAAACTCGAATTTTAGATCGAGCGATATTTAACCAATACATCCTAAACGAGAATCGAAGGTCTCGTCATTTGTAGTACAACAGTAAAAAGTCGGACGAAAACGGATGTCAGATGAAGAAGTTATAAAATTTTAACGGATTTTCCTGTCCCGGTCTATTACAAATAATAATATTAAAAATAAAGTAAAAATTAGCCGACTAAGTCTAAACGAAAGTTGTAGAGTGTAATTTTAGCTACACGTGCATGTAAAGAAAGTCAAAAACGGAGCTCGTATGCGAAAGTTATGGATTTTAGAAGTTCGGGGCCCGAAAAACGAGAATTTTCGCATGAACAGTGTTCGGACACGTCGCCTCGCACGAAGCAGCAGCGTATCCGAGACGTGGCCTAAGTCCGAGACCAACACATGTTCCCTTCTGATTCGCCGGGACTGAGGCCCAGCAAGAACGAGACACATCTCGCATCGGTGGCCAGTCCGATGCGAGACACGTCTCGCTTACCAGCCTCGCATCCGAACCAAACGCGTGTCCGAGCCTCGCACCACCACCTGCCTTTTCCTCCTTGCATGGGAGCCACGTTCTCGCTTCTCCTAGCTCCAGATCCGAGCCCCTCGCCTATAAAAGAGAGGCCTGCGAGCCTTCCCGGGTAATTTTGAGAATTTGCCATTTTTCACCCCTAAATCCGTATATTCACTATTTTGACTTTCCCCGAAGCCCCAGTATCAATTTTAGCACCCGAAACACGTCCTAAGACCCCCGAGAAGCCCAAAAATTTTATCTTTTCGGTTTTGAAGCTCTACCTTCGCAGAGCCCAGTTTTCAATTAAGCTCCCGGTTTTCAACATAGAAAGTCATATATAAAGCCGAAGTGCTGTCCAAATTACTATTTTAACCCCCGGTTAACTTAAGGTGAGTTCAATATATAGGAACAATTGTATGTTATGTGTTATATGTGTTATGTGCTTTTCAGTGTTATTATTCTGAGTTATTTTCGCGTGTGATTTTATTCGCTATGTTTATAGCAATTGTAATACCTTTGACCATGCAATCAGTGAAAGGACTTAGATTCACATTGGTACTGGTACGTAGCCTCTGGGCATGTAGAGCATGTCTCCGTAAGAGAATGACTTATATTATATGGCATTGGCAAATGGTTAGACAGAACTATAAGCCTGAAATCTAACAAGATTAATCAGAAATTACATGTCTTCTATGCCACTTGGGCCAAAGTTTTATTGATGTATATCAAGAATTGAAAAGTGTATCTTTGAATAAAGTATTTGATTGATATGAACACTTGTCACATGATCTCACATATGTCTCTTACTCTTCTTTGCCTTTGCCACATTGAAGTATATATATGGCATAACATTATATTCTATCTATTATTGAACTTACTAAGCGTCACCGCTTACCCTATCAATGTTTAACAATTGCAGGTGATAAGTAACTAGTATGTTCACATACTATTGAAAGATTTAGAATAGTTTGTAATGGTACTTTTGTACTACAGTTTATGTTTGTATAAATTACAATATCCTGGGTAGTTATGTAATATATTTAGCACTTTGTAATAGATGGTTTGTATTCAATAGTTTGTAATTCCCTTTATCAATGTAAAATATTGCTTTTATGAATATGCAAATAGCATGTTATGGAGTAATGATATTGTGAAGTATGAAAGTTTGGGTCTTTCAAAAATACGAAAGTTGGGGTCTTTCAACCATGGTATCAAAGCAGTAGTTTAAGCGAACTAAATTTCACGGATTAGTATTTAGACTTAAACTATAAGAAGTTCAATATATGAACTTAATCATTGTAAGTATAGGGATACAAACCATAGGAAATATATAAGTAAAAGTATTAGGTAATAGTAAACCCTAATATTCTAAAATAATATCTTACTCCGTATTTCAAATCGATGGTTGAACAATTAAGTAGCCATACCCCTGAGGTTGGTGGAGATCCTCAACTCGAGGAAGTGAATACTCCAGTATATCCTCGTGAGGAGCGACTCTTAGGAAAACTTACCGGTGTTATTCGACATACTCTTGAAGAACACAAAAAGAATGATGATAAAGGAAAAGAGAAAGTCACTGGAGAATCTTCAAGTGGAAAGGTGAAGCGTCCCTCGTTCAAAGATTTCAAGAGTAGTGGTGCTACGGAGTTTTCTGGTGTCCTTAATCCTATAATTGTTCTAACTTGGATTCAGAACACCGAGAAAGTATTTCGTGTTTCTCATGTGGATGACAAAGACAAGGTTATCTATGCTTCTGCAATTCTCATTGGAGAAGCCTTAGTCTGGTGGGAAGCAACATTTGAAGCTCTCGATGGATATGACCAGGAGAACTTATCCTGGGAGTTGTTCAAGACTCGTGTGCTAGAGAAGTATTGTCCTCTAGATATGAGTAGAAGATTGGAGAAGAAATTCCTCGAGCTTAAACAAGGAGGAATGAATGTGAATGAGTATGAAACTCAATTTAATCAAAGAGAAAGGTTTGCTACGAAGTATATTCCAACTGAAGACGAGAAAATTCAGCTATTCATGGAGGGACTACGACACGAAATCCATGATTTCGTTGTCAATCGGGATGTTCTGTCATTCGATAAAGCTGTTGAATATGCTCGAAGGCGTGAGCATGACCTAGAGATATGTGGTGCCACTCTTACTGTTCCAAAGCATCCACGTACTGAAAGAACTACTCCTGCTTCCACTATTCCACCAGCTCAATCTATTCAAACTGATCCTAGCAAGCAAGCACAATCTCAGAGTGCTTTTCGTGGCCGTGGTAGGTCACAATCTTTTTCTATTCAATCACCTTCATGTCGCATTTATGGAAGGAATCATCCGGGTCAATGCAAAATAAACAAGGAATCCATTGTCTGTTATGGGTGTGGAGAAACAGGTCATATAAAGCCAGCTTGCCCAATGAAGGATGTGACTTGTTATGCAAGTGGTATTACTGGCCACAAGAAGCATTTTTGCCCTACTCTTACCAGCCAAGTGATGCGAAGTCAAGCTTCTGTTCAACAACCGGCGAGAAGTCAAGTCCCTGTCCAACAACCGAAGAGTACTTCAGCTAAAAAGGAGGAGGTGCGAAAAGCTAAGGGTAGTGCATTCCAGATTACCGCAGAGGAAGCCCGTGACGACCCGAATGTCGTGACGCATACATTTCTTGTCAACTCTAGACCTGCTCACATCTTATTTGATTCTAGTGCCTCGGATTCTTTCGTATCTTATGAATTTGTGCATTCTTTTCAAACTGTTTGCTATGCACTCGTGCAACCATTTCGCGTAGATACTGCAGGAAGTATATCATTACTTGCTGATAAAATCTATAGGGATTGTGTCATAGAAATTGAAGGCTATAATTTTCTTGCTAACCTAATCCCTATCTCCTTGCCCAATTTCGATATTATTCTCAGCATGGATTGATTGTCAAAGAACCATGCAGAACTCTTGTGTTACGAAAAGATGGTACGCATTCCTATTAAAGGGGAATATCCTATTCATGTCTACGGTGAACAAAGGATCTTAAAAATAATCTCTTTCCTCAAAGCTCGTAAATTCATATTGAAAGGTTGTCCTATCTATCTAGCCTATACAGTTGACATCTCAAGAAAAGAGAATAAAACTGTAAATGATATTCCCATTGTTAACGAATATCCCGATGTTTTCCCCGATGATCTACCTGGACTTCCTCCGGACAGACAAGTAGAATTCCGAATTGACCTTGTGCCCGGTGCTTCTCCAATTGCAAAGACTCCTTATCGTCTTGCGCCAGCCGAAATGAAAGAAATGATGATCTAACTGCAGGAATTACTTGACAAAGGCTTTATTCGACCGAGTACCTCTCCTTGGGGTGCTCCAGTATTATTTGTCAAGAAGAAAGACGGATCGATGCGAATGTGCATTGATTATCGTGAGCTGAATAAGGTGACTATCAAGAGCAAGTACCCACTACCTCGCATCAATGATTTATTCGATCAACTTCAGGGTGTTACCTATTTCTCAAAGATTGATTTGAGATCTGGCTATCATCAGCTGAAAGTACAAGAGCAAGATGTACCGAAGATTGCTTTCCGTACTCGTTATGGGCATTTCGAATTCCTTGTCATGCCATTCGGTTTGACAAATGCTCCTGCCGTATTCATGGATATGATGAATCGAGTATGTCGCCCAATGCTCGATAAGTCTGTCATCGTATTCATTGACGATATTCTAATCTATTCCAAGTCTGAAGCCGATCATGTCGTTCATATTCGTGAAATCTTAGAACTTCTTTGAAAGGAGAAACTTTATGCTAAATTCTTGAAATGTGAATTTTGGCTTCTTCAAGTTCAATTTCTCAGCCATATTATTTCTAGTGATGGTGTATCCGTAGATCCTATCAAAATCGAAGCCATTCAAAATTGGGAAGTGCCCCGTAATGCTTCCGAAATTCGAAGTTTCTTAAGTCTTGCGGGATATTACCGGAGATTCATTAAAGACTTTTCTCGTATAGTTGTACCTCTCACAAGTCTTACACGGAAGGAAGTGAAGTTCAAATGGGGTGAAGCTCAAGAAAAAGCTTTCTCAACTCTAAAAGATCTTTTGACTCATGCTCCCATCTTATCACTCCCAGAAGGTGATGATGATTTCTCCGTGTATAGCGATGCTTCAAGATTGGTACTCGGTTGTGTGTTGATGCAGCGTGGTAAAGTGATAGCCTATGCCTCAAGACAACTGAAAGATTATGAAAAGAATTATCCCACCCGGAGACATTACCTTTTTGGTACGAAATGCCAATTGTTTACCGACCACAAGAGTCTCAAGTATATATTCAGTCAGCAAACTCTGAATATGAGACAACAACGAGCCATGGAGCTGATCAAGGACTATGATTGTGAAATCCTGTACCATCCTGGAAAGGCTAATGTGGTTGCAGATGCACTTAGTAGGAAAGTTTATCGTAATAGTATGTGTTATACTATTACTCACACTACGGTGAAGTTCACTATTCTTGATGAACTAGAGAAATGGCAAGTTGAGGCCTTAAAGCCAGAAAATGTGAAGAATGAAGGAATGGTACATTATGCTGATGTTTTACTTGATGATCCATGAGGATTAAAAGTATTTAAGAATCGGCTATGGATTCCAAAGATTGGTGGATTAAGACAGAAGATTTTAGATGAAGCTCATAAGTCTAAGCTGTCAATACACCTTGGTACAAGTAAAATGTACTATGATGTAAGAGTTGATTATTGGTGGCCTGGATTAAAGAGAGACATTGGAAGATATGTACAGGAATGCTTAGTATGCTTACAAGTCAAAATAGAGCACTAAAAGCCTTATGGAACCCCAAAAAGTCTTAGTGTTCCTGTATGGAAGTGGGAAGAGCTGTCCATGGATTTTATTACCAAATTGCCAAAGACGGCTATACAACATGATAGCAATTGGGTAATCATCAACCGCCTGACTAAGAGTGCACATTTTCTCGCCATGCATGAAACGGCTCCAATGGAGAAATACGCACAAGTATACTTGGATGAAATTGTTGCAAGACATGGTGTGCCACTAAAGATCATTTCCGATCGCGATACTCGCTTCACTTCTCACTTTTGGGCGAGTATGCAACGCGAATTGGGATCTTGAGTTTCTCTCAGCACCGCTTATCATCCCCATACAGATGGTCAGACGGAGAGAACAATCCAAACAGTAGAAGATATGCTTTGTGCATGTGTCTTGGAGTTCGGTGGTAACTGGGATAAATACTTACCGCTTGTCGAATTTTTGTATAATAACAGTTACCACACTTCAATCAAAATGCCACCCTATGAAGCATTATATGGCCGCAAATACCGGACGCCGTTATGTTGGCGTGATGTAGGACAGAAGATCCTTGGAGGCCCTGAAATGATTCAAGACACCACCAACAAGATTCAAATCGTACGAGAAAGAATGAAAGCATCCCAGGATCGACATAAGTCCTATACGGAAAAGAGAAGACGACCTATAGAATTCTAAGTGGGTGATTTCGTGATGCTGAAGGTATCCCCATGGAAAGGCCTTATGCGATTTGGGAAGAAAGGAAAGTTGAGTCCTATATTTGTTGGTCCTTTCAAAATCATCCAGAGAATTGGAAAGCAAGCATACCGCTTAGAATTGCCTGAAGATTTGGCAGGTATTCATGATGTGTTTCATGTAAGTTATCTGCGCAAATGCTTGAGCACCTACGATAAGACAGTTCCATTATCCGAGATGAAATTGGATAATAAGTTAAGATATGTTGAAGAGCCTGAAGAAATCGTGAATGAAAGAACAACTAAGCTACGCAATAAAGAACTAGAATTGGTGCTTGTCAAATGGAAACACCATCGTGGCCCACGCTATACTTTGGAGAATAAGAATGAGATAAAAGCAAAATATCCCCATTTATTTTAATCGATGTAATTTCGGGGATGAAATCCTCAAAAGGAGGAGGTATTTGTAACATACACATTTTGAAATCGTGTTTTGTAATGAATAAAAATTGTGAAATACTATGTGAAATTGAGTGTTGAGTTCTAACATATGGTTTTTACTAGAAATGAAGTAAAACTATGTTTAGAATCACTCAGAAAATGTTGGAAGTCTTATGAGATTCCAATTAAAAGCCAAATAGTTAAATTTAGCGAAAATATAAATTTTTAAATAAGTAAAATTTTATTATTTGATGTTGTAGAAAATCTCGTTAGAAACTTGTAGTCGAAATCCGAGTTATAACGAAGAGGTTATGACCAATCGAAGATCCGCGATAAAACCGACACGGCGCCGAATGATGTAAATAGTGAGTTTTTGATAAACTACTTTTTAGCCTTAGTAGTCTAAATTAAAGTCGTAGTATTCATTAAACTGAGAAATTTGATAAAAGGAACGCCAAAATCTGACTTCGTATGAGGAAGTTATGATTTTTCGAAGTTTCAACTTAGCAGTAAACAACTAAAAACTCGAATTTTAGATCGAACGATATTTAACCGATACATCCTAAACGAGAATCGAAGGTCTCGTCATTTGTAGTACAACAGTAAAAAGTTTGACGAAAACGGATGTCGGATGAAGAAGTTATGAATTTTTAACGGATTTTCTGTCCCGGTCTGTTAAAAATAATAATATTAAAAATAAAGTCAAAATTATCCGACTAAGTCTAAACGAAAGTTGTATAGCGTAATTTTAGCTACACGTGCATATAAAGAATGTCAAAAACGGAGCCTGTATGCAAAAGTTATGGATTTTAGAAGTTCGGGCCCCAAAAACCGAGAATTTTTCGCATGAACAGTGTTCGGACACGTCACCTCGCACGAAGCAGCAGCGTATCCGAGACGTGGCCTAAGTCCGAGACCAGCACGTGTTCCCTTCTGATTTGTCGAGGCCGAGGTCCAGCAAGAACGAGACATGTCTCGCATCGGTGGCCAGTCTGACGCGAGATGCGTCTCGCCTACCAGCCTCGCATCCGAACCAAACGCGTGTCCGAGCCTCACACCGCCACCTGCCTTTCCCTCCTCGCATGCGAGCGACGTGCTCGCTTCTCCTAGCTCCGGATCCGAGCCCCTCGCCTATAAAAGGGAGGCCTACGAGCCTTCCCGGGTAATTTTGAGAATTTGCCTATTTTCACCCCTAAATCCATATATTGACTATTTAGACTTTCGCCAAAGCCCCGGTATCAATTTTAGCACCTGAAACACGTCCCGAGACCCCCGAGAAGCCCGAAAATTTTATCTTTTCGGTTTTGAATCCCTACCTTCGCAGAGCCCAGTTTTCAATTAAGCTCCCGATTTTCAACATAGAAAGTCATATTTAAAGCCGAAGTGTTGTCCAAATTACTATTTTAACCCCCAGTTAACTTAAGGTGAGTTCAATATATAGGAAAAATTGTATGTTATGTGTTATATGTGCTATGTGCTTTTCAGTGTTATTATTCTGAGTTATTTTCCCGTGTGATTTTATTCGCTATGTTTATAGCAATTGTAATATCTTTGACCATGTGATCAGTGAAAGGACATAGATTTACATTGGTACTGGTATGTAGCCTCTGTCCATGTAGAGCATGTCTCCGTAAGAGAATGACTTCTATTCTATGGCATTGGCAAATGGTTAGACAGGACTATAATCCTGAAATCTAACAAGATGTTAATCAGAAATTGCATGTCTTCTATGCCATTTGGGCCAAAGTTTTATTGATGTATATCAAGAATTGAAAAGTATATCTTTGAATAAAGTTTTTGATTGATATGAACGCTTGTCACATGATCTCACACATGTCTTGTTACTCTTCTTTGCCTTTGCCACATTGAAGTATATTTATAGCATAACGTTATATTGTATCTATTATTGAACTCACTAAGCGTCACCGCTTACCCTATCAATGTTTAACAATTGCAGGTGATAAGTAACTAGTATGTTCACATACTATTGAAAGATTTAGAATAGTTTGTAATTGTACTTTTGTACTACAGTTTATGTTTGTATAAATTACAATATCCTGGGTAGTTATGTAATATATATATATATATATATATATATATATATATATATATATATATATATATATATATATATATATATATATATATATATATATATATAACACTTTGTAATAGACGGTTTGTATCCAATAGTTTGTAATTCCCTTTATCAATGTAAAATATTGCTTTTATGAATATGCAAATAACGTGTTTTGGAGTAATGATATTGTGAACTATGAAAGTTTGGGTCTTTCAAAAATACGAAAGTTGGGGTCTTTCATCAAGGGTCATGGGTATAACCCAAATCCATACCCATGGGTTTATGATCCATGGATCATGTGGCCCAACTCTTTATGCATCCATACATAAACTTGGTCCAACATGGATCATAAGCCCAACACATATAGATATAACTAATTATCATAATTAGTCCCCATAGATTTAATTAGTCTCTTTTGATCACTACATTAATTCCAAATTAATTATTGATCAATACTAATTAAAACATACGATTTCATATAAATATATTATAACTTATAGTATATTGATAAATCGTATATTACCTTTCTCTCAAGAGTCCATTCTAACAAATTGTCCTAATGATATGCAACCCAAATGGACGATGCTACTCTCGGGTTGAGTACATACCAATAATAGTTATAGGCTTAGACATCTAATCCAACACTTAACTCCCCTAAACCCTTACCATTCTCAGCCTCCACCACTCCAACATCCTCCCTTGAAACCTTAACCCTAGTTTGAGCCTTATGAGCTAAAGAAGGTGTTTTTGAGTGCTTTAGAGTGTTCTTGGTGCATCTTGGAGAATAAGGAGCTCATTGGAGAAGTATTGGTTGCATTAGATCTTGTAGATCTTGACCTTTTTTACATTGATCTTTCTTCTAGTGGTATAAAGTTTGAATCTTGATGATGCATTTGTTAGATCTAGCTAGTTTTGGGTGTTACGTGCTTTTGGTCACTTTAGTGCATAAAGTTTAAATCTTGAAATTTTGTGACCTTGTTATGGATAAATTTGAAAACTTTATACATACAAAAATCATATTGATTCAAATCTAAAGGTTAGAGACTTGGGCTTAATGGATTAAGAGAAAGATGCCCTTTTGGTCCCTTTGAGACGTAAAGACTAGATCTTGGTTGTTTGGACCATCTTAATGGGTAAATTTGGAAACTTTATCCATAACAGAGCTATTAGGAACCATAAAAACGTGATCTTGGTCCTTCTATCCCTTCCATGCAAGAGTTGTGATGTCTTAATGGATTATTAAGTTAGGGTTTTAGCTTTTGGACCTTTTCTAGCCATGGAAAGTCATAAATGTGGAAAGTTTATGACTACCTCGATGCTTTGAGTCTAGATCTTAGCTTTGGACAAAAGACCTTAAGAGATTAAGTGCATAATGAAGGAGTGGGACCAGGTCGTGTATGTTGGGCGTACATTGAGTATGTTGAGCATACTCAAAAGTCTTAAACATTGACTTTCATTGACTTCAGTTGATTGTTGAGTTTTGTCCAAGTTTTACCTTCGGTCAAACTTAAGGATTTTGGGATATTAATTAAGATTCTATCTGGTGCTGGTGTTAGTGGATTCGCAGGTGCAAGCAGTACATAAAAGGAATCGTATCGTATTGTTTTAGAGTTCTTCGATTCATGTGAGTTTAGCTTACTGCACATGTGGGTCGAAGGCACCAATGTCAGCTCACTAGGTTATGTATCCTGGTATATATGATGTTGTTATGTTGTAGTGATCTGCTAGATATATATATATATATATATATATATATATATATATATATATATATATATATATATCCTTATATGATAGGATGTTGTAATAGTGGTATATTGGTTATCATTTAGTGGAGTGCCCTAGGGGTTGTATGTAGTCATGTAGGATAACCTGAGAACTCTTGCTCTAGGCTTTCTTTCCTGTTCCTTCTTTGGTTGTGGCTCTAGAGTAGGACCATCTGTTCGGGTGGCTATATCACCTTTGGTTACTTAAGGTTATGCATTTCATGGAGATTAGCTGTTAGCGAGAGGACTAGTAGGCGGTAGTGAGTTGTTGTTAGATTAGTGTCTAAGTCCATAACTATATTTGGTATGTACTTGACCCGGTTGTACATGGTCCTTTTTAGTTGCCTTCACTAAAGCAACTTGAATGGATGATTAATGGAGAAAGAGGTTATTATAGTTTATTAATATATTATAAGAATAATATATTAAGAGAGAAGTCATATTAGTTGATTAATATTAACCAAGAATTAATTAAGAAATTAATTATGTACATGAAAGAGATTAACTGAACTTGGGGGACTAGAATTGCAATTATTAGATAATTGGATTTTAAGCTGTGGATCTTATGGATTAAGGGAGTGGACGAAATTAGGGTGGAAACCCACCTTGAAACCATCCAAGCCTCATTTCAGAATGTTCCATTGGATTGCTTAGGGCCTAAGCTATCCAATTAGGGTTTTGACTGATACCCTAGCAGCTCAGCTATTTAAGGACCCCTAGGGCATCCAAAATCAGCTACCAGAAGAACCCTAGAGTTTTAGATCCGTTTTTGTTCCTCCATACACTCTCTCCAAGATTATCCTTCTTGCCTTGGTGTTTGTAAGCCATTAGAGGCATTACATTTTTGATACTAGGCTCTCAAGCTTAAAGATTCTTGCAACAATCAAAAGGTAAACATCTAAACCTGTTTTATATATTAATTTGATTTTGATATGCTAGATCTAGGGTTTATAAGCTTTGGATAACTCTCATGTACAATAGAGAAACCTAGATCCAAAGCTTTAGGGTTTTGCATGTGCACCATAGGATTGTTGTTTTGCTCAAAACCCATCAGTGGTATCAGAGCATTGCTTGGTTTCTATTGTATTTGATGTAGTGTGTGTTTCTTCATTGCTTGAAATCGATTAATTTGCCTTCTGCCTGACAGACTCGTCGAGTCCCGAGATGAACTTGATGAGTCAGATGAACTCGACAAGTGCAAATGGTGACTCGGCGAGTCGGAGTGTCCGACAGAGGGATTTTCGGGATTTTGGCTTCTTTTGACTTGTGATAATTACCAAAAATGTTTTTAATTAATAAAATCCGATTTTTATTGTTATCATGTGATTATCCTTGTCAAAATAAAAGATATTTATCAATTAATTAGATAATTATTTCCTTATATGATAAACCTTAATTATTTGAATTATTTGATTGAATTATTTTGCATGGAATTGGATTATATCAAAATTAGATAATCACCAATTAAATGTTTAATTATATTATTTGAATTTTGATCTTGATAGTTTTGAAATGTTTCAAAACTTGCCCTCAAGTTTTGGAATTTAAATTTTTTGATTAAAAGTTTAATTTTGAAATATTAAAATTCTAAACCCTAGAATTTTACAAGTTTAAAATTCAACCATTATACTATTATAATATTATAAGAATAATGATTATATATATGTATAAGATAAATGCTAGTCTTACCGTTAGTAAGCCTCATTTACAAAGCCGATCTATAAGGGGGGTATAAGGTTGTTGCCTATAAAATGTCAGTTTAATGGGTGTCTACTCTCACCCACTGCTTCCTTGATTGGTGGAGGGTCGTTAGCCAAACGGGTAGGATAAGGCAACTAATTCCTTATTAAAAGTATAATAAAGTAACTAAATGTTTTATAGAAATTCCCAATCTTAGCTACTTTAGGAAAAATGTGAAAATGATGTTATTCCATGAAATTACACTTTGTATCCTTGCCAAGACGTTAGTGGAACGTGTGTGGTTAACCAACACACTAATTTGGGTCTAACAAAGGTGGAAAAGGGTGACACGATGTTTTTCATAGATCAATGGATCGTGTGTGGCTAACCGGCACATTGATTAGGTGATTGTAACATTGAGAGCACCAAGTACATTTGCATAGTTATTCACACCTTGTTTGTGATCCTCAGTATCCCAGTCACAAACTTGAAGGGAATATCGAGATTTAAACATGCCATTGAAAAGCTCCATGAATCTCAAAAGATCTAGGAGTTTTCAATACATTTAAAACTTAATTTCCTTTTCATTTTTCATGGTGGAAATTAGTGTGCCGGTTAACCACTTATCTTCAAATTATTTGTTGTTTAGATTACGACATCCCTCTTCTAAATTGCAAATAATGTTGTTGGATCCTAGCCCTAATTTCTCATTTTCATGTTTAATTGAGGATTATTATCTAATCAAACTTTGTTTCTTTTCTTTTTCAGATGTCTAACTCGAACAACAACAACGCTTCTGGCTCAACCTCTTCCGGCTCGTTCTCACTCATGAACTTGTGTGGGAGGATGATTTTCGATGGGACCAATTTCAATGATTGGATCTACAATATTCGAATGGTTACCCACTACGAGGAAAAGGAGTATGTCCTCGACAAGGAGCTGAAGGAGGTGAATGTCAACATTATTACTCCCGAGGAGATCGATGCCTTTGAGGCCCACAAGCGAGATGCTACGAAAGTACATTGGATCTTGCTCGCGACTATGACTGTAGAACTCCAAAAGTCCTACGGGGACTACTATCCCTTTGAGATGCACCAGGATTTACTGGACAGGTACCACCAAAGTACCAGGCAGGAGAGGTACGAGATCATCACTTCGATGATCACAACCAATATGGGGGACAGAGAGTCTATCACTGCTCATCTACAGAAAATGCAGACATATGTCGACCGCCTGGTGAAGTTAAATGTTAACTTCGATGAAGAGCTGGCGATTGACATCGTTCTTCACTCCTTGCCACCTTGTTTCAACCAGTTCTGTATGACCTTCCACATGAAAAAAGGAAGAGGTCAGCTTGACAACCTTCAAGGCTTGTTGAGGATTGCTGAGAGCAACCTCAAGGACAAATCTGTTGCATCAACTCCCGCTACTACTACCCCCATCTTGGCTATTGGGCAGGGGAAGGGTAAGAAGAGGAAGGCACCTTCAAAGATCCACCAAAAAAAATCCCATGACAGTACCTCTTCTATTGGAACCAAGGTTGGTTCCACTACACCCTCCTCCAACCCGAAGGATGCAGAGTGCTACTACTACCATGAGAAGGCGCAATAGAAACGAAGCTGCCCGAAATATCTGCTAGATATCAAGGATATGAAGATCAAGCAGTCCTTCGCAAATATTTATACTATTCAATCTAATAACTCATCGCATGCTATTTCTTGGGTTCTTGATAGAGGATGTGGTATTCACATTTGTTCTGATTTGTGGGGCCTAAGAAGAAATAGGGATATGGAGCATGGAAAGATAAACTTGATCATGGGGAACAGAAGATTGTCGCCTATCACCAAGATTGGAGTTTACTCTTTAGTGCTTAGTAGTGGGTTAGGACTAGAGTTGAATAATTGTTGCTATTCGCCAGAAATGGCAAGAAACATCATTTATTTTCATGGTTTATATAAACAATGATTTAGATTTTCGTTTGATAATGAAAAAGGTTCTATTAATACTTTTCTTAATGGTGTTTTCTATTTTGAAGCATTTCCTTGTAATGGAATATATGAAACTATGATGGTTTTAGACAACTTAGGAAATGATGTGTTGCATATATACTCTTCCAATAGTTTGGACAAAGCATGCTTGTGGCATTGTCGTCTTGGACATGTCAACAAGAAACGCATAGCCCAACTCTAAAAGTATGAGTGTTGGAGTCATTCGACCTTTAGGGAGGATGATGTGTGTGAGTCTTGTTTACTTGGAAAGATGACTAAGTCACCTTTTACTGGTATTTGTGAAAGGGGTGAGGGTTTATTGGATCTCATACACACCGATCTGTGTCTGTGTGGTCCCTTTAGATCCACCACAAGGGATGCAAGACGCTTCTATGTGACTATCACCGATGATTATAGCAGATATGGGTCTATCTACTTAATCAAGCACAAGTCAGAAACCTTCAAAAAGCTTAAAGAGTTTAAGCAAGAAGTGGAGAATCAACTGGGCAGGAAAATCAAGATGCTTTGATCTGATCGAGGTGGAGAGTACCTTAGTCTTGAATTCCACGACTACCTCAAGGAATGCAAAATCGTTTTGTAGTTGACGCTACCTAGGACACCGCAATTGAACGGTGTGGCTGAGAGGTGTAATTGAACCTTTCTAGACATGGTTTGTTCCATGATGAGTCGGGCTTCGTTACCTATCTCATTATGGGGGTATGCCTACAAAGAAGGTTGTCAAAGCACATCACAAGATGTGGACAGGGAAAGCTCCCTCGTTGGTACACATCAAGGTTTAGGGGTGCGAGGCTTTCGTAAGACGAGAGACTCACGAAAAGCTCGAACCTCGCAGTGAGCAGTGTATTTTCATCAACTACCCGCAGAAGTCCTTTGGATATCTCTTTTATATACCAAGTGACAATGTTGTCTTTGTTTCAAGGAGATGAGTTTTCCGAGAGCGAGAACTCATAAGCCAAGGGGGCAGTGGGAGGCAAATTGTTCTTGAAGAGCTTCAAGAATCAAGTGATGAAGGAACCTCTAACACTGGCACTCAAGATGAGGAGGAAACTCCTGTTGAACCGGTTGGCGACTTCTTACCTCTTAGACGTTCCAGTAGAGTTAGTGTTTGATATGTGTATTTTTAGATATATTTTTATGCACTTTATCTTAATATTTTGGCCTTATTTATTATGTTTTAGAACTAAAGAGTACTCATAATGCTTTGAATTATGTTTTGCAGCTATTTGTTGTCAATATAGCACAAGAGAAAAGACTGAAGCGGAAATTGGGCTTAGAAGCTAAAAGAATGAAAATGGGGGTTGAGGTCGCGGTTACGCCCCGCGTAACTTAAGAGTACGCCCCGCGTACCTGCTTGCACCGGATACACATGATCGCGTAGTTATCTTGAGTACGCGCCGCGTAATTCCTAGTACGCCCAGCGTACTTAGGTCGGCCACAAAGATTATAAATGTCGATTTTTAGCCAACCAGAAGGGGGGATTCGACTTCTAACCTAATTTAGTCGATAATTAACTTCTGTTAAGCCGTTTTGAGGGTCTAGAAGGCGGCCGGAAGGCCGTTAAGCTAACGGAAGCAGAGATCTGAAGGATTAGAGAGCGGATACATGTCGGTAATCATATGGATTGCTAACGTGACCATGTTTAGCACTTCCTTATGGTACTTTTTGTATTTAGTTTCTGATTTGGGTGTAAAAACCTTTTACTTTGTGTTTATGATTGAATGAAGTTTTGATTCTTAGACTAATTGTGATGTTAAATAATTTATTTGTGTTTAATTTATCTTGCCAAGCTTGTTCAAAGATCCTCATGTGTTAATGATGATTATTTGCTGTTAATTGTTAAGTGAATTGAGTTGTATGAAAACCTGCTTGATTTGCTTGTCTCTTATGATTTTTGATGACCATTGAGATTATAAGACTAGAAATAACGAATGTGAAACTAAGATTAACATGGGAATAAATAAGTTAATGTGTGAGCCTTGTTTGATGACCATCAACAAGAGGTTAATTAAATGTTTAACTTAACTAAGTTTACAAGTCTTGCTTGATACGAACTGAACACTAGGAAGCATGTTAGTTTAATCAATTGATCACTGTTTGAATTAACTTGTTTGCTAAAGGATTAGTTATAGTGAACATGAATCTAATCAATTTAGGAATCGGTGAACATGAATAAATGAATTTGTGTATGCAATTGTTTATGTTTTCAAGGTGGAATTTGTCTAAACCAAAGTACCTAAAGAGATTTGTTTTTCCTGTTAGTTTATCGAGAATGGTTAATTAATTATTAGTTTGAGATTTATTAAATTATTCTTTTCGTGTGACATATAACCTATAATTAAATATATTAAATTAATCCACCGTTCCCTGTGATCGACACCCGACTTACCTAAGCTATACTGTAATCTGACTAGGTACACTGCCTATAAGTGCATAGATAGTCTAAGTTTGTTAGGTTATAAATATTAAAATTAGTGGGTACTTTTGTGCACATCAGTGTTCCACTGGAGTTTTATGGTTTCATATTACTACCGAAGGTGATACGTTTATTAGTGATAGTACACTAGTAAATTTGGATGAACCTAACAGCTACATGGAAGCCATGGCAGGCCCGAAGTCAACAAAGTGGAAAGAGGCTATGGACAACGAGATTCATTCCATGTACGGCAACCAAGTTTGGGATTTGTTTGACAACGTGTCGGGTTGTAAAACGGTCGGGTGCAAATGGATCTTCAAGAAGAAGACCGATATGGATCGGAAAGTGCACACTTATAAGGCATGATTGGTTGAGAAGGGTTTTACTCAAACTCTCGGAATTGACTTTGATGAGACCTTCTCACCAATTGCGAAGATAAAGTTTATAAGGGTTATGCTAGCCATAGCTGCGTTTCATGATTATGAAATATGGCAGATGGACGTGAAAACCGCCTTCCTTAATGGGAAGTTGGCTGAGGATGTTTACATGAGTCAGCCAGAGGGTTTTGTCGATGCAAAACACCCTAATAGAGTGTGTAATCTTGAGAAATCCATTTATGGGTTGAAATAAGCATCTAATAGATGGAATCTTTGTTTCGATGAGAAAGTCAAAGAGTTTGGCTTCCTGCAAAGCAAGGATGAGTCCTATGTATATGTCAAAGCCAGTGGGAGTATAGTTAGCTTCCTCGTATTATATGTCGATGACATACTGCTCATAGGAAACGACATCCCAACCCTGCAGGAGGTTAAGTCTTGGTTTGGGAAGTGCTTTGCTATGAAGGACCTTAGAGAGGTTGCTTATATTCTGGGAATAAGGATAGTGAGAAACAGGAGTAAAAGAATAATAGGACTTAGTCAGAATACTTACTTGGAAAAGGTACTAAAACGTTTTAGTATGGAGAATTCCAAGAAAGGGGAGTTACCGATCCAAAGCAATGTCAAGTTGAGTAAGACTCAAAGCCCGAGTACTAAAGCCGAGATAGAAGAGATGAACCGAGTACCTTACACTTTCACAGTTGGCTCAATCATGTATGTTATGACTTGTACTCGCCCTGATGTGGCATTCTCTTTGAGCATGGTGAGCAGATATCAAGGGAACCCTGGCAGAGCACATTGGACCGTAGTTAAGAATATTCTTAAGTACCTTCGGAGGACCAAATAATGGTTTCTTTTCCTCGGTGGGAGTGATGACTTAAGGGTGTGAGGGTACAGTGATGCCAGTTTTCAGACCGACCGGGACAACTACCGATCTCGGTCAGGCTGGGTCTTTACCCAAAATAAAGGAGCATTGAATTGGAAAAGCTCCAAGCAGGAGACCATAGCTGATTCAATGTGCGAATCAGAGTGCATAGCAGCGAGCAAAGCATCAAAGGAGGTGATGTGGTTGAAGAACTTCATCAGAGACCTTGGAGTTATGCCAAACATAAAGGATCCTATGGAGATTTTATGTGATAATGAAGGAGCGGTTACCTTGACCAAGGAACCGAGGGATCATGGTAGATCCCAACATATCAACAAGAAATATCAGTACTTTATTAGACATCGGGTAGCAAAGGGACTCCTTGTGGTAAAGAGGGTATCGTCAGAGGATAACCTAGCAGATCCCCTTACGAAGGGACTAAGTAGGGTTAAGCACTTACAACATGCTAGGAGCATTAGGCTGAAGGACGATATTAGTTTAGATAGCTTCGAAACGTGTAATAGATAAATTGTAATTAATATTTGATGATTAAATAAATGAGTATTATTTATAAGTAAAGTTATTGTGTTGTGTTAATTATTTATCTGTTGTTCCACTTTGCATGTTTTGACTTCCTGAGTAATAAGATTATTCGAACGGTCCACAGTCATTCATACTTTGGAAGTAGGTATGGATGAAGACTGTCATGAATTGGTTTGTAGACTGTCTAAAGCATATTAGACATAACAAAAGTTTGCAGCAACGTTCATGAGTGCTTATGAAATAAGATTTGAGCATTGGATTAAACCCACACTTGCTAGTATCACTTCATGGAAGTTATCGCGAGTGATTGCAAGACGATAATATCATATAGTCTTTAAACCTAGATATATGGTTTCTTGTTTGCAAGTTGGTTATGCATTGATAATGCGTAAACGCATCAGTAACTTGATGTTATAAAATGCATTGTTGTGCATGATTTGATGAGTGCATAGTAAATGCATAAAGTCGAAGTTTATTTGTTCCTTTTATCCAAAGAGTCTAAAAGCGATATCATGGCCCCTCGATGATTTGGTTTGACTTATGTGTCGGGCCCGGACAAGACTGAATTGATGTGTTCAATAAAGTTCTATGTCAGACGAATCAGAGATCAAGAAACAAACTGTTGGACAATAAGTATGACTATGTTCCATGTAATTGTCTGCACGATATCTTAAACGGAGGACTATACGATCCCTTGTCTAAAGGACGAGTCAGAGTTCGATAATGGCTTTTGAGAGCTACGGTTGCTAATCGGATCCTGAAGTCGTACTTGCATTTATAGTTATTAGACATATCCAAGTGGGAGACTGTTAGATTAGTGTCTAAGTCCATAACTATATTTGGTATGTATTTGACCCGGTTGTAGCATGGTCCTTTTGGGTTGCCTTCAACCTTTACCAAAGCAACTTGAATGGATGATTAATGGAGAAAAAGGTTATTATGGTATATTAATATATTATAAGAATAATATATTAAGAGAGAAATCATATTAGTTAATTAATATTAATCAATAATTAATTAAGAAATTAATTATGTGATTAAAAGCGATTAATTAAACTTGGGGGACTGGAATTGCAATTATTAGATAATTGGATTTTGGGTTGTGGATCTTATGGATTAAGGGAGTGGACGAAATTAGGGTGGAAGCCCACCTTGAAACCGTCTAAGCTTCATTCCAGAATGTTCCATTGGACTGCTTAGGGCCTAAGCTATCCAATTATGGTTTGACTGAAACCCTAGCAGCTCAGCTATTTAAGGACCCCTAGGGCATCCAAAATCAGCTACCAGAAGAACCCTAGAGTTTTAGAGCCATTTTTGTGCCTCCATACACTCTCTCCAAGATTATCCTTCTTTCCTTGGTGTTTGTAAGCCATTAGAGGCATTACATTTGTGATACTAGGCTCTCAAGCTTGAAGATTCTTGCAACAATCAAAATTTAAACATCTAAACCTGTTTTATATCTTAATTTGATTTTGATATGCTAGATTTAGGGTTTATAAGCTTTTGATAAATTGCATGTACATTAGAGAAACCTAGAGCCAAAGCTTTAGGGTTTTGCATGTGCACCATAGGATTGTTGTTTTGCTCAAAACCCATTAGTTGTATGATTGATGTTTGCATATATTACATGGCTACTTGATCCTTGATTGTTTATATGTCGACATATGATGGTAGTGGGTTGACGAGGTCTTGCGTTGTGTTGAAGGCCAAGACACCTAGGGTGGTCTAGATAGACTGAATGCCTACAAGGTGGTCCAGTCAGGCCGAAGACTCGGAGAGCGGTCCAGATAGGATGAAGGCCCAGTAAGGTGGTCTAGTCATGTTAAAGTCTCGAAGAGCAGTCCAAATAGTTTGTAGGCATGCGGCACAGTCTAGTCATCCTGAAGTTTCATGTATGCATGTTGTTGTTTGTATGTTTATCGTATGTGGTATTTCGTAGGAAACTCACTAAGCTTTGTGCTTATCCAGTTGTTTATGTTTTCAGGTTTTATCGGTGATCGTGGGAAGGAGAAGGCAGGATTGTATATACTCATCGACAACATAAAGATTCTATGTTTCTTATATTACTCTGATTTTCAATAAATGTATTTTGGAATAAACAATTTTCTTAATAATGGATTTATAATTATGAAGTTTTATCTTAATAAAATGAAAATTTTTTGTTGTAAACATGGGACGTTACAACTTGTAATTTTTTTACAAAATTGTACTTTTTTGGCATCCCTCTAATATGGGGAAAACATTTGTCAAGTTATATTCTTGAAAAATTATAATTTCATCTTTTGTTTTAGTCCTCAAACTGAGGTTCTTCATTTCAAGGGAGCTTTCATTTTCCTTTATATTTGCTTTGAACAAAGAGAGAAGGATTACATGAGATTTTTATTATACTTATATTATTTGAATTGTTATTGGTTTTATTAAATTCTATTTTTATCATTTTAACTTGAAAAAGGAATGTTGTTTTTCATCATCTAGGAGATAGTCTGTGCATTTTGTAACACCCCTTACATGAGCCTATTTGAAATAGCCTTTGATACAATATTTTTAGAGTTTCAGTTTGTGGAAATAGGTCCCAATGTTAAATGCAAAATATTTTTGGAGTTCAAATGAGGATAATGGTCTGAAACATAAATTCCTAAAAACATTTAGTGTTTAATAGAATATTTAATGCAAGAGTGTCACAAAAATATCAAAACAAAGGTTTAAGAACTCCTTAAAAACCACAGTCTTGTAAATATCCAAAGCTTATAAATCCTCTAAGCTTCTGGCAACATATACTAACCTACAAAATTTATCAATGTAGTGGGTTAGGCTATTGGGATCCTAGAGACTACAATCTCATGGTTAGAAATGATATTGATAATGTATGAGTGAACACCCAACTCATACACAAATTTACAATCCCATACCTTCTTAAAAAAACAAAATCATTAATGGTTAATTTGAGGGTGAAATTTAACAATAATCAACGTGCATTGTCATATTTGACAAATCGCACATAAGTTTCTTAAACAAATAAAGAATACCAAATCATTTTGCCCTGATTAGGATTTTTTAATAACCAAAATCCAAAGAAAATTGATTAAACCAATAAGTGCTCATGTGAGCTATAAGTAGAGATTCAATTTTACTAAAATTCAAGGTTTCTAAAACCAACAAAGTATAAATTAGCAAATCGAGTATAATAGCTCAAAAAAACTAAAACAAGGGTCTTAAAGGCTCATAACATTTTAGTTTCCAAATGAACGGTTGATTATGTTCCAATAATATCGAAAAGGGAAAAACAAATTTTTACACAAGTATGATGGCATGCAACTACTCCCATCGAAGTCAGTCTTATAAGTCCATATCACAAACAAACATTCGATACATATAACTCACGAAAAACAACACTGCCAACTTTTCCTTAGCACCTGACAACAAAGGATTGATGGTCAGGTGTGAAGAATGCATGACATATGAAATTGCTGACTTTTGCCCTTACACCCCCAAACAGGCACTAGGGGTCATCCACCTAGGCAACACAAGGAGTAGAAAACCTCCTTGTGCACATGAGGATTATCTAGAAATTTTCTCACAAACAATACAATACAAAACATAAGAATTGCCCTTTTGGATACACGGAATCACAAAGCCACACCCATCTTAGCATGACATGCACAGGTAGGATGCTTAAACCATTTTTCCAAAAACAAATCCTTTTTCTTTTAGTATCAATTCATTTCTAAAAGTGATATTTCATGAATACACATAGAGTTCACATTGTTGTTAGTATTTACATATATTATCATACAATGAAAAACCAATTTTTTTTTATCATATTCACAAAGGTAAGATTGGAAAGTGTTTTCAAAAGTTTTAGGATAAGAAACCAAAAGTGTAAGAATCTTTATAATCAAAGTAAAAGACAAAAAAAAACATATTCTTAATTCAATTAAGGATGTCCCCGAATATAATATCAAGTAAGGAAAACATCTATAAACATATAGGATCAAAACTATATATATATATATATATATATATATATATATATATATACATACATACATACATATATTATTTCATAAAAACAAAAACACATATAACATAATCATATAATGGGGACAAATGTTTCAAGGTAAAAGCACTCACCTTAGTCTAATGCTAATAATCACCAAGAACTCTCTCAACTTAATATTCTTCGATGTCCAAACTTCCCAAATATTCACCTAATATCATCCAAATGTGTAAAATGACTAAAATACCCTTCTATGGGTAAAATTAACATTCTTAGCTTAAAATACCCCAAAAATGTCATGATGTAAATTAAGGAAGACAAAGGAGACCAAAGGAGTGAACAAGACTCAAAGCATGACAAGATCATGAGGACAAAAAATACGACAACCCAAGGATGCATCACGACCTCTGCGTGTCGATTCGCGATTACTAGATCAAAAATGGATCTTTTGGTTTTATTTATCATTTAGACATCCAACTTTCACTAAAACTTCCAAAACCAATTCAATAACCCAAAGAACTTCAAAAGGAGTCCATAACACTTCAATTAAAGACGAAAAGGAATCGTAATTGGTCCATATCCTTGGAATAACTTCATATGAGCAATTTTTTTTTTATAAAAACTTAATTTAAAAGATCAAATATGACTTAACTCCAAAGGTGGATGAATTACATCAAAATACCAAACATGTTAATTCCCCCCATAACCATACACTTTTCAAAAACCATTTTTCATGTGGGAAAAGGATGTTATGAAAACTTCAAGCTTGAAACACAACTCAATATAAAGCTCTAACATTCTTATGAACTTTACAACCATTAAAACACCATTGACTGACATCATGTGGACAATTTTCTATTCAAAACACCATGGGATGGTAAATTATAAATATTAGTCATGAAGATAAGATTAGTACATGCATTGAAGCTTAACACATAGTTCCATAATTAACAAGATTAAGAATCCCCAATTTCAAGTAAGTTTTTGTACCAATATCATAATCCCAACATGAGACAAAGATTGTTAAATGAATCATAAATTTGAATGGAAATACATAATCAAAACATGAACTCAAGCTCATATAATATCTTGGAATCAATAATTTAAATCAATACTTGCTTAGAATTAGTGAACCCTATGATTGAGAATACCTAAATCATCGCCATGGAATCTAGGTTTAAACCAAACACCAAGTAATCTTACTGTAATTCATAAATTGACAAATAGATCATAGATTTGAAATTATACATTCACTAAGCATAAAAATCAAGTTTATAACAGACAAGGTTCATCACATTCAGATTTCATTCTCTCGGGTTTTGGAAAACCCATCAAAACAAATTCCAATATCATAAATCCCACAACCATTTGTTGGTTGGAGCTTGGAGATGAATCAATGAGTGGGATTATAGTAATAAACTCCCAGGAACAATGCCAATGGAGCATACATTTCAGATTTAGAATACCATACAACCCCTTATAAATAAGGAAGAAGTCTTTTGATGCAAGATTTTGAAAGAATTTTACCATGGTTTCATTAATCATCTATAAGCATTAAAACATCATTGATTTGATGGGGAAATATTGTTCATAAAGGGGAAGGAAAACAAAAATCATTTGGAGAATAAAAGGGGTGAAGTGGGTGAGAGAAAATACAAAAAGATTTTGATATAATTTGTTCAACTCTGAAAGTATGACACATTGATTGAAGAATGACATATTAATAGTTTTAACCCATCATCTTAAAATCTTTTCATAGTTGGTCCTTAACTTGGCCAAAAACTCGTAATAACCTACTTTTATTCCACAATAGATCCCACTCAACCATAACATGTAAAAACTTGGCCCAAAAAGCTTATTTGGTTAACTCTTTGTTAAAAGATAGTGATCATAACCATAACAAGTTGGTAATATTATTGTTAATAGCAATGTTCTTTTGGGTTACACACAATAACAAAATGAGTAAAACTGAAAATAGACTAATTATAGCGTTTTAGTTTGTTAACTAGTTAATTTTTTAACTAATTAAATGAAACATGGAAAATTTGGAATGTTCTAGATCTCGAAACACCTGGAAACCACGTCGTCACACTGCATCCTTTTGGGTTACACGCAATAACAAAACGAGTAAAACTGAAAATAAACTAGTTATAGGGTTTTAGTTTGTTAATTAGTTAATTGTTTAATTGAATAAATGAAAATGGAAATATGGAATGTTCTAGATCTCGAAACACCTGAAAACCATGCCTATGCGTTGCGTAGCAGCCTCCGAGGTTCAAATCTATCTAATTTTCGAGCAATTCCTATTTGCATGATTTATAGCATTTTTGTTTGTTTCATGGGTGCAATCACAAAAGAGAGATTCTCTATTAGATCCTCCAAAGTCCGATTAACTAGCGAAGACTAAGAAATTGAAGACCACAAAAGTATGTTATCTTTCTTTCTTGTTTTTGCTTTATTAGGTTGCCTAGATATGGTCGAACATGGATCCTCTCTTAGGTTTATGAGTTTATGTTTTGATTGTCTGTTTACTTCCTCTGTGCACCTTGGTGGCCAAAAGACCCCCATAACTCAACACTCTCGAGTCAAGCATAAGTTTCTCTAAGTTGACACTTTTAGCACCTTTCTACAAAAGTCTTATATAACACCAAATTTTCTTTCATACTTTAATTTAAACTGGTGACAATGCTTAAAAACCTTATTATTCTAAATTATTTATTTCTTTCATTTCACTTTATTTTACTTCAAGTTTGTTAGGTTTAGAAAATATGTTGTGTCTAGTTGTATGTGTTGTTCACAGTAAGATTGTAATGTTTGGTGTCTTTTCTTAATTCTAAATTGGGTAGTTGTTATTTCGATTTTGGAATGTATTTAATCTTAGGTTTTCAGTTCTAAACTGTCGACTTAGGATTCCTTTCTAGTGCTCCTCGGACTCCTATATATACGGGCATTAGTTAGTAGAATGGATAAGATTTTTTGCCACATAATAGTTATGACCAGTCATTGTAACAAATTATTGTATGTCTGTCCATTGATGCAAACATATCTTATTTACAACTTTGTGTTCATTCAAATCGATTACATCTTCATATGACGTTTTATTATTAGAATCTATATCGGTCCTTTAATTCTCATCAAGTGGTATCAGAATAGGAGGTTTTGTAAGCTATTTTCAAATCTAAAATTGTTCGAAGTTCTTCGTTTCCTATAAAGAAGCCAAAAGTGTCCCGAATACAAGTCCATTAGCATTTGTTGTTAGATCTAAAGTATCTAAAGGAAAATCATCAAAGATGATTCAAGATGATTCTAATTCAGACAATTTGGATGATGAATTCACAAGTGAAGTCAAGATGCTCATGGTTAGTAATCCTAAAAAGTTTTTCAAGAAAAACTTCTCAAAATTCAAAGGAAACAATGGTGATGGAACCTTCATGAATCATAACTCAGGTTCATAGAAAGAAAAATGGGAAGGTTACATGAAATTTAAGAAAGATGAAGAAAAAGCTGAGAAAAAATTGCTCGGTGACTCTGGTTACGATTATAACTATTGTCATGACAAAAATCATTTCGCAAATGAGTGTATGATGAGAAAAGTGCATGAGAAGAAAGAAAAGACAAAAGATGAAGCTTACTATACTCAGAAAATAGAAGAGCTTCAAAAAGCCAAAAGTATTGGAAAAACACTGAGAGTTGAAGAAGACGATAGTGATGGACAATTTGAAGTGTGGTCAACTGATTCTGAAGACAATGAAGTTCGAAGACCAACTCATGGAAAGAGTTTTGTTGTGAAAAAGAGAAGAACTACATTGAAGGAAAGTGTTTGATGGTCGGAAGCACAAATTTGGAAAACCAAGAATATTTCACTGATGGGGGTGCAAAATCGAAAGTGTGTTTCACAACAAATAATATCAAAGAATATACAGGAGAAAGCGAAAAGGTAATCAACAAGGTACATTCTATTCTCAGCTCTCTTAATATTACTATTAGTCATTATGATTCAGAACTGATTGAATTGCGTGATGCAGTTTCTAATTTTAGTGAATGACTTAAGCGATCTTATATTAAGAATTTTGATCTTAGTGATAGTTTTAGTAGGGAGTCTTTCAAAAGCGAGGAAAGAATGATGAAAATATAAACCCTTAAAATAGATATAACTAGACGTCAAGACGATGCTATTATGATGAAGAAAGAATAAGTTAATGATTAAACAACAATACATTTTCTGTTTGATCGCAAAACATATGTACAATAATATTATTCAACTTTATCTTAACTGTGAAATTAGTAAAAAAACTACATAAAATGATTATTCCATTTCTTGAATTCAGACTGAACTGAACTGTATTGGTTTAATTTGTTATTCGGACCGATTAATACCCGAACCAAATCATATTGGTCTTGAAATTGATGTTATTCAGACCGGTTAATACTTGAACCGAACCGTATTTGTTTAATTTGTCTGGTTTTCAAATCCTCTAAATTAGTCTTCGGTTTTTAGTTTATTCGAGTCCTGTCCGGTTCCGGCCCCCATAACATCGTGAATCATAACCCAACATATGAAATATTGGGAAACCACATTCACCAACCATATCAATGCTTTCAAGAATTGGACCAAAATTGCAAATTAGACCAAACCGCAATGGATAAATATGTAATTTACTCTCTAGTCTTTTAAGTTCGAAAATGAGGAGGTCTAGTTCTTTCAATCGACTTTTTAGGTCACCTACACATACTATTTATTAGTCAAATAAGCTTTTAAAACTATTCAACTCATTTGATCTATACAATGTCATGTAAGTTGGATCTACTTTACATGTAAACCACATACTTTCGACGATCTTATCAAAGTACTCTAGTTCATCAAGTCATTATCTTATAATTTCTAACTTTGTATTGTATACGTATTTAATTGATTATCAACATTTTTCGAGTCTTTGTAGCTTCTTTTTCGAAATGATAAAATGTTAATTACAACTCTTTACCTTCCCAATTTTCTATCCATTAAGTGGTCCTCTAAGGTTGACCCTTTACCAATATAGGAAATGGAAGTGATAAAGAGCTCTTGCACCTTATTTATAGGATTCCCATTATCAATCATCAGATCAAATTCAACGGCCTAGATCATCGTTCCACCCCGACAACTCTTCCAAAGGACCGCAGCGGATCACAGCTGTGTTTCTTTACTGTACTCTCTCTTACCTGCTTTGTCAAGTAATGTAGACAAACTCTACGATACATTCACACCCGAAGCCCATCATCGGTTGTTTAAAGTAGACAAGAGAAAACGAAAAGAAAAAACATTACAAAAAAGAAAAATATAACACGAAAAACACAAAACAAAAACTTGAAGAGAAGCAAGCAAGTCAAAAACATGGATTCCAACAAGCAAACTTTCGTGGAACAAGATTCAGAGGTTCGTATTTGGTTTTGTTTTTTGTTTCATATGTTTAAATGTTTGTCTTCTTATGATTATTGAATATTTTCATCTTTCAAGTTACAGATGAAGCAAAATCTAAAATCTGAAACGAAGAAGAAGAAGAGGAAGAGGGGTTCTAAAGGGACTTGGGAAGCTAAATCCAAAGATAAACAGGTGAAAGATTGTTTCCTTTTTTTTGCTTTGAACTTTGTGCCCATTTCAGATTCATGGTCGCTTTCAGATTTGGTTTTGGATCTGTTGAAGTTATGTTTACTTTTGTTGTTTGAAGTCTATGTTATGTTCAAGATTGATGATTCTTGATGTGTTTTTCTTGAATTGTATAAAAATGTTTCATGTTTACCTCTCTTCGTTTCTTGTTTTCTTGGATCTTCACCATGTTTTACAACTTCACTCAAATCAATTTCAAATTTTCATTACTTTTTTAGCCTTTTGTAACCCTAGTTTTCTGGGCTTTCTTTGTCATTAGGAATCCATGTAATTGCAATATTTTGTGTCGTATTGTATCCCTTACATGATCCGTGTGTAGCGGTTTGTTTCGATTAAGGTTTTCTGAGAAATTAAGGTTGCGGAGGGGCGTTTTCGTCTTTATATTGTTACTTTCTTTAAAGGAAGTTAAATTACGTTAAATCTATTTTCATAACGTTACACGTTATATATTCAAGTTCCTTACACATTATATCATAATGACTAAAGTTTTTTATTTTTATGAACAGATTGTATCAGATAAGCCCAAGAAAGCTTCTAGGTTGGTGACATTTCATCCATTTCTTCTTCATACACTTTCTTTAATTTAAAATTTTCACTTATTTACATATACATCGTGTTTGTATTATTGTATATAGTAAAGGAAAAAGAACAAAAGTTTGTGACATTTATAACGATGCTGAAGATCAATACATGTGTATGGAAAGAGCAGCGATTTTATTAGAACGTTTAGATGCAAAATCACCAAAGTTTGCAAAATGTATGCTCCCTTCAAATGTTCTCTACAGTTTTTGGTTGGTAAGAATCAACAAACATATAAATACGTTAATTTATTTTATTGAATATTGATATGATGTTTTTTTTTTTTTTTGTGTAGATTTTACCAAAGAAATTTTGTGTTATGCATTTGCCTGATAATGATACAACGATTATTCTTGTTGATGAATCTGGGAAGGAGTTTAAGACGAATTATTTGAAAGTAAGACATGGGTTAAGTGCTGGATGGAGGGGGTTTTCTATTGCACAAAGGTTACTTCAGGGTGATATTTTGTTTTTTCATCTTGTTGAACCTTGTAAACTTCAGGTATTTTTTTTTTTTTGACTTAATGAGGACGTGTGAAATGACTATATTACCCTTTATGATGGATAGAGTTAAGTATGAGTATTTGATTTTTATGCTTAGGTGAATATAGTGAGAAGATATGGTGTAGAAGCAATAGAAGCGGCTGTTTGTCTAATGGAAATGCATCCACGTGCTAAAAAAACAAGGACATCGAATTACTTTGGTGTGTATCATTATTTTATTTCATACTCCTTTGTTTTTTAATACTTTTTGTCCATTTTTTTTTTTAATTTCAATTCCTTAATTACTATTACGTATGTCAGATAAAGCGGTGGATTCTAAGAAAGAAAAACTTAAGCATAAAAAAGTTAAAGAAGGTAAGCGGTTTCCCATTTCTTTGTTTTTTTTATTTATTTGTGTATAATGCTTATAACAAACAAGTCAATGTAGTTACATTCCTAATTTTTGGATTTTAATTTTTAAGCATTTATGTTTTTGTAATTTGGAAATATTGTTACACAGAAGAAGAAGATAAAGTGGAGAATGAAATCCAAGTGCATGTACAAACAAAGAAAGGTAAAAGAACACGAAGAAGCCCAAAGAAGTTTATAAGAAAACTATCACTAGATTTTTGTTCAAATAAAGAGCATGTTGAAGAAGATGTTGAAAGGGTGTCATGTGTTGACCAATGTGATAATATCAGCGATGAGTTGACTTCAGAAGTTGTTCAAGGTATGTTGTTTTTAGAGGCGTGAAAAACACCAAAAAATGGGATTTTTTTTGTAAAACCAAAAAAAAGTTCAAAGAAAACCGATTTTTTTTTCAAAATGTCGTTTTGTGTGTAACTTAATAGATTAATTAATTAATTTTTTAACTAAAGTATTAAATATACTTTATATTTAAATTTCGTACTTTAATTAGTTCTCAAAGGAAAATAGTTCTATTGAAAAAAACGTTCGTTTTTTTAATTAATTAATGATCAGTGGGTTTGTTTACTTATTAATTTTTTATTTTGAACTTGATGGTTATCTACTTAAAAATACAAACACAAAAAAATTGAAAAATAATCGGAAAACCTATTTTGACGAATTTAAAAACGTAAAACCTAAAGTAAAAGTAACGAAAGTAGAACATTTTCCTTTTTTCTAATTTTTTTAGTTTAGTTTAATTTTTAGTAAAAACAATGTTATTTATGTTGCTGACGTGGACATGGTTTGTTGTAGGGTCAATAACTCAAACACAACCCGATGAAGTTGGGTCATGTGCACTGAATCTGAATTTGGGCTACCATGAGGACACCATTGACAGAAGAATATTTCATTCTTCAACAGTCGCAACATGAAGACAGTATCTTTTTTGAGGGTATATCTGGAATTATGGAAAAAGGGAAGAAACATGTTTTTGAGAAAAATGGAAAATGGAAATGAAGATCTCAACCTAAAAAACTAAAAGAGCTTCTTGGACATGCTTTTGAATGAAGAGAAGCTTAGAGAGCTGTTGAATTGAAATGGATTTAGGAGAGTATGGTAGAAAATATGTTTTTGATCTTTTATGAAGCGATATATTTTAAGAAAAAAAACATAGAAGAGAATATATTTTGGTATACATAGGAAAATTCTCTTGATTCCACAGATATTACTGTTGGTTTTCAAGATTTTTTTACCAACTTTTATTCAGAATTTAAAGATGTTTACAGTTTGCATTGCTTTATTGCTTCTTTTATTGTCAAACTATGAAATATACTTGGATGGGTAATGTGGTCTTCTATTGATTCTTTTAAATTGGATCTTTCGTGGCTCAAGTGAATGATCTTTCTTGATTACAAACGAATGATGTTCAATGTTGCTTTTATAATTTGGTATGATTGTGGTCTTATGTATAATTTGTTAGAGAAATTAAATATCCTCCTATTTTTTTTTGTTATCAAAATCAAGAGAGGTGATTAAGAGAGAATTAATAGATCCAGTGTATTGTTATTTTATGAGTAGAAAGATGGGTAAGAATTAAAGGTAGGAGTATTTATTTTCTCAACAATTTCACCTTAAGTAACATGATGTAAGATCATAAATTTGGTTGATGAGAATTAGTATTAATGGCTTATGAAAGCTTCTCCGGCAAAGAAAAGACTCTTCATGTGGAAAAAGCTCATTCAAGATCAAAAATTAGTCAAGTTTATTTATGTGGAATTAGAAGAACATAAAAGATACGTTGAACAATTGTCTTGGCTACAATTGGGAAACAAATATGCCCCTAATGTTTAGAAATGAAAATATGAAAAACTGATTAAACACAACTTCCTTTATTTTGTGCAATGAACTTTGAATAATTCAACCTTCAAGACTCCTTGATTCAATGTTTGACATAGGAATGAACAAAAACCAAACTAGAAACCAAAAAACTGACAAAAACAGACCAAAACAAAACTGAGAAATCGAAAACCCAACAAAAACCAACAGAGTGGGTTTGAATTTTTATAAAACCCGATGTTAGTGGTTAGGTTGGGTCTATATTATAAACCCACCAAGTAAATTTGAACCAACCCATAAGTTAAAAAGTGTCCCTCGTATATGCTATTTAATATCTATTATTTTTTAAATATTATTTATATTTATTATATATATTTTATATTTAAGAAATGTTAACTATGTTACTATGTTTGATTCCTGTGTTATGTTCTCAGACAACGTTGAAGTTATTTTAGTACTTTTATCCTTTGTACCATTGCATAGTTATTTTAGTATATTTAAAGTAGGTAGCGTAGCGTTCATAGCAATATAATTTCAACGGGGTTGAACCCAAAAAACCAGAAAACCATGGACGCCCAAAACCTATGGTTTCAAATACAAAACCCGTAAACCAAACCAAAAAATGGACCCATGTAACTAACAAACAAAATTGATGAGGATGAGATTTCTAATTAGTTATCTAATTGGAATTTTAAAAAATCTCAAAAAAAAAAAAAAAAATCTCGGTTTTGAGACTAAACAATTCCGAACAGCTGAAAAACTTCTTACGTCATGGCAAAGCTATAAGTTTTGTAAATCGCACCATATTCGATGTAACATGCAAATTTCGTCGAAATCCGAGACCAAACAACATTACAATAGATTTTATGATGATGTTACTAAGTTTTCATTCCTATTAGTACCTGACATCATCATCACTATTTGTTAGTTTTAATCACATGTGAATAAAATATAGAAAATCTTTGTGATATATATTTTCTAATAATGTCACTAAAATTTCAATCATACTAAGTTGTTTTTATGTTATTTTACTAAAACGTGAATATGTCATGTATTCACCTATACATGAATAACAAACTACAACAATCGGCCAACAAACCACCAGCCATACGAGAGTATCTTACCGAGGGGTTCATAAATACATTATACATGAATGGAACACTCCAAGAAGCACATGAATTTCCATCAAAAATACAATTAGCCAATACCATATCATCTTGTATCAGCACTAACAAATGTTTATTTTGCTACCTCAAGACTAGGAAATGGAAAACACCAAAAGATGGAATTTATAATCAACTTTTGCAACAAAATCATGCCAATCTACTCGCTCAACAACAAAGAATCGATTAATCAAGCAGGATTTCAAGCAATTAATATTTTTGAAAAATCATTTTAATGTTTTACAAATCGCCTAGAAGTATCAACGGCCCACATTAAAAAACAAATATGTACAATCATACTTAATGCACGTCACAACTGTCAATATTTAAAAGGAACCAAGAACAAAAACGCTAATAGTGGAATAACGACAAAAGCATGGTATCACTGTTTCAAATTAACCTGAGGCTTAGAAGTATTAATCACATCAAATTGTTAAAATAAGTTGAATTATCTAAAAAAAGGAAATGTCCTACAAGTTTTGTTATAATGTGTACATAAGGTACAAGTGTTTGTAATAATGTGTAAATAATGCAAGTGTCATAATACCACTAGGTGTAAGTGTAGTTGTATAAGCAATAGCCCCCCACCCCATTAAATGAATAATAATGTTTGTAGGGATAAATAAATTGTTATATACATAAGTTTTTTTTTTTTTTTTTCTTTAACTAAATAAACCATATTAATAAGATTAAGCTACCATTTTACATGCATATTATGGGGGACGAAAAGACAAACACGTAAAAGGTTAGTGTCTATTGCATAAGGTTACATAATTTTTTTTTGTTGCTTAATCCATTAAGTCATTTTGTCCAATTTAAGTCAAAAAGAGAAATCCATATCCACATTTTGTCCATACTATGTACTTAACCCATTAAGCCAAAACGAAACAACCCCTACTTTACAAAATATACATTCAACAACAACCTTTTATTTCTTATACCAACTTTAAACCCTTCAAATTTTCAACATTGTGTACACGATTATTAATTATTAATAATAATTAAAGTTTAAAGCTTAAAGCTTTGCAGTTTGTTGGCTGAATCTCGGGTCAATGCAAACCACCACCTGTAACCAATACACACATAAAATTTCTATCAAGTGTGACAAAAAGTCGAAAATGCCCTTTTGTATTTATGCACATACCTTGCCTACACTTTTACCAGAATGAAGATATTCAACTGCATCAGCAACAGATTGTACACCCACAAAGCTTTTAGGGTCTATTGCAACCTGATAATTTGACAAAAAGATATATCATATTCATATTATATAAAAATCTATAAAATCTTGAATTTTTTTTTTTGCTAAAAAAGTTATAAAAATGATACCTTTAGCTTTCCCACAGAGAAAAGGTGAACCAAATTATCAAGATGTTGTTGCCACAAGTGAGGGTATTGCACTAGAAAAAATCCAGCCTGCAAAATTTTATAATTAAAAAAAATGGCGACAATTTTATTATTTTTAGTAAAAAAAAGTCAAACATTTTAGATTTTACATACCAAAGTTTGACTTTTCGCCAAGATTTTCTCGCATAGGCCCGTGTAGTTTCTTGGTTTCCATCCATTCTCTCCTTGATACTAAACCAATGAGAAATAAGAAAGATAATTATATAAAAAAAAACATATGTTAAAATAAAAATAGGTATTAAATATACCTGAGAAATCATTCCAATGACAACCATTCTTCCATAAAGTGCTAAAGCATTGAAGCATAAATCAAACATGTCACCACCAACAGATTCATAAACAATATCAACTCCTTTTGGAAATTCCTTCTTCAAAACCTGAATATAAATAATAATTCTTTTATTGTTTTGTATATAATGAGAAAAAGATTTTATGAAAGGAAATATTAAATATACATACATTTTTAATCGATTCTTCTTTGTAGTCAATGACTCGGTCAACTCCCAAATCCCTTAGAAGCTTAGCCTTATCTTTGCCTCCACATGTTGCAACCACTTTGTTTCCAGCTAATTTAGCAAGCTATTATTTTTTCATATAAAAAAAAAAGAATATATATATTTTTGTTAGATTATGAGAAAACAAAAAAAAAATGTTTTTTTTTTTTTTTTTTTTTTGATGAATTACCTGAACTGCAAATTGTCCGGTTCCTCCTGCAGCAGCTGTGACAAGAACTGTCTTACCAGACTCCATTTGTGCTGACTAGATTAATAAAAATGGAATTAAATAAAATAAATTTTTTTTTGGTTAAAAATAATATTTTGGTAATTAAAATGAAAATGAACCTTTTCTAGAGCAATTGAAGCGGTAAGTCCAGAAGTAAGCATGGCAACAACTTCAGGGTCTGGTCTTGCAACAGGAAGAATGTGTTTTGAAGGAACCTAATTATAAAATATAATATCAATAACTCAATAAATTATATTATATTTTATTAAAAAAATAAAATATATATTTGAAGATGATATAAATAAATATAATACCATGGCAAATTCAGCATAAGCTCCAAAAGTCATGATAGCTGCAGGAGTCCCAACTTTTAAATTTTTAACCCCTTCACCAATTGCAGCAATTAATCCTACACCCTGTAATTTTATAATTTTATATTTCATATTTTATACACAAACAAAATATCATTAAAATCAAAAAGTATTTTTATATACCTCAAATCCAGCATCAAATGGAAGCCTAGAACTGATTTCCTGTTTGGTTCCACTAAAGTAGCTTCCAGAACTAAAATTCACCTGTCATTTTATACAAAAAAAAAAAAATTATCCGATAAAAAAAGATTAAAAAAATATATAAGTTAATGTTTAAATAAAAAGTTTGCTTACATCACTTGCATTGACACCAGCATATATAATTTTCAAAAGAACATGATTTGGGCGAATCGGTAATTTCAAAGCTCCATGCACTATACTTGTAGCACTACGGAAATTGCTGCTTAGTGTGTGAACAATTCTGCATAAAAACTCTCAAATAAATAAAATTATAATTTACAAAAGGGTTAAATGCAAGAAATAAAAACGTATACGAACTCACAATTTGTCAAAGCTTTGTGGAATGTGAACATTTGAAGAAACAACCGATGAAAATATTTTCTTTTTTAATCTTGAAGGTGTTATTAAATATTTTGCTTCTTCATTAGGAGTAGGCCAATATTCCATTCCTCTACGCTTTGTAATCCATAAACATGCTCCACTTTTACTTTCATCACTTATAAGCTCAAATGCTCCTGTTTTACACAATAATAAGAATAAACTTTAAACCTTAATCTTCATATTTTTTATTTATTTATTTTTTCTTCTTCTTCTTCAATACCTTGAATCAATGTATCCATGGATACATAGCCTCCCATACGTTCAATAAACTGGGACCCCACTTTTTCAGCCATGTCAGTTTGAATAAACTGTAATATGTTCCTCACATTATTAAATAAATATGAAATATTGTTTTCTTTAATATAAAATTGAATTGGGTCCCACCTCAGGGCAAAGCACATTGACACGAATACCCTTTCGCTTGTAGGTAGAAAGCGATCTGCTAAACATAACCACACCACCTTTCCAAAAAAGAAAAATATATATATAAATATAAGATTTATGTTTATTCTTGTATAAATTATAAAATAACAACCTTTGGAAGCAGAATAAATAGGGTCAGTAATCATTGGATACAACCCTGATGCAGAACCCAAATTTATAATCACACCAGGTCTTTTTGCATCTTCCATTATTTTAATCTGTGTATAGTTAGATTATAAGTTCAAAAGTAAACAAAAGAAGAAAATGTAAATATAAATATTGGAATTTGTAAAATGTAAACATACAGCTCTTTGGGTGCAATCGATAACTGCTACAAGATTCACATTAATGGCATGTCTCCATGATTTTGATCCATCTGTTTGATCTTTGGAAAATGGGATTGAAGTTGCAATTCCTGCAGAGTTAATGCAAATATCCAAACTTCCATATACTTCAAGGTGTTTTTCAAATGCAGCAGCTACTTCTCCTGTAAATTGAATGTAATAATAATTAATGGAGTTTATAAAAATATATATATGAGAAAAGGAAAATGAAGAGTTTTTGCTTTTTACCTTTGTTACTGACATCACATTTTATAAAGATAGCAGATGGGAAGTTTAATCCGGAATGGAATTTGAGATTCTCTTGTTGTGAAAGTGATGCAACCTCTTCTCCCCTTTCAGAAGAAAAGTCAACAACTGTGACGAAAATACCCTTTTGGGCAAGAGCTATGCAAAGAGCCCTACCTGTTTTGTTTGTATATTAAATTCAAGATTCATATAGGCTTGTTCGTAATTCAGATGTAGAATATGAAAGTCTTTTTCTTTTTTGTGAAAATTTGGGGGTTTGATTTCCATTGTTGACCTGTGAGTTACTATCTTTGACTTCAAAAGTCCAATTGAAATTGCTCTGTTTGGAAAACAAAAGGATGAAAGAACATAAATCTGAGCAATTCTAGGGTTTCAATTTCAATTGGAGTGAAATTGGGTGCAATTGTATTCTTTTCAAAAGCATACATATAATAGTTTGATTTTAGGTCATCTTCTTATGAATTCACTCAGCAAAGATAAACGCTTATATAACTCTCAAAGTCATACTGTGCAACGATTAACTGAATTGAACATAAGTTTATCCAAAGGTCAACTAAGTTTATCCAGTATTCTTAAAGTCTTCGGATCGACGTCAATCCAAATAAAAAACATTTGATCCTTGATAATCGGAATAACCGGATTGTAACTTGCAATCTAAACCGATAGCTCGTTTGTTCTAAATGGTTAATTGGAGTTTAAATTAGTCAAAAAAAAAAAAAAAAAGTCGGGAATACATCAAAGCTAAACCCTATAAAATGAATTCAAAAATTGAGGAAATATACCGATTCCGGAGGCACCCCCAGTGACGAAAGCAGAGAGGCCTGGCTTTAGTTCCATCGTGTATGTTCTTCCTTCTTGATTCTGATGTTGAACTTGAATTATCTTTTTAGTAAATTTATTGCTACTTACTTTCCATTCATATAAGTCAAAATTTGTTATCTTCTGTACGTCGGAAACTCGGAGTCCCCGTCGTGCCAAATCTACTGCCGGCCGTGGGTCCAAGTTATCGACTTGCAAAATAAGGCTTTTCAAAAGGTGTCGCACGTCATCCGTACTTTTTTAGAAAGTTGTGCCAATTAGGAGGGTTTTTAGTTGGGATTATGTTTTATGGCAAAGAGAAATGAAATTGCTAACGAAAGAAAAAAGAATTAAACTTGAAAAAAAAATCGACAAGAGAAATATGTTTGGTTGAACTAGAATCCACATTAGAAATGTGTCTGAGAATATTAAACATTGAAATAGAAATGTATTTTTTTTATTATAACATCACTAGCAAATAATTTATTTTCTTGTTAATTAATATTATAGATACATATTTCTAATATAATGAATATTTTACAAATAGATTCAAACTGAAGAAATATTATCACACCACATAATGAATACAATATATAAATAAGAATAATGAAATAATAATATAGTTGTTCAATTATTAAAAATAGTATAAACACTATATACTATTTTTAAGGTAGGGTCCAAACTTATCTCACCTCCAGTATGCTGATGACGCAATTTTCTTAGGCTCATGGTCGATTCAAAACGCAAGAAATCTGATTCGTATCCTTCGTTGCTTTGAGTTGGCTTCCGGTCTCAAAATTAACATGTTAAAAAGTAAAATATATGGGTTTGGTGTCCAAGTATGTGAACTGGAGTTCGTGGCCCGATGTTTAAATTGCTCCATTGGTACCCTACCTTTTATCTATCTTGGCCTCCCGATGGGTGCACCCATGGCTAGAGCTGCGCATTGGAATCCCCTAATTGAGAAATTCCAGGCAAAGCTATCAAAATGGAAGTCATCCACTTTGTCATTTGGGGGTCGGCTGACACTATGTAAGGCGGTCCTGGGTAGCCTAGGTTCTTTCTACTTCTCCTTGTTTAAGGCTCCCAGTAAAGTGATTAAAACACTTGAGAAGATTAGAATGAGGTTCTTTTGGGGCGGAGATATGGAAAAAAGAAAGATTACGTGGATTGCATGGGACAAAATCTCAACATCTAAAGACAGGGGTGGGCTAGGCATTGGCAGCTTGAAAGCCCAAAACATTGCAATGCTAGGGAAGTGGTGGTGGCGCTTCAAGGCAAATCCGAATATTACATGGGCTGTTGTAATAAAATCAATTTATGGTGACGACGGTGGCTTTAGTAGACCTTCGGTAACTAGAAGGAAAAGCGGGTGTTGGGGTGTAATTGCTAACCTCCCTAAGTATCTTGAAAAGGATAATATCTCATTTGCAAGCCATTTTAAGTTGGTAAGCAATGTAAACGCTCCTGGATCAATTAAGTGGAACTGGGACCTAGAGCCATCGAGTATTTATTCGGTATCATCTTTGAGAAATTATATTGACATGGCCATTCTCCCCTGCTCTGTTGAGAAATGGCAGTGGAACCCGTTAATCCCCGGGAAGTTAAATATCCTAGCTTGGCGAATCATCCACGGGAGACTCCCAACAATGGTCAATCTGTCAAAAATTGGTGTTACAACATCCACCCTTTGCAAAATCTGTGGTGAAGCTCCAGAGACCGAGAACCATCTTTTTACTCAATGCAGAATAACAAAAGATCTATGGCAAAGATTATCTGGCTGGTGGTGGCTATTGGATCCAAATGTACGTACGATTGGGGATCTCCTTAATTGCAAAAATCTGCTACAAGGCCACAGGAGGTTGTCAAACATTCATGAAGGTATCATGTTAGTATTTTTATGGGTGGTTTGGAGTTACCGCAACTTGAAGGCGCACGCCTCAGGTGTTAAATCTATATCGGTGTTGGCTTACGAGGTCCAATCTTTCTCATTATTCTGGTTTAATGCGAGGAATAGAAAGGCTGCTGCCCTTAGATGGAATGATTGGTGCTGCGATCCCGTTCTGGAGTGCTACTCTAGAGTGTAGTTATTCTCCGTCTGCGTTTGTTTTTGTTCTGTTCCCTTTTCTTTTCTTGTATGTTTTCCTCCAAAACTTTTGTACCTCCTAGCCTCTGGCTAGTTTTCTTTTTTTGTTAATGCTAGCTTGCCGTTCGAAAAAAAAAAGTATAAATACTATATAATGAATAATGAAGTTTACATAAAAACATGGAATAAATTAATTATTGGCACGCCTTGAACTCCAATAAGTAAACATAGTATTAGCAAGAAGATCTCGACGGTCAGTCCATCCTTGCGAGGTCTTCACGGTAGAAATAATGTTGAAAGGACCATAGGTAAACAAAGTATGCATGCTTGGTTCATGGCATGACTACTGTTTCAATTCAAGTATTAAGTTGATAAAACGAAATAATGAATAATGAGTAATCAATATGGTGCTTAGATAAAAGAATTTTTTATTTACACTCAAAGTGTTGAGGCCATACAAGATTGGTATTATTTCTGTGTTTCACTTTGCATGTTTTGACTTCCAGAATAATTAGATCATTCTTCCCGAATGATTAAGTTATTCAAACTATCCATAGTCAGTCATATGTTGGAAGTAGATATGAATCAAGACTGTCAGGAATTTGGCTTGTATGATTTGTCTAATGTGCATTAGACATAGCAAGAGTTGCTACAACATTCATGAGTGCTCATAAGTTATGAGTATTGGATTCAACCCATGCTCATTTGAGAGAAATAACACTTAAGTTTATTAATATATTATAAGTTTTAATATATTAATAAGATTATTTAATTTGTATTGGTCAAGAATTAATCTAGAATTAATTAAGTGATCAAAAGAAGACTAATTAAATATATGGGTTGATTGTGTAAATCATCCATACTTATATAGTGGGTTAATGATCCATGGATTATCAAGTTGGGATAAAACCCATAGGATGCTCCATGGTGTATTTGAACCCATGGATCCAAGGAAATGGAAAGCCATGAAATTAGGGTTTACCCTAATTGTGTCACACTATATAAGCATATCATTCTTGTCAAAATCGGCCACTAAGTGAATCAAGTAAGGGCAAGCCAATTTTTGAAGTGTAATATTTTCTCTCTAAGTTATTCCAAATGCATTTGATGTTGTGTGAACCATTTGAGGTGTCACACTTAGGGCACTAGGCTCTCAAGCTACATGGAATCAAGCACCAACAAAGAGGTATGTCATTCTACTATATTTTATATTATTTGTACCTTATATTATGCTAGTTAGAGCAATACCTTGGAAATTTGATATTTGCATGTATAATAGAGAAAACATAGATCCAAGGTATTTAGGGTTGCATGTACACCATAAGAGTGTTAGAATGCTCAAAACCCATCACTTACATGTACTTGCACATAATAAAAAAAAATAGGATTATAGTAGAAAGATTCAAAAGGTAAGGTGAAACTGTAAGTCGATATTTCAAGGTAGTTTTAGATGCGGTATGTCGATTACATAAAGAGTTCTACAAGAAACCTGTGCCAATACCAGATGACGAAACCGATGAGAGGTAGAGGTGGTTTGAGGTTAGTAATTAGTTATTATAAATTTATTTAATTCCAATATTAATTAAATAATTTGTTTTATGTACAGGGTTGCCTAAGGGCATTAGATGGAACATATATCAAAGTTAAAGTCCATGTAGCAAAGAGAAAACCTTATCGAAAACACAAGGGTGAAATTTGTACTAATGTACTTAGAGTGTGTTCGAGAGATCTTCATTTCATATATGTACTAGTGGGATGAGAGGGTTCTGCAGCAGATAGTCGAGTACTGCGAGATGCTATTAGTAGACCACATGGTCTTAAAATACCTCATGGTATGATATACAAAAAACATAAAGCTACATAATATTACCAATACACTCTAACTAAATATGTAGAATCTATTGTAGGAACATACTACCTTTGTGATGCAGGTTATACAAATGGTGAAGGTTTTTTAACACCTTATCGCGGGCAAAGTTACCATCTTAATGACTGGTCTTGACCTCCAACAAATGCTAAAGAGTTATATAACATGAGACATTTATCAGCAGGGAACGTAATAGAACGATGTTTTGGATTAATTAAATCTAGATGGGCTATTTTACGTGATAATGCATACCATCCAATAGAATCTATGCCACGCATAATCATTGCATCTTGTTTGATGCATAACTTCATACGTACAACCATGACGGAAGACCCCCTTGATCAAGAAATCCTACAAATCACACCCAATTTGGAGACGTGATGTTTTTGAAGGAATGGTTTCTTACAGAAAGCCAATTATTCAAGATGTTTAGATTTACCAAACTCCTAAGGATTGTGTTCAAAAGACTTCAAATGTTCAGATTCAAAAAGGTGAAGAGGTTGTTTAGATCCGAAATTCGTTTCTAAAGACTAGAAATCAGAAAAGAAAGAACAAGAACAAGAACAAGAATAAAATAAAGAATGTTTGGATGCCTAAGGTATAAGTACCCAATGCATGTGAAAAGGTTCAAAAAGCTGGAGTCAAGAGTGTTCAAAGAAACTTCAAAAACTTCAAAAATGGTCCCTATGGTTTTCGAAAATATCAAGTTTAGTCCCTAAGTTCAAAAAACCTCACAGATGGTCCCTATGGTTTCAAAACTTTTAACATTTGGTCCTTTTCGCTAACTCCGTTAGCTTTTGGCTGTTAAGTGAAGGGCAATTCTGTCATTTCACTTCCACAGGGACCATTTATGAAGTTTTACCTTATTTTTTTTAAAAAAGAAATAAATATAATTATTTAATATTAAAGGGCCCCACCTTTCTCTCTCTCTCTCTCTCTCTCTCTCTCTAAATATAATGAGTAGTTGAATTTGCATCATCGTCACAAATCAACTAACTGATGCTTCCTCTCACCATCGGCGAACCCCCCTCTCCCCCTCCTCAATGTACATGTCTCTATTTTCTCTTATTTCTTTAGTAGTCAAAGTCTATCCAATGTCCATTCTTACGTTATATATATATATATATATATATATATATATATATATATATATATATATATATATATATATATATATATATATATATATATATCACTACCATTTCACTCCATATTTTCCACTCAAGGATTCCTTCGATTCAATAAACCCATCTCTTTAATCTTCTTCACTTCTGCTCATCAATGGCGTCCCCTGATTAATCTTCAGCTTTAGACCTCATCCGTCACCACCTTCTAATCGATGATCTATCCTTCCTTCAAACTTACTCTGGTCTCCCCGATAATGATTCACATAGTGTCCAGACTTCTGATTTTCTTTTCCCTTAAATTTCATCCAGTAGCTCATCTTCTTGTTCGTCTTCATCCCCTGTTTTTGAACCTTTCAGCAACTCCGTTTCTGATGAACAATTTGAATATAGCATGATGTGTGAACCTGCGTTCTGTAAAAATCCATGGAAACAGACTGGCGGTGGTAGTAGGGTTAGTGGGAATAGTTTTAAGGAAAGAAAACTATCGATAAAGAACAAAGGAAAACCGGGATCTACCCATTGACTAGGTTGCATCAGGTGTAGAAATGGAAAGATAATAGAAATTGGGTGGTGTTTGACAAGGGTCTATGGGGAACCATGAGTGACGAAAACATTTAATGGTGGTGGGTTATGACAGGAGGAGGCAGAGGGACTGTCGTCATCGATTTTGGTGGTCATCGTCACCAGTGAAGTGAGAAATTGGGGAGAGTGACGAGGGGAGGTGGTCTTGGGTGGTGAATGGAAGCCTTCTCCGGAGGGTTGTAGATGGTGGAAGAAAGAGCTCTGGCAGCAACAGTAGGGTAGGGATATTGGTTTCCAGTGGGGAAGAAGGTGGTGGCAGTGGTGGTGCTATGGTGGAGTAATGGTTGTTAAAGGTGGATAAAATAGGAGAAGAGTAAGGGAGGTCTTATAGATCATGTGTGTGTGAGAGAGAGAGAGAGAGATGAAGAGAGAGAAAGAGAGAGAGAGTGGGGCCATTTAATTAAATATTTATATATATATTTTTTAAAATAGAGAAACCCTCATAAATGGTCCCTGTGTATTGAAATGACAAAAATGTCCCTCACTTAACAGTAGAAAGCTGACGGAGTTAGGCGGAAGGACCAAATGTTAAAAGTTTTGAACCACAGAGACCATTTGTGAGGTTTTTTGAACTTAAGGACTAAACTTGATATTTTTGAAAACCACAGGGACCATTTTTGAAGTTTTATCATTCTTATTTTTCTTCAGATAAATATGTTAAAAGTTGGAGGAAAGATAAAAGAATATTTAGTTGGTTTAATGAAATTTTTAGAAATTTTTGTTTTTCAACTAAAAAGCGGGTATTATTTTCAGAAGATGATCGATTCTTTTTAAATAAATAGGTGTGCAAGAAACCAACTTCAATACTGAATCTTAAATGGGTACCAAAAGTTTCATAAAAGTTTTGTTCTTTATATAAAAGAAATCAAAATCAGGTGAAATCTTTAGAAAATTCAGTTAAAGATACGAAATTGTGTTGAAGAAATCAATTTTTATTGTTTTTCAAATGGTTGGAAATGACAAAATAGTGAAAAGTTGAAAAAATGGCTGAAAAGGAAATTTTCTGCAAAAAGAAGGCTGACATCTGACATATTTCAGCAAAAAGGGTGCAAACTGTCAGTGTACTGCAAACATAGGGTCGGATTCGGAATTATTACCAAAAAGATGTTACTTTCGGAAATTGGGAAAAAACTGTGAGTTCATTGAAACTTTAATGGTTAATTCAGAATTAAATACAGTTAATTAGTTTCGGAATTAAGGGTGACATTTGGCATATCCTTCAAACTTTAAGGGTTCCTTTCGCTAATGTAAAGTCACGATTGGATTTACTGATGGTCTCCGACAGTTCGCGTTCGGTTTGGTGTTCGGTATATTGAAGCCATTCGGAAACGGACGCAACAAATTCGGAATATATTATTAATCTCGGAATGTTCCGAGCGTTCGGAGGCGTTCAGAGTTCTAGGCTCAGAGGTTGCAAACGATTCGCATTCGGTAGTTCATAGGCGATCAGAAGTTAAAATCATACTCGGAAGTTCAAAATCAAAAACAAAATCGTCGGGATTTGAATTGCCGAACTGTTCAAACGGAATCGAGAATTGGAATTCGGAGTTCACTGTTCATCTCTGAAGCACTCCGAGCGCTCGGAGTTGTTCGGAGTTATGAAACTCGCAATCGCTTTCTGGAATTGATCGTCAACCGTGTTCATACTCCGAGTCATCGGAATCAATCTCTCGGATTCGAAATTAAATTTATGCGTTCGGAGGTTGCAATCGATTCGGAATCGGAGTTTCAGTCTCAATATTGTAGTCAGAATTTCAAAGTGTTCGAATCGGAACTTCACAATACGAACTTGGAATCTCGCAATCGGAAGTATTTGGTTTCATATCGGCAGTGTCTGAACTCACGTCTCGCCATTTAATTTTGACTTCCAAAAGTCAAAGGCGTGATTACTTCCGTTCATACGAAGAAAATGAGTTCAGTTTCAATTCCTATCCCCAAAGTTTATGCGAATTGTCAGTTTTAACCCCATATCTAAATTTCTTTTCAAATCCTTGAGATTTTACCATTTTAACCCTTTCTTTCCAAAATATTTTCATTTCTTATCATTTTCTTTGGTCTTATTCTTTTTAAATCATTCTAAGTAATTTCTTATTATTCTATTCTTTTTGTCTAATATTTAAAACCGAAAAATACAAAGTTAATTTTTATTATTTTTCTGGTTTTAATTTTTGAGAATTGGGTATATTCTAAAAAGATTTATTTCATCAAATCTGACGGGTTTTGAAGATCTATTTTGCCAAACTCGCTCCTTACGACAGAGGAAGTTAGATGACTTACTTTATGACATAACGAAGATTGTTTTTGACAAACCGTTATTTCGGTCAATAAAAAGTCAAACAAAAGTCAACAGCGGTCAAGATACTAGAAACCCTTTGATTTAATCATTATTATAATTATATGATTTTGTAAAATGGTTAAGGAAATCAATTTATGCCCCTTGAAAACCGGAAAGACTTGCACACTACTTGCCTCAAACCGAAAACGAGGTCAAGGCAAAAAACCCTGCAATCATGTCGACACTTCGGATCGCAAACGGCTTTCGGCCGTAAACGACTTCGGATGGCGAAAGGCCTCGGTCTTAGCTTCTCTGGTGGTGTTCTCAGCCAAAAACGCATGAATATTTATATAAGGTAAACCGAAACATACCTCATTCTTCACTTTCCAGCCGAAAACTTTCATTTTCCCTCTCAACTATCATCCAAAAATACTTTGAATCTCCTTAAGGATCTTGCCAAGAACACAAGTGTTCTTCATATCATTGATCTATCACCTTACAATTCCGGGATCTTCTACCAAAAACGCACACATCTTCTTGGTTTGTCCAAGAACACGAACATCATCAAGATCTTCATTGGGCCGAAAACCCAAGGCCTGGCCAAAAACACCTTGCAGCCCACGAATTCACTTCAAACACTCTTATTTGTAAGTGAAAGTTACAAATAAGTCTAATTTCTTATCATACTTATGATTATATTCACTATTTGTATACTTATATATTACGTGAAATGATTTTAGGACTCGTTTTTTCCTTGGGATCTAACTAGTGGAAATAACATCTTATATCGAACATTCAATCGAATCACCCCCATAAGGTGAGTTCATACTCCTACGTTTTTACTATTTTTCATAGTTTTAGGGGGGGGGGGGGGTGGGGGTGGGGAATACAGGTAAATCTTGTGTTATCATTCAAATAAATTCGAAACAGTTTTAAAAATGTTTCAAGCGATTTCAACTGATTTAAACTATTTTAAAAAGTGTTTTCAAACTACTTAAAGTGTTTTATACTTTTATTTTCCAAAATACATGTATATATATATATATATATATATATATATATATATATATATATATATATATATATATATGTATATATGTATATATAATTGAGATCTAACAGGTTTAGGATTGGTGTTTCCACCTTATCTCTTGTTCCTTTTCTGGTTGTGGACTAGGGTTTGAACCATTTGTCCGACTGTCTGTTTGATCTCAATTATATATATATATATATATATATATATATATATATATATATATATATATATATATATATATATATTGAACAAGAAACTTATTTAAATAAAGATTTACGTTTTTTTCGTAAACATGTTGAGTAAAAGGTATCATTCTCAAACTATTTCATTGTGTTATATAAACTATTAAATTACTAAGATTTTCATTTCATAAAGAACATGCATATAAACTATAATAGGTAGAGTTTAGGGAACACTAATACTATTTTACTAAGTCATGAATATCATACTAAAATGATTATTTAAATTATAATTATTGTACACTACTAGTACAATGTAATTCATACATTTACAAGTACAAAAGAACATTAGTATTCTCTTCGTGTCCAATTATACACGGTTGTGAGGTACTACTTGGTTGTACCCATCCGGGTACATGCTTCGAATTCTTATAATTTAGAGCCAGAGTCTCCTGGAGGGACAACGTAAGTTTATGTATAGATCTTTACGGGATTGACAATCATGCACCTTTCTATAAGCTATAGTGGGACCTGCAAGTCTAGGGGTGACAAACGTCATAACTTTTTCGATGCCTATAGAACATCGTGTTTTACCGGTCCAATTAAGAATGGTTATATAAAACTCACAATAGTATAACCTAAGTCATTTATTTTATGGGATCTCATAACTTCAAGTAGTTTTACTAAACAATAGAACTACACCACACAACTTTTCTAGTAACATGAACATATAGTTTAAAAGGGCCTATAATGCTAACTCTATGATTCCTTGGTTTATGCATCAACGTTATATATTAATAGGATCCGATAGGCAATAAAATGTGTGCTTTTCGCTTCATTTCATGTTCCTTGTTTGGTTGTGGGCTTAGAGTAGATTCACACAGTCTACTATCTATTCGATCTTGGTTATATATATATATATATATATATATGTGTGTGTGTGTGTGTGTGTGTGTATATATATATATATATATATATAGTCTGTATACACTAATTAATAATTGGGGGAAACAGGTATGGGACAGGTCATAACATACAAGTACAACATACTATTTTCTAGTACAAAAACATACTTTTCGGATGGAATGTTTAACTAAGTACATACACAAAGGATTGCATACAACTACAACAATATTACATTACTTTAAACTTCAATGTAGATGTCACTCAAAAAGGACCAATACTGTTAACTCTAAAATTACCTAGTGTACACACTAGGGTTATATACAAGGTAGATTCAACAAACAGTGGAATGTGTGGATTCTGCCTCATTTCCTGTTCCTTATCTGGTTGTGGACTTAGGGCGGAACCACACAATCGATTGTCTGTTCGATCTGTTGTATATAACTTGTATCTATTAGGTGATTGTAGAAGGAACTTTAGGTCACATTTTTCTTACATTAGATTACACTAGAAAATATTGGATTTATGGAGGAACATACTAAGTTTTTCAAGGAACAAAGAACATGTTTTCTAGAACAAAATACTTATGAACTCACCAACTTAAATGTTGATACACTTTCAAAATCACTTGTATTCTCAGGAAGCTAGTAGACAGGTACACACATAGGGATTCAGAAGATGGAGCATAGTAGCTTCATGTCTTTGTTTTGCTATTTACTTTTGGAGTCAGTCATATATGATTTGAATACAATGTAAACACTTTAATATTAATGCATGGATGTTGTTCCTTATTTTACTATTCTACAATTGTTGTGATACTGAGCATGACATCATCCGCACTCGGACGTTTCCACCGTTCTGGTTTGGGGGTGTGACAGATTGGTATCAGAGCATTGTTTATAGTGAACTGAGTATATAAACCCATAAAAGATATATAAATATAAATACAATAGGATAAAAACACTATGACCAAGAGTTATATTTTTAAAATATAAGTATACATACATACATATATACATCCTAGAACAAGTATCACAAGAAGAACGAAACATAAGTATTTAAATGTTGGACGCTATGGTCAAACCTGGACAATTATGTAATCATATCTGGGATAAATATAGCCTGATCAACTATATTTATTTGAGATACGACCAACATGTGTTTAGGAGTGATGTGGTTTTGGGAGTGATATGGTGTTGCAACATGCTTAAAACTTACCTAACTCTATATACAAAGGATCTCTAGAACAAAACATAAAGTTAAAATACTATAGGAGTATTTTATGATACTATAAGATAACAACAAGTTTAAAACTTCCCAAGTTCATACCATTAAAATACTATAGGAGTATTTTTAGGCACTATAAATAACTTATTTGAAAATTAAAAGAGCCTTACTGGTAGGATTATAATTTCGGAGTGTATACTCCCAAGGTTTTATATAATTGAGATTTTATAGACTTAGAATTGGTGATCTATGCTCTACTTCTTGTTCCTTGTTTGGTTGTGGTTTTAGAGTAGGGTCACTTATTTGAAGGTCTATTTAATCATAAATTATATACAACTTGTATACACTGCATGATTATAGAAGGACCCGGTAAGGATCACCCTATAATGTTTCAGTTAATCTTATAGATTCTTTAGACACTTCTATTCTCGCACGACAAACCTAGATAGATGTAACCACTCCAACATAACAGCCAATAGAGGAGTCAAGAAGGAACAAGAATAGATACATGAGGAGAATTCTGAGAAGGGTCAGCCGAAGAGACCAAATATCTAATGCGTCACACTAATAACTAATAAAACTAATATAACCTAGTAAGTTAATGAGTACACTACTCACACTACGTGTTAGGTTTATTTCATATTTCGTAACAACTTGTAACAGTTATTCATCTCATGGAAATTCATTCGAGGGTAGTCACTACTAATTCATAAGTTTATTTTATATAGACTTCCATTATGAATTGGTTTTAGAACACGATGAAAGTCGAAGCATGATACACTCAGAACTAGGATAACGTTTAATCAACACCCGACTTATAACCAATAATATAGACTTATCACCGTTTCATCTTGTAAACATTATAGCAAAAAGATGCCTCGCGATAGACCTATAAGGCGCGTAGTCAACAACACAACAGATAATCCACCACCGCCTCCACCACCACAACACAATCCTGTTGTTTTCCAGGTAGCGGTAACAGGCGCAACGACATCCACTATAACTCAAATCTGCGCAAGTGGTTCCTGTGGATTAGGTAGCGGTGCCCACCTAACTAACACCGGAGTTACCCACGGACACCCACATGAGTGTTCGTACAAGAACTTCATGAACTGCAAACCTAAATCCTTAAATTGAGATGGGGGAGTCATTGCTCTAATGCAATGGTTCGAGAAAACATAATCAATTTTCGAAATCTGCACGTGCCCAGAAGGGAGCAAAGTGAAATTTCCTTCCTGCACTGCACCTTCTCCGAAAGAGCCCTAACATGGTGGAATGGTTATGTTAAGTGACTGACCCTATTAGTGGCTAACTCAATGGGATGGGAGAACTCGAAAGAGATGATGATAGAAGAGTACTGCCCAAGAGGCGAACTACAAAAGCTGGAGCATGAGCTGTGGGATCTTACCATGGAAGGCTCAGACATAGTTTCCTACACTGACAGGTTTAGTGACCTGGCAACACTGTGCCTCAGGATGGTTACCTAGGAGAGTAAAAAGATAGAGAAGTGCATATGGGGGTTATCTCCCCAGATTCAAGGGAATGTACTTGATTCCAACCCAACTACCTTCGATAGCGCCAAACACCTGGCCCAGCGACTCATTGACCATGGAGTCTGGCATGGCGTGGTGGCCTCCGTTCTTGAGTCAACAAAGGGAGGATACGATAAATGAAAGTCGGGGAACAAGAGGAAGGGACAAACAACATAGGAATCCCCGCAGGAGCAACAAATAGTTAAGGATCATAAGATGAAGTATGATCACTAATTATCGGAACACTTTTACTGCTAGTACTCGCTTATTGTGGTACGATATGTTGTAGTAGTAATAACAAGGATAAACCTGAAAACACTAGAAAGTATACACAGAATGCACTATCGAGTATACATGGAATACACTATCGCTATAACAAACGCTTCTTTCGAATCGACTTAACACTTGTTTCTATAAGGAGTTCGACATCGTCATTCGACGTGGATTGGCATGTTCCTCACCATACCAAGTTTATGTACTGCGAAAACCCATTGCCTTAACTGACAAACTAACGAAACCCTCGTCACTCATAACGCCAACCCGACACAGACCTCAAAATCATCTTTCGTATTCTAAACCCCGAAGTACTCATGCGAGGAGTAATTTTCCCTCCGAAACCTTTCCAATGTATACCCACCAAACTGTTGGATAAGGTGTCTAAGTCCATAACTATTTCTGGTATGTACTTGACCCGACCCGGCATGGTCCATTTGGGTTGCATGGCACCATGCAATTGGATAGACTAAATGAGAGAAATAACACTTGGAGATTATTAATATATTATAAGTTCTAATATATTAATAATATTATTTGATTAGTTTGATCAAGAATTAATTTAGAATTAATTAAGTGATCAAAAGATAACTAATTAAATATATGGGTTGATTATATAAATCATCCATATCTTGTATAGTGGGCTAAAAGGCTCCATGGACCATCAAGTTGGGTTCCACCCATAGGATGCTCCATGGGAGTTACAAACCCATGGGTCATGGAAATGAAGAGTCATGACACATTAGGGTTTAACCCTAGATGTGTCAACACTATATAAGTAACATATCCTCCACCCAAAATCGGTTACACTAAGAAACAAGAGGGCTTGGCCGATTTTGAAGAAGTGAGTATTCTCTCATAAGTTCTTCCAAGAGCATTTGGTGTTGTGTGAAGCATTTGAGGCATCACACTTGGGGTGCTAGGCTCACAAGGTTTCAAGGAACACAAGCAACAACAAGGTAAGTTATTCTATCTATACTTAATGTTAAAATTGTTCCCCATGTATGCTAGATAGGAATATAACCTTGGAATTCAACTTTGCATGACAATTAGACAAACATAGATCCAAGGTTATTAGGGTTGCATGTACACTTAGGAAGTGTTAGAATGCTCAAAACCCATCAGTGGTATCAGAGCCTAGGCTTGTTTGTTCTTATTTGTGCTTAAAAGTTGAAAAACAGAATCGGAAATTTTGCTGTCTGCGAATGGACTCGTCGAGTCTATAGGGGGGACTCGTCGAGTCCATGAGTATCTTCAACCAACTCGGCGAGTCAGTTTATGCACTCGGCGAGTAGGGTCGAATGAGTGCAGAATTTCGATTCAGTTGCTGGAAAATGAATTAGAAACATTACCCTAAACTGTTTTGGTAATTGAAAAACTTGTTTTTGGTGGTGTAATGTCTTTGCTAATTCATTTACAACAACTAGTTATCAAAATTACAAAGTTTTATGTAATTTTTGATTGTGTTCATATTCATGTTCTTGTTCTTATGATGTTTTAGATGATCATAGGAATTATTTGTAACCTATTTGGTAGTTTAATTCTTGATCATAATGTGTTTTAATGGAGTCCATAACTTATCCTTAAGTTATGGAAAACCAAGAGTCACACTTGAGTTAAAACCATTAAGAAAAACACAAGAGTTAGAAAAATGAATAGTCTTCATTTTATTACTCTATTAAACTCATAAGTTACAAGAAATGAAAAGTTTTGAAAGTTACAAAACTTGCCCTCAAGTTTTGGAACAAGTAAAGTTAAGTTAAAACTTTAAGTTCCAACCCCTAGAATTTTAAAAGTTAAAATTCAACCCTTATACTTATATTATGATAATTTAATAATTATATATATATGTATAAGAATAAAGTCGTCTTACCGCTAGTACGCCTCATTCACGAAGCCGGTCTATAAGGTGGGTATAAGGTTGTTGCCTATAAAATGGTGACTTAATGGGTGAATATTCTCACCCACCGCTTGCTTGACTGGTGGAGGGTCGTTAGCCGAACGGGTAAGACAAGGACTTATAAATTCTCATTCAAAGTATGATGAATATAATAAAGTAACTAAATGTTTATTAAATTCCCAATCTTAGTTACTTTAGGAAAAATGTGAATAAGGTGCTAATCCATGAAATTACACTTTACACTTTGTCTAAGTTGTTGGTGGAGCGTGTGTGGTTAACCGACACACTAACTTGGACTTAACAAGGTAGGTAAAGGGTGACTTAAGGTTTATTATAGTATCGGTGGAGCGTGTGTGGCTTACCGGCACATCGATTGAGTGATAAACTTTAAGGGTACCAAGTGATTTGCATGGTTACTTCACACCTCGTTTTGTGATCCTCGGCATCCCAGTCACAAAACCTGGAGGGCACTTCCGAGATTGAAACATGCCTTTGAAAAGTTCATTGGATCTCAAAGAATCTAGGAATTTATAAAAACTAAATATCTAATATTTTGGTTTTCGTGGTGGAAAATGGTGAATCGTCATTCACCTACCTTTCAAATATGGTATAGCTTAGATTACGGCATACCTCTTCTAAGTTATATTATATTGTGATTGGATCCTAGCCTTAATATTGCATTTGTGTGTTTTATTAAGGACTCTCTTAAATCTAAACTAAACTTGCTCTTCTTTTTCAGATGTCTTCAAATAATGCTTCTGGCTCGAATCCTAATGGCTCCTTTACTCTTATGAGTCTGTGTGGGAAAGTCACCTTTGATGGATCCAACTTCAATAAGTGGATCAGAAACATCAGGATGATTACCCGCTACGAGGACAAAGAATATGTCCTTGACAAGGAGCTTAAGGAAATTGACGAGTCCACTGCAACTCCCCAGGAGATCGCTGACTTTCATACTCATGAAAGAGATGCAACCAAGGTGGCTTGCATCATGTTGGCCACCATGACAGCTGAACTCCAAAAGTCTTATGAAGACTTCTACCCTTATGAAATGCACCAAGATTTGATGGAAAGATACCATCAAAGTGCACGACAAGAGAGGTACGAAGTCATCTGCTCCATGATAACAACCATGATGAAGGACGGAGAGTCCGTCACGAGCCACATGCAGAAAATGCAAAGGTATGTGGATCGTTTGCTGAAGCTTAATGTGAACTTCCCTGAGGAGCTTGCAATAGATATCATTTTGCACTCCTTACCATCGTGCTATGATCAATTCCGCATGACATATCACATGAACAAGGAAGAGGTCACCCTCAGCAAACTTCAGGGACTTCTCAAGACCGCAGAAACAGGTCTTAAGGGGAAGTCGGTTGTTATCACTCCTACTCCAGACTCAACTCCGGTCTTGGCAATTGGGAAAAGTCGAGGGAGGAAGAGAAAGAGATCTTCGAAGGGTACCAAGGCTCGGACCCTTGATGGCTCTTCTTCAAGTGGAACCAAGAAAGGTTTCATTACTCCTTCTTCTGACCCAAAAGAGGCTGAATGCTTCTATTGCCATGAAAAAGCTCATTGGAAGCGAAACTGCCCAAAGTACCAGCAGGATGTAAAAGATGGGAAAGTCAAACCCAACCATGCAGGTATTTACACTATCATATCTAATAACTCACCCCATTCGAAATCTTGGGTCCTTGATACCGGTTGCGGTATTCATATTTGTTGTGACTTGCAGGGACTAGGAAGAAGTGAGAATGTGGAGCAAGGAAGAATAAACTTAATCATGGGGAATAGGAAAGTTACACCTGTCACCAAGATTGGAGTTTATACTTTATCGCTAAGTAGTGGGTTAAATTTAGATTTGAATAAATGTTGTTATTCGCCAGAAATGGCAAGAAATATTATTTCCTTTCATGCATTGTACAAACAAGGTTTCACCTTTTTGTTTGATAATGAAGTTGGTTCGATTAATGCTTTCTTTAATAATGTACTCTATTTTAAAGCATTACCTTGTGATGGTGTGTATGAAGCTGTATCTATTGTAGATAACTTAGGAAATAATGTTTTGTGTATTGATTCTACTAATAATAATAACTTGGATAAAGCATCATTATGGCATTGTCGTCTTGGACATATAAGCAAGAAACGCATAGGCCAACTCCAAAAGGATGGAGTCTTGGAGTCGTTTGACCTAAAGTCAAATGATAGTTGCGAATCATGCTTACTTGGAAAAATGACAAAGTCACCCTTCACAGGCTCGTGTGAAAGGGGTGAAGGTTTGTTGGACCTTATACACACGGATGTGTGTGGACCATTCAAACATGCCACAAGAGATGCTAATCGTTATTATTTGACTTTTACTGATGATTACAGTAGATATGGATATGTCTACTTAATCAAGCATAAGTCAGAGACTTTCGAGAAGTTTAAGGAATTTAAACAGGAAGTCGAGAATCAATTGGGCAGGAACATTAAGATGCTTCGATCCGATCGAGGTGGTGAGTATCTTAGTTCAGAGTTCCTCGACTATCTAAAGGAATGTGGGATTGTCTCACAATTGACACCTCCCAGGACACCGCAGTTGAATGGTGTGGCTGAGAGGCGTAATCGAACCTTATTGGACATGGTTCGTTCCATGATGAGTCGAGCTTCGCTACCAATCTCATTCTGGGGGTATGCCTTAGAGACTGCCGCCCATATCCTTAATCTAGTCCCTACAAAGAAAGTTGCCAAAACTCCTCACGAGATGTGGATTGGTAAAGTACCTAAACTAGACCACATCAAGATTTGGGGTTGCGAGGCTTTCGTGAGACGCGAGACTCATGATAAGCTCGAACCCCGAAGCGAGAGGTGTATTTTCATCGGCTACCCACAGCAATCCTTTGGTTACCTCTTCTACAGACCTAGTGACAATGTGGTCTTTGTAGCAAGGAGAGGAGTCTTTCGAGAAAGAGAGTTTATAAGCCAAGGAGACAGTGGGAGGAAAGTTGATCTTGAAGAAATTCAAGAGTCAAGTGGTGAAGGAACTTCAAACTCTAGCCCTCAACCTGAGGAGGAAACTCCTGTTGAGCCAATTGATGAATCTGTACCTCTGAGGCGTTCCACGAGAGTTAGGAGTGCACCTGAGCATTACTATGGATTCCATATTACTGCAGAAGGTGAGACACTTATTAGTGATGAGACACTAGTAAGTCAAGATGACCCTAACAGCTACGAGGAAGCCATGGCGGGCCCCGAGTCTGCCAAATGGAAAGAGGCTATGGATAGCGAGATACAATCCATGTATGACAATCAAGTTTGGAACTTGGTTGAGAATGTACCAGGTCGAAAGACTGTAGGGTGCAAATGGGTCTTCAAGAAGAAGACCGACATGGATGGTAAAGTACACACTTATAAGGCTAGACTGGTTGCAAAGGGCTTCTCTCAAATTCCTGGAGTGGATTATGATGAGACCTTTTCTCCGGTAGCCAAGATTAAGTCTATTCGGGTTCTGTTAGCCATAGCCGCATTTCATGACTATGAAATTTGGCAAATGGATGTCAAAACCGCTTTCCTTAATGGGAAGTTGGCTGAATATGTTTACATGAGTTAGCCAGAGGGTTTTGTCAGCAACAAGTACCCTAATAGAGTGTGTAAGCTTGAGAAATCCATTTATGGATTAAAGCAAGCACCTCGCAGATGGAATCTTTGCTTTGATGAAAAGGTCAAGGAATTTGGCTTTTCTAGGAGTGAATATGAATCTTGTGTATATGTCAAGGCTAGTGGGAGTATAGTTAGCTTTTTGGTATTGTATGTGGATGACATACTACTCATAGGAAACGACATTCCAACCCTGCAGGAAGTAAAGTCCTGGCTTGGAAAGTGTTTCGCTATGAAGGACCTTGGTGAAGCTGCCTATATTTTGGGGATAAGGATCTTGAGAGATCGGAGTAAAAGACTAATTGGACTTAGTCAAAGTACCTACTTGGAGAAGGTTCTGAAGAGATTCAGAATGCAAGACTCCAAGAAAGGAGAGTTGCCCATCCAGAGTAGTGCCAAGTTGAGTAAGACACAAAGCCCTAGCACTGAGGCTGAGATAGCAGAAATGAGTCGAGTACCTTATGCTTCGGCTGTAGGTTCGATCATGTATGCTATGACGTGTACTCGACCTGATGTAGCCTTTGCTTTGAGCATGGTTAGCAGGTTTCAGGGGAACCCTGGCAAGGCACACTGGACTGCGGTAAAGAATATTCTCAAGTACCTACGAAGGACTAAGGACTGGGTCCTTACCCTCGGTGGGAGTGATGACTTGAGAGTTGTAGGGTATAGTGATGCTAGCTTCCAGACTGATAGGGATAACTTCCGCTCTCAGTCGGGCTGGGTCTTTACCCTAAATGGAGGAGCAATTTCTTGGAAGAGTTCCAAGCAAGAGACAGTGGCAGATTCTACTTGTGAATCAGAGTATATTGCAGCTAGCGAAGCGGCAAAGGAGGCGTTATGGCTGAGGAACTTCATTGGAGACCTTGGAGTTGTACCAGCTATTAAAGAGCCAATGGAAATTTTCTGTGATAGTGAAAGCGTTGTTGCCTTAGCCAAGGAACCAAGGGATCACGGGAGATCTAGACACATCGACAGAAAATACCATTTTATCAGACATCGGATCGAAGAAGGACTCCTCGTGGCAAAGAGGGTATCATCAGATGAGAATCCGGCAGATCCCCTCACGAAGGGACTGACTCGGGTTAAGCATCTCCAGCATGCTCGGAGCATAGGGCTGAAGGATGATATTAGATTTAGTAGTTAGATAATCTCGAAATTTGTAAAGTGTAATTGACATTTGATGATGAATAAAAGTGTTTTATTTATGAGTAAAGTGTTGCTATCTCTTGTCGATCGTTTACTATATTTCTTTTGCATGTTTTGACTTCCAGAATAATTTTGTTTGGTATAACATATTATTCAAACCTCCACAGTCGATCATATGTCGGAAGTAGGTATGAATCAAGACTGTCATGTTTGGTTGTAGAGGTCTGGGACAAGGCTACAACGATCATGAGTGCTCATAAGTTCTGAGCATTGGACTCAACCCACGCTCACTGGAATCACTTCATGGAATTCTATCTCGAGTGATCATGAGACGGTAATATCATATAAGTCTTTAAACCTAGAGATATGATTTGTTACTTACAAGTTGGTTATGCATTGATTGTACCAAAAACGCATTGGTAACTCGATGTTATAAAATCGCGCTCTTATGTGTAATTCAATGAGTAGTAGAACAAACATATGAGTCGAAGTTTATCTGTTCCTTCTTGGATTAGAAGCTGATATCTGGGCCCCTCGATGATTTTGTTTTGACCTATGTACCGGGCCCGGTCAGAACTAAATTGATGTGTTCAATGAAGTTCTTTGTCAAACAAATCGGAAATCGGGAAACAAATGTTGAACAATAAGTAAGACATTGTTCCATGTATTTGTCCGACTGATATCTAGAACAGAGGATTATATGATCACTTATCTTAAATGGCGTACCATCATCTTCTCAGTTTCGAGAAACCTTGTAAAGAGCTACGATTGCCGATCGGTTCCTGAAGTCATACTTGCAGTAATAGTTATTAGACTTATCCAAGTGGGAGACTGTTGGATAAGGTGTCTAAGTCCATAACTATTTCTGGTATGTACTTGACCCGACCCGGCATGGTCCATTTGGGTTGCATGGCACCATGCAATTGGATAGTCTAAATGAGAGAAATAACACTTGGAGATTATTAATATATTATAAGTTCTAATATATTAATAATATTATTTGATTAGTTTGATCAAGAATTAATTTAGAATTAATTAAGTGATCAAAAGATAACTAATTAAATATATGGGTTGATTATGTAAATCATCCATATCTTGTATAGTGGGCTAAAAGGCTCCATGGACCATCAAGTTGGGTTCCACCCATAGGATGCTCCATGGGAGTTACAAACCCATGGGTCATGGAAATGAAGAGTCATGACACATTAGGGTTTAACCCTAGATGTGTCAACACTATATAAGTAACATATCCTCCACCCAAAATCGGTTACACTAAGAAACAAGAGGGCTTGGCCGATTTTGAAGAAGTGAGTATTCTCTCATAAGTTCTTCCAAGAGCATTTGGTGTTGTGTGAAGCATTTGAGGCATCACACTTGGGGTGCTAGGCTCACAAGGTTTCAAGGAACACAAGCAACAACAAGGTAAGTTATTCTATCTATACTTAATGTTAAAATTGTTCCCCATGTATGCTAGATAGGAATATAACCTTGAAATTCAACTTTGCATGACAATTAGACAAACATAGATCCAAGGTTATTAGGGTTGCATGTACACTTAGGAAGTGTTAGAATGCTCAAAACCCATCACAAACATATCAGGAATACCACTCGTGCAGCAGGTCAAGTTCAAGCACAAAGGCTAAGGATGAATACAGTTAACCTATCACTACTAAGTGCATATGTGAGAGTGATATATAATTAAGATTTTGCAGACTCAGGTCTATCTCCTGTTCTTTGTCTGGTTGTGGGCCTGGGGCAGATGTTGCACATCCAACTGTCTTATTAATCTTATTTATACATGACTTGTATACACAAGGTGGCGATAGATGAACCAGGTGTGAGTCTTACCATGAACATCATGACAAGGCTAACCAGGACTACAAGTGAGCATCCCACCATTAGGGAAAAATAGTCAAGTAAGCTAAAACTACATACTCCTTACCGATCAAAACAACAGATGCAAATAGTGGAGATCCACTAGAGCATCAAGCGAAGACCTGATCTTACAAGAGAAAGAACCAATCTGCGAAGTCCCACTCAGAATTCTAATTTCGGGATGAAATTTCCTCTAACGGGGGGATAATGTGACAACCCGTTATTCCGGTCAACAAAAAGTCAAACAAAAGTAAAAAACGATCAAGTTACTAGAAACCATTTGATTTAATCATCATTATAATTATTTGATTTTGTAAAATGGTTAAGGAAATCAATTTATGCCCCTCTTTGAAAACCAGAAAGACTCGCACACCACTTGCCTCGGACCGAAAACGAGTTCTCGGTCAAGGCAGCAAGCCCTTGCAATCATGTCGACACTTCGAACCACAAACGACTTTCGGCCGTAAACGAATTCGGACCGCGAACTGCCTCGGTCTTAGCTTTTTGGGTGGTTCTCGGCCGAAAACGAATTGATATTTATATAAGGTAAACCGAAAACATACCCCATTCTTCACTTTCCAGCCGAAAACTCTCATTTTCCCTCTCAAGTATCATCCAAAAATCCTTTGAATCTCCTTAAGGATCTTGCCAAGAACACAAGTGTTATTCATATCATCAAACTATCACCTTCCTATTCCGAGATCTTCAACCAAAAATGCACACATCTTCTTGGTTTGACCAAGAACACGAAGAACATCATCAAGCTCTTCATTGGGTCGAAAACCCAAGGGCTGGTCGAAAACACCTTGTAGCCCCACAAATTCACTTCAAACACTCTTATTTGTAAGTGGAACTTACAAATTAGTCTAATTCCTTATCATACTTATGATTATTCACTAATTGTATACATATATATTACATGAAATGCTTTTAGGTCTCGTTTTTGCCTCGGGATCTAACTAGTGGAAATAACATCCTATATCGAACCTTCTATCAAATCACTCCTATAAGGTGAGTTCATACCCCCTACGTTTCTACTATATTTCAATGTTTTAAGGGGGGGGGGGGGGGGGGAGGGAATACAAGTAAAAACACAAGTAAATCTTGTGTTATCATTCAAATAAATTCGAAATGGTTTTAAAAACATTTCACATGATTTTCAAAGGATTGCATACAAATACAACAGTATTACATTACTTTGAAAGTTTAATGCAGATGTCACTCAAAAGGTACCAACACTGTTAACTCAACAATTACCTAGTGTATACACCAAGGTTACATACAAAGTAGATCCGACAAACAGTGGAATGTGTGGATTCTACCTCATTTCCTGTTCCTTGTTTGGGTGTGGACTTAGGGCATAACCATATAATCGACTGTCTGTTTTGTAACGATGAGATTTTCAAAACAAAATTTTCATTTTTCAACAACCAAGTTTATGTAAAAATATTCTCAAAAGTATTCAACAATAGTTATCAAAACATAACATATCCCAAGATCTCAAAAATCAAATCCTTCCTCTGATGTGTACGGGTCACGCTGACGCCTTTCCACGGTCCTCGCTAGTACCTGAGATAGAAAACACAACAATTGTAAGCATAAAGCTTAGTGAGTTACCCAAAATACCACATACAACATATACGCCACTCGAGGCTACTGTACGACCCTCCGGTCGAGGTGTCTCAGCGGGACCCTCCAGTCCCGTAGCTTGTTGGGCCCTTCGGCCCGGTCTGAATCGTTGGACCCTCTGGTCCGGTCTGTATCATTGGACCCCCCGGTCCGGTCTATAAAATCATATAACATATAAATATCACGTAGCACATAGATTCACATAATCTCATACATAGTACATAAGACCCTCCGGTCCACATAAATACCACTCTAGGTAACGTATAGTGAGAAGAATCACCTCGCGTAGCTCGGTGACTCGTAAATCTCGAAAATCTCGGACTCCGTGGGATAAGATCTAGCCTCTGCCTAATCATATGAAATAAACACTCGGCATCAACACATTTCCCAAGGCTAGACCATCCTTTCTCTTAATACTCTAATGAGGGTAAAAGACCATTTTACCCCTCACATGGCTCAAATACCCTAAAGTTGACCAAACCCTAAAAGTCAACAAAAGTCAACCCTTCGGGTTACGCTGCGCATACCAAACATGTACGCTGGGCGTAACCAATACCTTCAGAGAATCAGGGTGCGCCACCCCTACGTTGCGCGTACTGGAATTACACCCGGCGTAATACCAAATTTCAGTCCTTCAGCTCTTGAGGTCTTAAACAGTTAAGACCCACGTCCAACTTTTAGATCTGACCATTTCTAAGCGTCTTAAACCATAATGTCGATGACTTTAAGCCTTTGCATGGCTGAATAAGTCACTAGCACCCAAAACATTCCATTCTCTAACCTTAGAGAGCATAATACTCAAGCATGACCTCCTATCAATGAACAAGATGGGAACTTTATGGATCTAGACCACAAATACTACTGAAAAGTGACAAATCTCGGACCATGGAGCACCTTACACTCATAAAGTCTCCACCATTGGGGTTTTTAACCCTAGAAATGGCACATGCAACAACAACCAAAAAGAAGAGGAAAGTTTTGAACTTTATACCTCTAAAGATCTCATGCAACTCCTTTCTCTATAGATCTCAAATCCAAACTTGCACTTCAAGCTTTTAGTCTCCACAAGCTCCTTTCTTCCTTCTTCACTAACACACCAAGGCATTATTAGCTCCAAGAACACACACACACACTCACTAAGGACGATGGAAGGCTCTCTCACTTAGGGTTTTACTCACTGATATGGAGGCTGAGAAATGAGGCTTAGCATCCTTTAAATAGTTCACAAGTCTTATTAGGGTTATGCATCTAGGCCGGGTATGCCCAGCGTAACTATGGGTACGCCCAGCGTAACTATGGGTACGCCCAACGTACCTTAGCGACTCTGTGTCCAAAATAAGCACATGAGTACGCGCAACGTACCCCTTTGGTACGCCCAACGTACTCACTTGCAAGGCTTCTTCCACTCAAGGACCAATCATGACCAATTGAGAAAGAATAAGGGTGGAATAAATGTACCTGAATCTCGGGGTGTTACATGTTTTAACTGTATTGTATATAACTTGTATCTACTAAGTGATTGTAAAAGGAACTTTTGGTCACATTTTTCTTACATTTGATTACACTAGAAAATATTGGATTTTCTAGAGGAACATACTAAGGTTTTCAAGGAACAAAGAACATGTTTTATAAAACAAAATACTTATAAACTCAACAACTTAAATGTTGATACACTTTCAAAATCACTTGTATTCACAGGAAGCTAGTAGACAGGTACATACACAAGGATTCAGAAGATGGAGCATAGTAGCTTCATGTCTTTGTTTTTCTATTTACATTTAGAGTCAATCATATGTGATTTGAATAGAATGTAAACACTTTAATATTAATGCATGGATGTTGTTCCCTGTTTTACTATTCTATAATTGTTGTGATACTGAGCATGACGTCATCTGCCCTTGGACGTTTCCGCCGTTATGGTTTGGGGTGGGACATTGTTGGTGATTCTTCTTAACTTTCCAGATTCTCTCCATGGTATTTATTGAAGATTTAATGGGGGTGATGATTATTCAAGGGGGAGTTTGTATTTCGAAGATGATATTTGTTTCTTTCGCTTTGAATACCACATGTGCTGATGAGTCTCACAATTTAGGGGGAGAAATGCCAGGAATATCGAAAATCGTGATCTTCATCAGTTTCATTATCTAGGGGTAGATTGCTGAGTATATTAGATATTGAAACTGACTTGGCATGTTTGGTTATTTAGGGAAGCCTTTTTAGGATTAATCGTTTAGTGATTCCCTACGGTGCCTTTATAGTAAAAGTTCTTCATTGAGCTCTTCTAAGACATTAGTTTTATATTTTGGTAAATATTTTATGTTCCCTATAAATAATCATTGGGTTAGCTTTTGATAAACGCTTTTTCATGATTAGGGTTTTCTTTGTACATTCATATCATAATCAATATACACAAAACCTTTATCAGATTATTTGCATGTTATGGTGATTGATTCTTGATTGTTCTTGATATTCCACATTCGTCATTTGGGATTTATTCCTATCACACACCTCATCCATTTTTAACATTACATTGGAAGCTACACCACCAAGTTCACCAAACCGCCGCTAACGGTCATGCCGCCGCCATTATCAGACCACTGCCTTAATGTTGTTTCCGCTCTCTAGGAATCTGATTCACTTCCTCTTCCATTCTGAATCAACTTCTACATCTAATGGCATGGGATCTGAATTTGAAGTTGAAAGCCACTATATCTAGTTCTTGATCTCCACAAAATAGGTCACAAATCTGGTGAAATGTCCATCAGAATACAATACCGGTGGAGGTGTAAAGGAGGTTAAGTAGGATTTCCGGTTCCTAGATGCGTCACAGAACAAAGATAGCAACAACGAGATCGAAAATACCAAACTAATTGTACCTAGAGTTGTCAAGTCTCCAGATCTGGATTTGTTGTAGAAATCAAATAAACAAAAAGTTATCTTTACAATCGATAAGCAGAAAAGTCAAATTTTTGAAAAAACGATCTGACTTGAGAGATACGAAGATTTCGTGTCATTTTTTTTTCCGGAAAACGATTACAAATATGGCGGATTTTTCATTTTTGATAACTTTCAAAAAGCCAGATATTCTTCATCCCTTGTTAGCTTGCTTTCATCTGGCTTGATCTGTTTGAAAGTCAATAACGTACAAGTTTATCAAGTTAAGGTACAAGTTCTTTCTCTTTATTAAAATGAATAATCTCTTTTCTTGTACATTAATCGGCCTCTTTTATTAAACTAAAAACTTAGATTTTCGTTATTGTCAACACACATCTGTATACAGTCTTTTATTAAAATCACTCATATTCACTAAAGGACAAATAACTATTATTATTGACAAATCTTTCCAATGTGTCTTTTTCAAACAAAAGAGATATAATATACTTATAAACTTATAATATCATATTTGGATAAGTGAACTCTAATATAACTTAAACAACACAAGATCAATAAAGATACAAATATTTCACTTTTTATTTTGAATAAAGATTATATACAATTTGTTTTACAATAAGAAATTTCTATAATAAAACAATAGATTTTCTCATTAGTTTACTTATATTATATAAATTTTATAACATGTCATGAGAGCCTTTTTTGAAGTTAAAATACATGTGATGAGAGTGTGAAAAAAAAATATAATTGAATTTAAATAAATGATTGAGTTTTTAGAAAATTGAATCTTGTCTATATAAATCATATGTGATTAGATACATATAATCACATGTGATTATATACACTAAAACAACTATTAAATTAAGAACACGAAAACAAATATTTTCCACATAAACCATATGCGATTAAATACACATAATCTCATGTAATTAAGTACACGACACTAATTATACATTTAAATCATATGTGATAAAATACATGTAATCACATTTGATTATATGTATCTAATAACATATGATTTATCTGGACAACATTCATTTTTGCTTTCACGATTCAGTAATTTTTCTCTTGTATGTAATCACATGTGATCATATGTATCTAATCACATATGATTTATACGGACAAAAAGGAATATTGTCCATATAAATGATATGTGATGAAATACATATATAATCACATGTGATTATATACACAAGAACAACTATTGAATCAAAAACGGGAAAGCACATATTTTTTTGCATAAATCATATGCGGATAAATTCATATAATCACATGTGATTAAGCACACGACACTAACTATTGAATTTAAAATGAAAAAAATGAATATTATACATTTAAATCATATGTGATTAAATACATGTAATCACATTTGATTATTTGTATCTAATCACATATGATTTATTTGGACAACATTCCTTTTTTCTTTCTCAATTCGGTAATTTTTCTTTTGTATTTAATCACATGTAATTATATGTATCTAACCACATATGATTTGTATGGACAAGAATGAATTTTGTCCATATAAATCATATGTGATGAAATACATATATAATCACATGTAATTATATACAAGAGAACAATTATTGAATCAAGAACACGAAAACAAGTATTTTTCATATAAATCATATGTGATTAAGTACATATAATCACATTTGATTAAATACATGAGACCAACTATTTAATCGAAAATATGAAAATGAATATTGTCCACATAAAACATATGTGATTAAATATGTATCTAATCACATATTATTTATGAGGATATTATTCAGTTTCACTTTCTCGATTCAATGGTTGATGTCATTATTTAATCACATGTGATTAAATTATATGTATCTAATAACATATGATATATATGGACAATATTCGTTTCACATTTCTGATTCAATATTTGTTCTTGTCTATTTAATCACATGTGACTACATGTATGAAACCACATATGATTTATGTGCGCAAGATTTGTTTTTTGTGTTTTTGATTCAAAGTTATTCTTAGTCCATAGTAACCATATGTGATTAAATACATGTAATCACATATGATTATATTCAATCATATTTGGTTGCAAATAGTAGGTTGTGGTGGTATGGTGGAGATGGGTGGTGGTGAAGGTGAGGGAGGACGGTAGGGGTGGTGTTGACGGGTGGTGGTGGTCGTGGTTGTGGGTGATGAGTGATGGGGGTCATGGGTGATAGTTGGTTTATGATGGATGTGGGTGGTGGTGATGGTGGTGCAGGGTGGTCGTGGTTATGGGATTAGGGTGACAAATGGTAGGTGGGTCAGTTATGGTGGTGTTGATGGGTGGGTGATGTAGGGTGATGGTTGCATGTGGTACTGTTGGTGGTGGTGGATGGTGGTGGTAGTAGGTGGGTGGTGAGTGGTGATGGGAGTATGTGGTGATGATGTTGGTGGGTGGTGGTGGTGGTTTTGGTGGGTTTTGGGTAGTAGTAGTGGTGGTGGTGAGTAGTGATGATAGGTGGTGGAGGCAAGTGGTGGTGATGGATGATGGTGGGTGGGTGGTGATGTTGGTAAGTGGTGGTTATTGGTAGTGGCAGGTGTTGGTAATGGTGATGGGTGGTGGTTGGTGGTGAGGGTGGGGGTGGCGGGTGGTAGTGATGTTGGTGGATGGTGAATGGTGGTGGTAGTGGCTTTGGTCGGTGATGGGTAGGGTAGTGCTGGTGGGTAGTGAGTGGTGTAGGTTGGTGGTGGGTGGTGGTGGTGGTGATGGTGCTGGTGATGGAGGTGGTCGGTGGTTGGTGGGGATGGTGGTATATGTGGTGGGAGGGGGTGGTTGTGGTGGGTGGTTGTAGTGACAGGTGGTGGTCATAATGGTAGATGGTGAGTGGTGGGGATGGTGGTGGTGGGTAGTGGTAATGGTGGTGGGTTGTGGTTTTGGTGTGTGGTGGTGGGGGTGATGGTGCTGGGTGGTGGTGGTCAGTAGTGATGGGTGGTGGTAGATGGCGGTCGTGGTTGGTGATGGCGGGTGGGGATGATGATGGTGGGTGGTTGTAATGCCCATAGATCCGGGCTAGTCAATTTAGAGATAATAGGGGTCGAAAATGACTTTTTGACAATAGATTATTTAGAATAAATAATCTTAACTAAGTTGTAGAATACGTCTCAAGGGTTCCGTACATATAACATATAAAGAACATTGAAATCCGAGTTGTAACGAAGAAGATATGGTCCGTCGAAGTTTTTAGGCAAAACCAGCACGACACCGGGAGACGTAAATAGTGAATTTACGATAGTGGAATTTTTAGCCTTAGTAATCTAAACAAAAGTCGTAGAATATGTTAAACTGAGAGCATCCATAAAAAGAACACCCAAATCTGACTTTGTATGAGGAAGTTATGAATTTTCTAACATTTGACATAGCAGTGCACGACCCGAAACTCGAATTTTAGTTCGAGCGGTTTTTGGACTACGTGACCTAAATCAAAGTTGAAGATCTCATTAATAGGAACTCATCTATAAAAAGACAGAGAAAACGGAGTTCGTATGTAGATGTTATAAATTTTACGCGGACATTTAAAAATTTAATCTCCTCGTACTGTTAAATTTAAGGTTGGTCGAGAATTAGCCGACGAAATCAAAATGAAAGTTGTAGATCTTATTTTTACCTACGCATGGATATAAAGAACATCAAAAATGGAGGTCGTATGTGAAAGCTACGAATTTTAGAAGTCGGGAGTGTGCTGTGCGAAAATGAGTGATGTGGCACAATCTTGGCCATTGCTTTCTCCCCAAGTCTTTGAAGGGTCCAGTTAATGGTTTGGTCTAGGATTTCATTGTGTTTTGTTTGGTATGAGTCTGTAATAGTGTTTATGATCTGTTTAATTTGAATTAGTCATTTTGTATGTTCACGACCGTAAACACGTTTACGGCCGCATACTCTGTTTGCTGTCCAGTTGAGTATATAGTGGAGGTGTAAGTCATTTGTGGTTGTTGATGCCTAGCAGTTCACGGCCGTAACCTAAGTTGCACATGACGATTATTGAATAGAAGCGTTTGCAAGCTCAGTTTCTCTTCATCTCTTTCTTACTTTGATTGTTTATCGTTTGATTACAAGTAAAGATCTTAATTCGGACCTTACAATTGGTATCAGAGCAAGAACCAGTGTCAAACTTCATTAGATTGAGATTTGGGGCGTTTAATCTGTTATTTCCGCTGTTCGAACTTTGGTTTCTGTGTTCTAGTGGTTGAAGGATATAATTTTATACCAAAAAACGTGTTTTTGAAAGCTTTCTGGGAGTTTGCTGCCAACCGTAAACCTTGTTTACGGTCGTAAAATCAAGACACTCTTAAACTGTAAACTTTGCATACTCAAGAACCATAATCAGGGTGTCAAAAATCTAAGAACAGTAAACATATAATCAGTAAACTCGCAAACCGCAAACTCAAACAGCAAACTTACAAATCGCAAACACAAAAACCGTAAACCTAGTTTACGGTCGTAATATCGTCAACCGTAAACTCAATTTACAATTGTAATCAATTAACTTCTACCAACCGTATATTAAAAAAAACTCATAATTGCTTTAATTTCAAATGGAATCTCAAAGTCAAACTCATTTTCAAGAACTTGATGCTGTCATGGGCACCACTACGCGAATTCCAAGGTTAATGTCTGCTGATGGTTTTCCCGAGTGGAAGTACAGAATAGAGAAATACATAAAAATAAAAGACTTCAAGATCTGGAAATGCGTCATCAATGATCCAGTCAGAATAACCACTACAGTTGCAGGGCAAGTGGTTGACAAGAAGATAGAAAATTACACTGATGAAGACTTCGAGAATGTGGAAGAGCAGGAGAAGGCTTTGGCTATCTTGACCATGGCCCTGTCACCAGATATTGCTCAAGGTTTCAGAGAGTATACGTATGCTAAGTCTTTGTGGGAAGCCCTAATTGAGATTTATGAAGGGAACGAAGACATGCGGGAGAGTCGCCAAGACATGCTGCGACAACGATTCAATATGTTCAATTCTGTTCTTGGAGAGACTCTTGAAACACAGCTGCAGCGGTTCACATCTCTCAATACTGAAATGACTGTGGCCGAGATTTTCTATACAAAGTCAGAGATAAACAAGAAACTACTAAATTCTCTCCCAAAATCTTGGGACATGAATGTAGCTGTCATCAAGAAGACTAAGGATCTCAGCCGTCTCTCTCTCGCTGAAGTGATGGTAGTCATCAAGGCGTGTGATATTGATGACAAGCAGCGGGAGATCAACCATGTGAACTCGTACTCAGTTGCGAACCTTGGCATCTATTATAACAATGCTCTTTCATCCTTTTCTTTTTCTCTTCCTTCTGCAGGTCAATCATTTACTACTCCGCAAGCTCAGATTCAGACTTTTCCCACTCCATCAGCTTCCTCTGCATCAACCATGCCTTTCTCGTAGAATCAATCGTTTTTGGCTTCTCAAGCTGCTTCATCCTCAAACTCTGTTTGCTGTGTAGTCGAGTATATATAGTGGAGGAGTAAGTCATTTGTGGTTGTTGATGCCTAACAGTTCACGGTCGTAACCTGAGTTGTACCTGACGATTATTGAATATAAGCGTGCGCAAACTCATTTTCTCTTCATCTCTTTCTTACTTTGATTGTTTATCGTTTGATTACTGGTAAAGATAGTAATTCGGACCTTATAGTCTTGCCACTAGATTGTGACATTTGGCACCAAGTTCATACATTTTCACCCTATAAATAGAACCTCTCCCACCCTCATTTTCTTTACACCTTTCCCATTCTTTCTTCTCTTTACTCTCTCTAGCTCCGAAACTCCCTTAAAAGCCTGGGGAACCTCCCTAGAACGAGGCGGAAGCCCCATAGTGCTCGATGGCTCCGAGACCTGCTCCAAGCAAAGCCCGATTTTCTATAAAACCCGCAGTAAGTGAGCTACGCCTACACTATTTTTAATATAGCTTTTATTTAATTATAGTAACGTTATTAAGAACTTATAATAAGTAATAATAGCTAGACTATTAATTAGTCTCAGCGAATAATATACTAAACTCTAGTGGTAATAATATTAGGTTTCGTCGAAGGAAATTTTTTTAAAGTAAATGAAGCGCTGTCCGAGTACCAAGTCACCACCTTATCAAGTGAGTGCATAGTTACTTTCAGCTTACACATAGATATGAAGTATTTTATATAAATTACATGTTGTGTGTGCATATTATATGTATACATTTTATCTATGTTGGATGACCAATTTTATACATGTTTTAAATGATTTAAACTGTATATGTATTTTATATCTACAAAATGTTTTTGGTAAAACATGGGTAGATGTAATAGTTGCTGTGTGACAAAATAAAATAATGAGAGGCCTCGTTATAGATGTTATTGATGATCCATTCATCTAGCAGAGTATAGATGACGACCACGAACTATTCTATACAGTCCAGTGGAATGCTAGCAGGCTCAAAACCTGTAGATGTTTATTTAAACTGCGTTTTTATTTAAAATGTGTTCTCACCAGCAGTACTCCATCCCCCACATGGGTGCCTTATTTGACATGAATTGCTGAGGAACCCCTGAAGCATGTGTTGTCGCCCCGATGAAAGTCCTTAGACTAGGTCCCTTGTGTTAGATGTTTTAGGGACGTAAAGTGAGGATAACGGGAAGGGTAATCGGGTTTGTTTGGTTTGATAAAGTTAATAAACCTATTTATTGTGGGTTGAAAACCCTATGTACACACCAGGTTTCCCAACCTGACCCACTCAGTTTATTTATATCACAAGTGTTGATATGAAGTCACATTACACTAAGAGATTAAGGAGATATAAATCACTAGTGATACTGAATGTAAGTTCTGTTTATGCTTATGTTTATTTATTGACGATGACATCCCAAATGTTTTAAAATGAATAAAAATACTTTTCTTCAGAAATGCTCTGATAACGTATTTATCATGTTTTACTGGGAACAAATTCCGCAACATTTTTATTAAAAGAGTACAATGATTTTTATAAAGCATAAACAAAATCGGTCTTTTGTGGCCGTGAAAATTGGGGATGTCACAGTTGGTATCAGTGCATTAGTTTAAGCGAACTAGGAATTTGTAGGATTTCTAGACTTGAACTTAGAATGCTGGGCGATGATTGTGAGATGTGAGCACTAGCTTATTTTAGGAATTATGCCAAAAAAATGCTTTTATGTGCTAAATGCTTTGTGCCTAATATGTTGTTATTTGTTCGGATCTATGGTCTATTGTCGACCGGATCTGGAAACCTTATGTGTTTAGGAATCTAAACGTAGGACTACGATATTAGAACTAGCATATAAACGTTTCGGAGGGATAAGGATGATTTAAACGTCTACCCTAAGTAAAGATTTAAATTCACCCTATTCGGTGTAAAGATCAAAATGAAGAGAGCCCACAGTGGAGCTAGGAATGCGAATGGAAACATAAACCAACCTCCAGTAATTGAGCAAATACCAGTTGTGGTAGCCGCTCCTGAGCCAATGACGATGGCCGGAGTGCAGGCAATGATCCAAATGATGTTGGATCGCCAAATGGAGGAAACTAGGCGTTTACCCCAACAAAATCGCGCGGAAGCTGCCATACCAATTGTAGAGCCCGAGATGAATGACGGGCAGTCAGAAGGAGGTAACTATAGTGGGACAGTTGGTCAAGCTGATCTTCCAGTAATTAGGAGGAACAATCAAGATGACGGAGTCGAAAGGAATGGGTGCAAGTACAAGGATTTTTTGACTTGCAAGCCATCGACTTTCACTGGAAAGGAAGATCTGATCGGAGTCATGGATTGCATTTCAGAGATGGAGTTAGCTTTCATGACGTGTGGTTGTAGAGGTAGGTTACATATCACCTTTGCTGTATGTTAGTTCCGAGGAGGTGTTATGCGCTGGTGGAATACCCTGGGGAAGACTCTAAGCACCAATGAGCCCCTGCATCTGACATGGGCATGGTTTTTGGTGCAGTTTAAACGCAAGTAATACTCAGCCCAAAACATGCTAGAGTTAGAGAACCAGTTCCTGACCTCGAAGAAAGGAAGCATTTCAATTGATGAATACACCAACAACTGCACAGAGACAATAGAGTTTGCCTTGAGTATTGTCCCAGATGAACTGACGAAAATCGACAAGTACGCAAAGGGACTTCCATAGGAGTATGCGGTGCCAGTGTGTCAGGCACCTACTCTGGAGGCAGCTATTTGGGCTGCCAAGTCTGTGGAGGATATGATCAAGGGAAGATCCACTAACAAGGTTGAGGTTGGTGAAAAGAGGAAGTTTGAAGGGTCTGCTAAACCCAATAAGAAGAGCAAGTCTGGTTCTGGAAAGTTCGAAGTAGGAAATGAAGCGAAATGGTGCGAGAAGTGCATGAAGAAGCACTTCGGGAAATGTAGCGAGGAGGTGACCTGCTACAAGTGTGGGAAGACCGGGCATTATGCCAACGAGAGCACTGCCAACAAAAAGGTGTGTTATGAATTTTGTGAAGAAGGGCATGTTGCTAAGGATTGCCCAAAGAAAAAAGAGGCGGCAAGGCCCAACATCCCACCAAAACCAAAGGCAAGAGCGTTCCATATGATCCTTCACGAAGCAGATGGAAATGAAAGAGATCAGGAATAAGGATCCGTGAAGTAGTCGTGTAGATAGTACCACGTGGTGTAGACTATTAGAGGCATAGTATGGGTTGAACTTGAACACCTATGTAATCGTTTCAAGGAATAATATAAAACCTTCGTTTTGTTATCTAATGTGTCAAGTTGTTATGTGATTTTCTTGTATGGTGACTTGGATGACTGCGAGATAATACTTGGGACGAGTATAAGTAGGTGTGAAAGGTAGTAGAGGCCTATACTACCGGAAGCACAAGACTCACGCTTGGATTAGGGAAAGTCACAAGGTTACCAAGAAGCTAGTAATTGATACCGTTTTATTCAAATATGTCGTTACCATCATTTCGGTAATGACTAAGAGGATGATTGTTATTCCGACCCTAGTGGTCATATCGAATTGAGTCTGACTACGATAAGTATGTTACGTGGTTCAGAGAACCAAGTTTGAGGTAGCATCTGACTTAAGTTGGAAGATTGAAATAAAAGACAATCAAAGCGATCGGTAGAGGTATCGCGATAATTGCTTGTGGCTAGAAATGCTACCTTTTAAGATGTGATTAGAACATGAAGAAATGTATAGTCTGTTCTGGAAGACTCTAAAAGACCTGAGTCTAAGAGTGGGAACATACGATGATAAGTCATTAGAATACATGTTTTAAATGACTTAAACTGTATATGTATTTTATATCTACAAAATGTGTTGGGTAAAACATGGGTAGATGTAATAGATGCTGTGTGACAAAATAAAATAATGAGAGACCTCATTATAGATGTTATTGATGATCCATTCATCTAGCGGTGTATAGATGACGACCATGGAATATTCTAGACATTCCAGTGGAACGCTAACAGACTCGCAACCTGTAGGCATTTATTTGAAATGCGTGTTTATTTGAACTGTGTGCTCACCAACAGTATTCCATCCGCTACATGGGTGCCTTATTTGACATGAATTGCTGAGGAACCCCCGAAGCATGTGTTGTCACCCTGATGGAAGTCCTTAGACTAGGTCCCTTGTGTTAGATGTTTTAGGGACGTAAAGTGAGGATAACGGGAACGGGTAATTGAGTTTATTTGGTTTGATAAAGTTAATAAACTTATTTATTGTGGGTTGAAAACCCTATGTAATCACCAAGTTTCCCAACCTGACCCCCTTAGTTTATTTATATCACAGGTGTTGATATGAAGTCGCATTACACTAAGAGATTAAGAAGATATAAATCACTAGTGATAATGAATGTAAGTTCTATTTATGCTTATGTTTCTATATTGATGATGACATCTCAAATGTTTTAAAATGAATAAAAATACTCTTCTTCGGAAATACTTTGATAACGTATTTATCATGTTTTACTGGGAATAAATTCTACAACATTTTTATTAAAAGAGGTACTTTGATTTTTACAAAGTATAAACAAAATCGGTTTTTTCTGGCCGTAAAAATTGGGGTGTCACAGTGGTGGATGGAGGTGGTGGTGGTGGGTGGTAGTGACGGGTGGTGGTGGTGTTGTTTGGGTGGTGAGTGGTGTTGGTTAGTAAGGTATTTTTTTTTTTTTACTTATTTTTTCATTTATATGAATATTATTTGATGATTTTAATTTAAAAAACATTATACGGTTTAAGTTTGTTTTCAAATGTTCTCGCAATAAGAAGTATTCTCGATTGAACGCTCCTATATATATATATATATATATATATATATATATATATATATATATATATATATATATATATATATATATATAGTAGTTGTGAGACCTATGTATTACATGAGTTAATTTAAAAAAAAAGTTAAATACATATATCAAAATATTTGAGACTTTTGAATTTATAAGAAAATAAGAAAAATAATGAATTATCATAATGTAAATTCTTTTTATTTTTAAATTTAAACAAATAATTTAAATAAATAAAATAAATTAACGAGCTTTATTTTTGAAAATTTTAAAATTAAAAGGTAAGTTCATCAATGAAATTGATATTCATTTATTACTATATTTATTGCAATTATTATATTAAAACAATATGTAGAATTTAATAAAATAGAAAAACTTATAAAATGACATATGGAAAAACAATTAATTCAAAATAACCACAAAATGATATTTAGGAAATTGAATGAGAGTGTTACAAGTGGCAAAAAAAAAACTAATTTATTGAAGAGAGTATATAAACCCTAAGCCATATATATATATATATATATATATATATATATATATATATATATATATATATATATATATATATATATATATATATATATAGGGCTCAGGGAATATGTAGCTGTTACCTAACTAATATTAGATATAGAGCCATCAAAAACTACATATTTTTAAGAAAATGCAATCAAATCTCTCTACCATCTTTCTTGTACCCTCTTTTAGACTAGACGATATGATTTGTACATCTTTCTTGTATCCTCTTTTAATTTTGCACCACTAAGTATGTATAAGAATACATTATCAACTACCTATATGTCTTCATATGCAAATTTAATATAGAAAATTATCGTGGAAGATTGAAATTGTTTCATTCAAAACCTAATAAATTTATTCCCATAACACATCAAAAACAACCACGAAAGTATACATATGGTAGGTGTCAAAGAAAGTTATAAAGCCTACGAGAGGTCTAATATAAACAACACATTCAAAATACATAGCTATTCAGTATAAATTATGAAATCAGAAATAATATGAGCTCAGAAACAATAGGAAGAAGCTAACAATGAAAAACATTATGTTTTTAATCAAAATGAAGTCAAATTAAATGGTTCTAAACCTAATCATACATACATGATAACCACATATTCACTTTTCCTATATATATATATATATATATATATATATATATATATATATATATATATATATATATATATATATATATATATATATATATATATATTATCTCCTATAAACGTTTATTTTGTAATGAATAAATCATTAAGTCTATTTTATTAATTGATAAGGATAAAACTTTTATTAGGAATATTGAAATTTATAACATATAAAATTTGGGATGAGCAAAGGAACCAACCCGGCTGGAAGCAGCTCGAACCGGAATCGGCTCAGGAATCGAACTTGGTGGAAAATAAGAACTGAATCAAACCGTTGGTTCTACCGGTTCCGGTTCCTACCGGTTCTTGTCGTATCTTCAATGTTGGAATCAATCCTCGAGAAATAGCAACATACGGTTCCGGTTTATGGCGGTTCTACCGATTTCCAGTTCCAAAAATCCACAAAAATATCTTTTCAGTCCCGGCCCGGCCGGTTCCATCAGGTTCCAGTACCGGTTCCGGCCGGTTTTCTAGTCCATATGCTCATCCCTATATAAAATATATGTCAATAAATTTCAAATCAGTATAACATATGAATCTAAAAAAATATCAAATACATAATGCATAATACTATGACCTAATAAATTTAATAATTGGTAACTAACATCGTAAAAAGTATCCAATCAATTATTATCGAAAAACAGTTGTAAATTACATATTTTCTTAGAAATACTTAGCAAGAAATGAGAACGTTACAATTTTACACAATTGTTTCTATTCGAAACATTATTTATTTTCATGGATTGTTTAGACAAGGATTTTGATATTCTTTTAAAAATATGAATGGTTCAATTTTAGCTTATAAAAATGGTGTTTTTATGTTTGAAGCTTTACCTTGTAATGGTGTGTATGAAACTGTGATTTGTGTAGATAGCTTAGGAAATAATGTATTAAGTATTGATTTGACTAATGGCGTAGACAAAGCATGCTTGTGACATTGTCATCTTGGACACATTAACAAAAAAATGAATCACCCATCTCCAAATGGATGGGGTGTTGGAATCATTTGACTTAAGGTCAAATGATGAATGCGAGTCTTGTGTTTTGAGTAAGATGAAAAAACCACCTTTCACTGGATCTTGTGAAAGCGGTGAAGGTTTGTTGAATCTCGTACACACATTTGTGTGTGGATCTTTTAGATCAACCACAAGGGATGGCAATCGATTCTACATGTCATTTACCGATGATTATAGAAGATATGTATATATCTATTTAATCAAACATAAATAAGAAACCTTTGAAAAGTTCAAAGAGTTTAAACACGAGGTTGAGAATCAACTGGGTAGGAAGATAAAGATGTTTCGATCTGATAGAGGTGGAGAGTAGCTTAGTATCAAGTTTCACGACTATCTCAAAGAATGTGGAATAGTCTCACAATTGAATCTTCCTAGGACACCATGACTTAATGGTATGGTTGATAGGAGAATTCGAACCCTATTTCTTTCTGGTGGTATGCCTTAGAGACACCCGCCTATATTCTTAAACTTGTCCTTATTAAGAAGGTTGCCAAAACACCTCACGAGATGTGGACAGGGAAAGTTCCCTTGCTAGGCCACATAAAAGGTTTGGGGTTGTGAAGCTTTCTTTAGGCAAGATACTCACGAGAAGCTATAACCTAGAAGTGAGAGGTGTGTTTTCATTGGTTACCCACAAAAGTATTTTGGATACTTGTTCTACAGACCTAGTGAGAATGTTGTGTTTGTAGCTCGAAGATGAGTCTTTTACGAGAGAGATTATATTCAAACAGGACAGTGGGAGTGATATTAATCTGGAAGAAATTCCAAAATCAACCAATGAAGGAACATTAGAAGACACTAGCTCTCAATCATAGGATGAGACTCCTGTTCAGCCCATGGATAGATTATTACCTCTGTGCCGATTAGGTAGAATTAGCATGCCACCAACTGATAGGTTTTGGTCAAAAGACATCCTATGTGCTCATACAAACCCTAATGCTTGGATCTAGGTTTCTCTATTATACATGCTTTGAATCCAAGACTATAAACCCTAATTCTAGCATATGGAAATCGACATTAACATATAATTAGGTTTAAGAACATACCTTGATTGTTATATAGCAATAACAATCACAACTCCACCTTGGATTGACTTTGGAATGCTTAGAGTCACAAGTGTCACTCCTCTAATGGCTCACAAACACCATAAGCATATGGAGAAGGTATAAAGAGAGAGGTGAGAGGTTAGAATTCGTATCTAGGACCTCTTGGGAAGGATACACGAATTCATGACCCTAGGGGTGTTTATATAGGTGTAGAGATAGGGTTTCAGTCATTATCCTTATCTAGTTGATTATCCATTAAGCAACCAATAAGATAATCCTTGAATCCTTATCATACTCGAATTCTAAGGCTTTCCAACCTTTAATTCGTCCACCATATAAATAAGATAATCCTTACCTTATTTTGTAACTATCACATAATTACAAATCAGCCCCTCTAGTTTAATTAATTACATTTGATCACAAAACTAATTCTTAATTAATTATTGACCAATATTAATTAAACAAATATGATTTCTCCTTTAATATATTATTCCTATAACATATTAATAAATCATATTATCCTTTCTCTCTTTATTCATTTCTCCAATCAAGTTGCTTTGGGGAAGGCAACCCAAAAGGACCATGCACCATCGGGTCAAGTACATACCAAAATAGTTATGGACTTAGACACTAATCCAACAGTCTCCCACTTGGACAAGTCTAACAACTATTCTGCGTATGACTTCAGATCCTGATCTGCAATCGTAGCTTTCCAAAGCCGCTGTCAACTCTGATCATATCAGATACGCGTGTCCTTAGATAAGGGATCATATATTTCTCCATTCTAGATATCGTATGAGATATGATTTCAAATCATTCTCTTTGTACTATATCTTGATTTCTGATTTATGACGACAGACTAATTGAACAAATCAAATTAGCCCTAGCCCGACCGAGCATTTACGTATGTCATCACTAAACCATCGAGGGGCCCAAAGATATCGCTTTTATCCTACTTTGGATAAGAGGAACGGATAAACTTTGATACAATGCTCGCTTGCACTCACTCACCGAATTACACACAACAATATGTTTTATAACACCAAGTTACTGGTGCGTTTACATATTATCAATGTGCAACCGATTCGCAAGATACAACTCACACATCTCGGTTTCAAGAATATAAGATGTTATCGTCTCACTAATCACTCGAGATAGTGATCCAAGTGAGCGTGGGTTTAATCCAATGCTCAAATCATATTCATAAGCACTCATGAACGTTGCAGCAAACATTTGCTTATGTCTAATACTTTTCTAGACAATCCACACACCAATTCACGACAGTCTTCATTCATATCTACTTCCAACATATGAACGACTGTGGCCTGTTTGAATAATTCGATTATTCTTAATAAACTCAATTATTCTGGAAGTCAAAACATGCAAAGTGAAACACAAGAATAATAGTAATCCCATATGGCCTCAAACCTTTGAGTATAAACAAAACACGTTTTATTTATCACCATATCGATTACTCATTATTTGTCGTTTTGGGTAATCAACTTCTTACTTGAATTCCAACACTTGTCCCATGCTCCTAGCATGCACACAATGTTTACCTATGGTTCTTACTTTTGTGAAATAGACAAATTGAACACGTTTCCAATCCTTCTCATTTTACAACTCCAAATCCATTTTCTTAAGTGTAAGAATATCAAATTCTTGTTACTTATAGAATATACTAGATTCTAACACTTTATGCAACGATCCTTTTTTAATGTCACTGCACCAAAGTCTCAAAGACTATTACCAATGATATTACAAAGTCCTCTAACGTAGATTGTTACAAGACAATTCCTTAGATATGATGTCTCTCACTCAAAGTACATTCCTTTGAACATCCTTTTGCATAAAAGTTTCTAATCTAGACATAGATTTTCAATATTCAATTCCCAATATAGATACATTTCCATATTTTCCATATGACAACTTATTTTTAATAGAATCTTATCTATTCCTAATAATGTCGATATGGTCCATCCAATATGGAAACATTTCCATAATTTCCAATACTATACTTCCAACTACTCACAAGCGACCAATCCTCGTCGAACTTTGGATTGTCCTTTGATAGTTGTTTAATTATTTTAGTCAAAACCAATTCTAGTCCCTTTTCCCTCTAAATGCACTAGATATTTGGAAAATTTTAGAATGGTCAAACATTAAATCATTTGCAATCGATCCTATACTCGAAGCGTATGGGACCCGACGCATAATGTTTTATTTGCTATGTTCTCAAAATTCGAATTATGAAGAGGAATGCCGTAATCATAATCGAAACTTTAAGAACACACTATGTACCCTTGACTAAGTTTATTAACATTTCTCAACCTAATCCTTTAGATTTGAAATGAAGCATAATATTCTCTCCCTTAATTATAGCAAAACAACCTTTCAACTCTTACAACTTTGCAAAGTATGACTCTTGTTTTCTATAATTAATATTGCCAACTATGCAATACGTGCCTTAACAATCATAACATTTACGCTCCCACTATCATGATGATTATTATAAAACATAACACTTATGCTCCCACTAGCTTCGACATGTATTCATAAACATCTTAACTTTCAGAAAAAACAATACTTATTGAATTTCTTAAGTTCATGTTTCTAATACTTAGTGCTTTGATAATCTTTTATCAAGACTTCTTGAACTTATACACCTTTGCCTTTAGATAGTTCATATGTGTGTCTCAACAATTAAGACTAATTGCCAAACCTCACAATTCAGATTATGGAAAGGGATGCCGTAACCATGATCGAATTCGAGAATGCAATTTTACAATCACTATCTTTTAAAATCTTTCTTAGTGAAAGCATTTTCTCACAATCATTTTCATGAAGGAGAAAATCTTATGACACTTAGATTTAAATAGTGTATGTGTTCCTGTCCATGTGAATTTGTTAAAACCAAAGTTTACGACAAATTCAAACTCATATGGATCGAACTTCCTTAATCTTGATTTCTTGCCTTATGGTAGCACAGCTGCCCACCACGTTTTCCAAGTAGTTAAGCAGCTCACCTTTTTCTATCAATGTACTTTCCATTGATCAAGGTCCTTGCCTTTTATGCATTCAAATGAGAACTCATAGGACTCACATGCATAATTAACTCGATTGGATTGACACAGAAACAAAATAATGTCTTCACGATAGGTTGTAAACCTCAACTTGTGTGCTAGTGATAATCAATAAGGTTTATTTGATTTGTTTTTGAAACCTTTCAAGACCATTAAGACTCCCACTGACTCCTTGACATATAAGAATCTCTTGTCAATAAACATTTGTTGACAACCAAATATTCAAGAGTTAGTGTAGCTTTTATCAAAACACTTCATAAAATGGTCTTAGTTGGTCTTTGTCTTATCCAAGACATCACAACTTTCCACAATTGATGAATGTTATAAACCTTCTTAATACTATTCACTCAATGTCACAATCTTGACTTTAAGACTTGTTTTGGAACGAAGTATGATTGACTTCTTGATTTGACCATTTATTCAATCTTTGATTCCTCTTCTTGGACATACAATTGTACCAAGACTTACTTAGAGGATCAATTGAGATATGGTTCTAAATCATTAAGACCTATCATAAAGCATAAAAGCTACTCTCCCTTCTTCTTAGAATGGAGAAACTCTTATCTTTCTGCCTACTTGATTCTTCTTATTCGTTTTGCTATTGATCTAAACCCTTTAATCAATTCAAAATTACACTTAATCTTGTAAGTGTAATCATATTTACTAAGCCTTTAGTAAATCATGACGAATATCTTTGTTACTCTTATGGTGAACTTGATCAACACATAACTTTGTGTACTCGATCTCCTAGTCCTTCACTTGACACTTTGTCAATGAATTAGTCCAATTTCCAAATACGAAATTTCTCATTCATCGTGCAACCAAGTTGCATGATTCCAAGTTTCGGTCCAATTGAAACTTGGGCGATGAGAAACTCTCCCTATTTGGTAAATTCTTGACATTTCCATAAATAACATAACTAAGAATCATATCCATTCGTTGTAGAAATATGCAAACATCAATTTTCACATAACGATTTCATTGCAAGGAAATAAACAAACAAATAAGTAAGTCAAAATTTGTTTTATTTACAAAAGCAGCGGAAAAACATTTGTCCTTACAATGCAAAATCTATTGAAAACTATGTAAAAGGAAATTTTCTAGCAACTCTATCATAACTATCTAAGCTCAAAATCCAATCTTCAAGTCCATGAGATCGAGATCCATCTCTTGTGATTAGATTCATCTTGCTCTCTTATCAAGCTTCCTTTCTTTTCACCGATCCTTCAAAATATTCAAATGCAATCTTATCACATCATGTATTAAGAATCAATGAATATGAACTTAATGGAGTTAGATAGTGGATTCTTACCTAAAGCGTAGTCATACTTTTGACTCTCCCATCTCTTAGATCTCTTAGGTAAATAGGGCAACTTCGTCTCCAATGCCCCTTCTCTTGGCAAATTGACTCTTTTGGAACAACACATGGAACTACTTCAGACATCGTCTTTCTCTTATAATCAAACTTTTCGATCATTGCATGTCTTTCATTGCCATTGTCTATATCCATAGAGGTCTTGAAGGCAGATTCACCAATCAACTTTGCTTTTCTATTGCGCCAAATCATTGCTGATTCAGTAGCAATAAGCATATAGGTGAGATCAATAAGGGTCACGTCGTGGTTCATCATATAGTACTCTCTTACGAACTCACTATATGAGTTAGGAAGTGACTAAAGAACCCAATCAACAGCCATCTCTTCACCGACAACGGATCCCAACATTCTTAACCTATCAATGTGTGACTTCATCCCTAGGACGTGTGCACACACGGACTTTCCTTCTTTACGTTTACTTGCCAAAAGGGCTTGAGTGACATTGAACCTTTCAATTTTACAATCTTGTGGGTTAGGGAGAATAATTGGAGGAGGAGGAGGAAGTGAAGCATGATTTCTTGTTCCTCGATCGAATCGTGGAATATCATCTTCATGTGGAATGCTTGTTCCACGGGATTTGAGAAGACCATAGTTGTCGAACTTTGACATCGGGAGAAAACGAATTCAAGTTAGTTGATTGATTGAGTCCTTGGTAAATCACCCAAATGAAATTCCAAGGCTAGGACCCAACACAATATCCTACAACTCGGGAGAGGGATGCCGTAACCCAAATTGCAGAACATTTGAAGGTAAGTGAATGACGATTCACTAATTTCCACCATGAAAAACGAAAAAGAAATTTAAGTTTTAAATCTATGAAAACTCCTAGATCCTTTGAGATTCATTGAACATTTCAATGGCATGTTTAAATCTCGATATGCCCCTCTTGTTTGTGACTGGGATGCCGAGGATCACAAAGCGGGTGTGAATAACCATGCAAACTACATGGTGCCCTCACATGTTACAATCACCTATTCAATGTGCCGGTAAACCACACACGCTCCACCGAACTATGACAAACATTGAGTCACCCTTTGCTACCTTTGCTTAGAACCATTTAGTGTGCCGGTAAACCACACACGCTCCACTAACGTCTTCACAAGGGCACAAAGTGTAATTTCATGGAATTGCATCAATTCACTTTTGCCTAAGTAATTAAGATTGGGAATTTGAAAAACATTTAGTTACTTGGTATTTCATTATACTTATAATGGAAGGTTTTTTCCTATCCTACCCGTTCGGCTAACGACCCTCCACTAGTCAAGAGTGCGGTGGGTAAGAGTGGATACCCATTCAATCGCCATTTTATAGGCAATTTCCTTAAACACCCCTTATAGACCAGCTTCGTGAATGAGGCCTACTAACGGTAAGACTGACTTTTACTCATACATATATATAATGTTAGACTTCTAATGTTTATATATAGTATAGGGTGTATTTTATACTTTTAAAATATTATATGGTTAACTTTAACAATTACACTTTTAATTCAATTAAAAAAGTTAACCTAAACCTTTATGGATTTATTAAATCTCTTTTAATTATACCCCTTAATTAATTAATAAAACCATAAGGGTGTGATTTGAACTTTTCAAAACATTAATAGGGTTTTAGAATTTAACATTTCTAATTAAACCTTTAATCAACTTTTAAATTCAAAAACTTGAGGGCATGTTTTGAAACCTTTTTCAAAACATTAGGGTTTTAACTATTTAAATTTCAAAACTTCAAAACTTTTGGGTTCAAATTTAAACAATAAAACCTAAAGGGAAAAATATGAAACTTTTCATAACAACAAGGATCAAATAACAAATAATCTAAACTAACATTTAGTTACATAATTATCCATATTTGATTTGTTTAATGATTTCTTGCAAAACAATTTATCAATTTACTCAAGATAATTAATCAATTATCTTATAAGGAAACAATTATCTTGTTAATTGATAATTATCTTTAATTAGATCAAGAATATAGTCATATATATCATAAAATCGGATTTATATTGATCTAATATGATAAGGTAACTATCGTAATACAAAAACAGCAAGAAATCCCGAGATAAGCATTATCTGACGAGTTGACTCGTCGAGTCAGGCATGGACTCGTCGAGTCTGCATGGACTCGGCGAGTTCAGCCGTGGACTCGGCGAGTCCAGCCTCCACAATCCAAAAAATCGAATTTTCCAGTTATACAAAGCATCAATACAATTGAAACCAAGCTAGGCTCTGATACCACTGATAGGTTTTGGTCATAAGACATCCTATGTGCTCATACAAACCCTAATGCTTGGATCTAGGTTTCTCTATTGTACATGCTTTGAATCCAAGACTATAAACCCTAATTCTAGCATATGGAAATCGACATTAACATATAATTAGGTTTAAGAACATACCTTGATTGTTATATAGCAATAACAATCACAACTCCACCTTGGATTGACTTTGGAATGCTTAGAGTCACAAGTGTCACTCCTCTAATGGCTCACAAACACCATAAGCAAATGGAGAAGGTATAAAGAGAGAGGTGAGAGGTTAGAATTCGTATCTAGGACCTCTTGGGAAGGGATACACGAATTCATGACCCTAGGGGTGTTTATATAGGTGTAGAGATAGGGTTTCAGTCATTATCCTTATCTAGTTGATTATCCATTAAGCAACCAATAAGATAATCCTTGAATCCTTATCATACTCGAATTCTAAGGCTTTCCAACCTTTAATTCGTCCACCATATAAATAAGATAATCCTTACCTTATTTTGTAACTATCACATAATTACAAATCAGCCCCTCTAGTTTAATTAATTACATTTGATCACAAAACTAATTCTTAATTAATTATTGACCAATATTAATTAAACAAATATGATTTCTCCTTTAATATATTATTCCTATAACATATTAATAAATCATATTATCCTTTCTCTCTTTATTCATTTCTCCAATCAAGTTGCTTTGGTGAAGGCAACCCAAAAGGACCATGCACCATCGGGTCAAGTACATACCAAAATAGTTATGGACTTAGACACTAATCCAACACCAACATGATGGGTTTTGAGCATTCTAACACTCCTATGGTGTACATGCAACCCTAGAAACCTTGGATCTATGTTTGACTAAGATACATGCAAATAATTATTTTTCTAAGGTTCTTATCCTATCTAGCATGGCATGGGGAACTTGAATAAAATAAAGCTAGTAGAATTACTTACCTTGTAGTTGTAGTTGATTGCTTGGAGTTTTAGAGCCTAGCACCAATAGTGTGGATGCCTCAAATGGAAATCACAAATCACCACAAACTTTGAAACCTTGAGAGAATAGTCACAACTATCTTGAAATCGGCCCTCTTACTTTACTCACCACAACTAGTGTCATTTCAAGAACCAAAGCCTCCTTTATATAGTGTGATGGATAAGGGTTACATCCATGTAAACCCTAATACCGATGTCTTTTCATTTCCATGAGATCTATGGGTTAAAGCTCCATGGAGTATCCATGGACTTTCCATGTAAGCCCAGCCCACACTATATAAATACAAGAGCCCATATTTAATTAATCATACTTTTGATCTCTAAATTAATCCTAGATTAATTATAGATCAATACTAATAAAATAATATGATTTTATATTAATATATTAGAACTTATAATATATTAATAAATCATAACTTATACTATTCTTAAAAGATTACCCCTAAATTGTTCTGGTGAAGTGCAACCCAAATGGACCATGCCGGGTCGGGTCAAGTACATACCAGATATAGTTATGGGCTTACACACTATCCAATACAACATTCTATGATTTCCATATAACGTCAGATGGAGACACGTGTATCAATGATGGTACACTAGTAAATTTGGATGAGCCAGCTAACCACAAGGAATCAATGGCGAGCCCTGAGGCTACCAAATGGAAAGAGGCAATGGAAAACGAGATTCAGACCATGTATGAAAATTAGGTTTGGAATTTGGTTGATCTTGAACCTAGTCGAAAAACAGTAGGTTGCAAATGGATCTTCAAGAAGAAGACTGACATGGATGGGAAAGTACACACGTTCAAATCATGACTGGTTGCAAAGGGTTTTGCTCAAACCTTTAGGGTTGACTATGATGAGTGTCACACCCCCGAACCAGACGGCGGAAACGTCCGGGGGCTGTCGTGACTCAATTGAATACCATCATAATGAATATACATGAAACATAACATTATACATCACTAACATTTGGAATGATACAACTGGTAGCGTTTACATCCATTACATTGTTCCAAAACATTACATTCTCAAAAATAACTGTTCGATACTAAATTAAACCACAGCAAAACGTCATAGAGTACAATTCATCCTTCACTTTATCTGTTACCTGAGAATACAAGTATTTTGAAAAACGTCAACAAATGAAATGTTGGTGAGTTCATAAGTAATGTTTGAAATCCAATGTTTGTAATGTGTTGAAAAACCACCAGAAAATCCGATATTTTCTGAAAATAGTATAGTCAAAAAGGTGTGAAGATCCATAGGTATGCTTGTTTGTTTCTATACTTGTCAAAATTGTTCATTTAAAATTGTGTGCATTCCGAATCCGTATGTATTGAAATACCCTAGGAAAACCCGATGTTTTCCTAATTCCTTGAATTACATAAATGTACATTGAAACAATTGCAACGCGTGAAATTATCAGTACCAGGCGACGTTGGATTATTTTTGAGCATGATTATTTGCTACAAACCCACGTTACACAAATGACTAGTCTATAGAATAACTAACGATCCCGTAGGCGTCGTCCGTACTAATCACGTTATCCAACCGCCCTGACTACGTGTAGTCCCACACCCGAAGAGAACGAGGACACGAAGGCCTCGATGACTCCATTAGCCGGTTGGGGATAAAAAGGTACGAGGGGTCCCAGACCCGCCTCGCATGAAAAGGTAGACTCTACTAGCAATACCAAAGGACCCTTGGGGACTAGTAGTATACAAGCCATTGAAAGTCCTTTTACGTTATGTCGGATCGGTAAAACCCAACACTTCGTAAGATAGAGGTCTTCGGGCCTTAAGATCAGGTCATTGGGCTAGCTAGGCTCAACAAACAAGATTTTACACTTTTGGGGCCCAAAGATGGTGCGTAGACGTCTGTGCACACTTGCATGTATATTGAATTCCCAAACGTTATTAGTTATGAATCGTAATGTCGTAGTGTCATAGTGTCATCGTGTTAGTAGTTTCGGATTTTTATTGGTTCGAGACCGAACCAATTCGTTTAACAACGACTTTTGGTGTTGTAATGTATTGTATTTCGTCGATAGTCGTGGTACCATCATTTGGTCAAATTGCATGTATTGAATTAGCCTTGAAAATTTTCTGTTTTCAGCCCCTCCTTGTTTGTAAAAATTTACTTTTTCAACCCTTTATTTAAATACTTTCTGGTTTGGTCCTTAAATCAATTTTCTTGACATTTTAATACCAAAAATTATTGAAATAAATATTTTCCAGCATATTTTTCCTAGAAAACAGATTAAGTCCCTGAAATTTCAGTTTTCTCGGTTATAACCCTTCTTTTTTGCAAGTTTGACAATTTTGGCCCAAATTGTAAAATTTTGCAACTTTAGTCCCTTTTAAATTTAAAAAGCATTTTAAACCTTTGAAAAGGACTTGGATCACTTATAGTCCACTGTTTTACAGAAAAACACAGTTTTGGCCCTCCAAAACAGAAAATTTCGCATAATGGGCCTCATTGGGCCAAAAATGTCATTTTTAGCCCATTAAGCTTGAAATTTATGTTTTTAATCCTCTAAATGAGTATATTTCCAGAAATTGTTTTATTGAAACTGTTTTGACACAGTTCATCCATCAGAATTCGTGATTTGTCAATTTGGGCCCTTAATTTTTGTATTTTTCACATTTTAGGTCCAAAAATTGTGTTTTTAGTCCAAAGAAATTATTACTAAACCACTTAGCCATTTTTCTAGAGACACTTAGTATGTAGAAATATAGTAGAGGCTAAAATCATTTAACATAAGGTAAATCTCGGTTTTGAGGAGTTTTATGGCTAAATCCAACATTATAACTCACAAAAGCACACATATAAGCATGGAAATCATACAAAGCATACAAAACACATATTGATCTACACTTTCACTTGTATTCCCCCCCCCCCCCCCCCAAAAAAAAAAAAACTCATAAAAACAGAAAATAGGGGGTATGAAGCTCACCTTGAGTTGTAGTTTCGGTTTTGAAGAGAGAAAAGAAGAAAATTTCGATCCTAGCAAGTCTCCTTGGTAGATCTCGAGTTTAGTGATTTCTAAGGTGCATGATCACAAGTTGGAATAGATTTAGAAGAAATTTTTGATGAAATGAAGTAGCTAGATCATGGATTAGTCATCAACTTACCTTAGATGATGTGTTTGTGGGAAAAACCTCCTTGAAAAGCTCTTGATTCTCAAAACTTTTGAAGAAGGAGGAAGGAGATGTCCTTCAAGACTTAGAGAGAATGAAATGGATTTTTGTGAGTGTGTGTGTGTTGTGTTCGGCTGAGAGCAAGAAGAGAGAGGAGAGGAGGTGACCTTTGAAGTGCTATGCATGGAGATATGGGATGAGTTGCATGGATATCCAAAAGGCAATAATGAAGTGGCAAGACAAAGTCAACTCTCATCTTATCCTTGGGTTTGGGCCTTGGGCCGAGATTTTTGGAAGGAAAAAGGGAAAATTTGGGCTTTAATGCCCACAAGCCCACGTGTATATTAAGTTGGGTGAGTTTTAACCAAAAAAAATTATAATATGATTCTTACACTTTGTTGGGCTAGTTTAGGTTAATCATGGTTCAAAATTTTGAATTTATTTCATTCTAGGCCCAATATAGCCCAAAATGTTGAAACAAATAGATGTGGGTCCAATTAGAGCCCATTTAAGAGTTCTAAACCCAAGATAGTCAAATTGGAAGTTTATTGGTCCATTAGGCCCAATAAGGAAGTTCTAGTCCAAAATGGACCTAAATAAGAACTTCTAGGGTTTCCAATTGCTTGTTGACTATTTGTAATGCTTGTATGGTGTATTTGATTGAAATTTTGTTGTCGCAAACATAGGTGTTACACATGTTCTTAAGCTTTTGATTCACTTTAGCTTGAGTGTATAGTTTACAAGACACAAAATTTCCAGTTGTGACATCATCCCCCCGTTAGAGGGAATTTCGTCCCGAAATTCTGTTTGAAAGCTAGATTTGAGAATGCTAGAATAGGTGAGGGTACTTTTGCTTCATTTGATCTTCGCGTTCCCAAGTGAATTCTGGCCCACGCTTTGCATTCCACCGTACCTTCACGATCGGGATGCGACTCTGTTTAGTACGCTTCATCTCCTTGTCCATGATTTCGATTGGTTCTTCGACGAACGGGAGATTCTCATTGATTTCGATTTTGTCAAGAGGAATGACAAGGTTTCGTCTGATAGGCACTTCTTTAGGTTAGAGACATGAAACACGGGGTGTACACCGTTTAGCTCTGCGGGTAGTTGTAGTGTGTATGCTACTGGACCAATTCGGGCGACGATTTCGAAAGGTCCAATGTATCGTGGATTTAGTTTTCCCCGCTTCCCAAAACGAATGACTCCTTTCCAGGGCGAGACTTTTAACAGTACATGATCACCGACCTGAAATTCTAAGGGCTTTCGCCGTTTGTCAACGTAGCTCTTTTTTCGGTCACGCGATGCTTGCAATCGAGCTCTGAATTGAACGATCTTTTCCGTGGTTTCACGGATGATCTCCGGTCCTGTTAGTGCTTTGTCCGACGTATGTGTTTTTGCTAGCTGGGTGTCACCTACTTCAACCCAACATAACGGTGATCTACATTTACGCCCGTACAATGCTTCGAAAGGAGCCACCTTAATGCTCGAATGGTAACTATTGTTGTATGAGAATTCGATTAAGGGTAGGTGGGTGTCCCAAGACTTTCCAAAGTCTATCACGCATGCGCGGAGCATATCTTCGAGCGTTTGGATGGTTCGATCGCTTTGACCATCCGTTTGTGGATGATAAGCGGTGCTCATATCGAGGTTTGTTCCCATCGCCTTATGAAGTGATTGCCAAAATCGGGACGTGAACCTACTGTCCCTATCCGAGATGATAGATTTTGGTATCCCGTGGAGTCTCACGATCTCTCGAATGTATAAACGCGTCAATCTCTCCATTTTGTATGATTCTTTAATTGGCAGGAAATGGGTAGATTTCGTCAGTCGGTCGATTATTACCCATATGGTGTCTAATCCATCCGACGTTTTGGGTAGCTTGGTTACGAAATCCATAGAAATCCCTTCCCATTTCCACTTAGGGATTGCCGGTTGCTATAAGAATCCTGAGGGTTTTTGGTATTCCACCTTTACTTTGGCGCACGTAAGGCACTTACCGACGTAGGTCGCGATTTCCGCCTTCATGTTAGGCCACCAATAGTGTTGTTTAATATCCAAATACATCTTATCGGAACCGGGATGAATGGAGTATCGCGTCTTGTGGGCTTCCTTCATGACAACATCTCTAAACCCTCCAAATTTAGGGACCCAAATACGGTTCATGAAATAGTATACTCCATTCTCCTTTGCCTCCAGGTTCTTTTCCATTTCGCGCAATGCTTCGCTTGCTCTATTTTCCGTCTTCATGGCTTCTGACTGAGCTACTGCAATTTGAGTGGCCAGGTGCGATTGAATGGTTATCGAGAGAGTTTTCGTACAACGATTAGAGTACTCCTTCCGACTTAAGGCATCAGCTACCACGTTGGCCTTGCCTGGGTGGTACTTAATCTCACACTCATAATCGTTTAACAATTCAACCCATCTTTGTTGCCTCATGTTCAACTCCTTTTGGTTTAATATGTGTTGGAGACTCTTGTGATCCGTGAAGACGGTGCACTTTGTACCGTAAAGGTAATGCCTCCAAATCTTTAAGGAAAAGACTACAGCTCCCAACTCTAGGTCATGGGTCGTGTAGTTTACTTCATGCGTTTTTAGTTGGCGGGATGCGTAGGCTATCACTCTCCCACGTTGCATGAGAATGCAACCTAAGCCCTGATTTGACACGTCGCAGTAGACTACAAAATCTTCCGTTCCTTCAGGCAGAGATAGTACAGGTGCGCTACAGAGAGCTTGTTTCAAGGTTCGAAACGCAATCTCTTGTTTGTCTGTCCATTTGAATGGTACGCCCTTTTGCGTAAGCGAGGTAAGTGGCTTGGCGATCTTAGAGAAGTTTTGAATGAATCTCCTATAGTAGCCTGCTAATCCCAAGAATTGATGAATTTCTGTGGGCGTTGTCGGGATTGCCCATCCTTCTACAACTTTGACCTTAGAGGGATCCACATGGATTCCATCTTGGCTGACTACATGACCTAGGAAGTTCACACTTCGCAGCCAGAACTCACACTTAGAGAGTTTGGCGTAAAGTTTTTCTGATCGCAGAGTTTCTAAGACTTGTCGAAGATGTTGGCCATGCTCTTCCTTGCTTCGAGAATAGACGAGGATGTCATCGATAAAAATAATGACAAAGTTGTCGAGGAACGGTCGGCAAATTCGATTCATTAGGTCCATAAATGCGGCAGGGGCATTCGTTAGACCAAAGGGCATTACGACAAATTCATAATGTCTGTAGCGAGTTCGGAAAGCGGTTTTTGGAATATCCTCTTCCCGGACTTTGAGTTGGTGGTATCCGGACCGTAGATCTATTTTAGAAAAATAACTAGCTCCTTGGAGCTGGTCAAATAGGTCATCGATTCGTGGGAGTGGGTAGCGGTTCTTGATTGTGAGTTTATTTAATTCTCTGTAATCGATGCACATTCTAAAAGATCCGTCCTTCTTTTTGACGAAGAGCACCGGAGCTCCCCATGGCGAGTAACTAGGTCGAATAAATCCCTTGTCCAAAAGTTCGCTGAGTTGGCTAGATAATTCCTGCATCTCGGCAGGAGCCAGCCGGTAGGGTGATTTAGCGAGAGGAGTTGCTCCTGGAATGAGGTCGATTCGAAACTCAACCTGTCTCTCTGGGGGTACTCCCGGAAGATCTTCAGGAAACACGTCCGGAAATTCACATGCTACGGGAATGTCTCGAACGTTAATCTCCTCCTTGGTTTTATCCACCACGTGAGCCAGGAACGCCAGATTGTTCCTTCTTAGATATTTCTGTGCCTTGATGCACGAAACGAGGCAAAGGTTCATGCTAGATTTGTCTCCGTAAATTACTAGGGTTTCGTGATTTGGGAGACGAAGACGAACGGCCTTCTCATGGCACATAATTTCGGCATGGTGGGGGCTTAACCAGTCCATGCCGATGATCACATCGAAACTCCTAATTGACACTGGCATTAGATCTATTCGAAAGACGTGTTGATTAAGAGTTAGGGTACATCCGGTGTATATTTCCCCAGTGGATTCGGTTTTCCCATTGGCCATTTCCACCGTATAGGTTTCATTTAGCTTTTGGGGCAGTTGTTTTAATAAATGCTTAAACTTATTGCTTACGAAGCTTCGCTCCGCTCCGGTGTCAAATAAGATGCATGCATAAGCGTGGTTTAAGGGAAGCGTACCGGTAACAACAGAGGGGTCTTGAATGGCCTCACCCTGACCCATGGTCAACATCCTTCCTGTTCCTCCATTTCTTAAATTGTTGTTGTTAGGACAGTCTCGGTGGATGTGTCCAGTCTTCCCACATCCGAAGCAGGTGTGGCTAGGCCCTGCGTTATTGCCGCTGGCATGGGTGTTGTTGTTGTTGGTTCCCTGATTTTGGTTCTGGGGAGGGTAAGCCTTGCAGTACTTTGCAGTGTGTCCCCTTCGGTTGCAACTGGTGCACTGAAAATCCTTGCATTCTCCATAGTGATGGAAACCGCACTTGTTGCATTTGGGAAGATTACCGGAATAATGTCTAGAAGCATTTGAAGTGGCTGAGGTTGGAGCATGTGGTGCGGATGGAACCGGTGCGGTAACAGCATTAACCGCCACTGTCTGCTGCTTCTTGGAGGTGTCGGGGCCCTGGCGCCCCTTCCTCTTATTGTTCTTTCCCCTCTTGCCATCACTTTCCTTCGTCTTCTCAGTCTCCACTGGCTTCTCTCCCTTCTTGTTGTTATGGTCATACAACCTTTTTGCCAATCTTTTCGCACTGTCAAATGTTTCGGGGTTTGCAGCTATCACATTCCCTTGAATTGGTGATGTGAGTCCCCAGATGAATTGCTCAATCTTCTTTCCTTCCGAGGTGATCATACCCGGGCACAACAGAGATAGTTCGCTAAATCTCGATATGTAGGCATCGATATTCGCATTCTGCACAGTGAGGTTCCATAGCTCTTGCTCCATCTTCTGTATTTCGCCTCGTGGGCAGTACTCAACCATTAACCTTTCTTTCATCTCTGTCCACGGCATAGAGTTGGCTACAGGGAGCGTCATGGATTCTACATGTCCGTTCCACCAGGTGAGCGCTTGATCCACAAAAGTGCAGGCCGCGAACTTCACCTTCATGTGCTTAGGGCAGTCGCATATCTCGAATACCGACTCCACCTTTTCGATCCATCACTTCAGAGTGGTCACCCCTCCAGTGCCATTAAAAGTTCGTGGTTTGGCGTTTGTGAAGTCCTTGTAGGTACATGTCTTGGTGGGTCCTTGATTCATTCCGTTGTTCGAACTTCCGGCTCCTTGCCCATTGACTCCTCCATTGTTCCCTTGTTGAATTTGCGCAATCGCTGCAGTGACTGCTGCAGATACAGCTGCCTGGAAAGCGGCTGAGTCAACTTCAGGTGGGGTTGGTCCTGGGTTTCCGCGAGCAGGTCGGGGAGGCATCTTTCTGTCATAATACGGAAAGATGTTGAGGGTATGTTGTTTCTGTGAGGTCGTGATCCTACTGACTAGGTGCATGGTACGAACTTAAACACTACTACCATTGACCAATCAATAATAATTTCTCAACACATAGCAATTTGCAATATCGTAATAAAACACGTAAAAATTTATTAATATTATCCGCATTTGATACATGAAAATTTGCTCGTAGGAGCATACATGAGTGATACTAGTTCGACAGCATAACGACTCTATGAGTAGTGTAGTCACGTAAACATAGAGTCGGAGTACATAGCATATTTCCTAACGACCTACTAAGATAAGTCTATCCCTAACCGCGATGAGCTGCGTCCGGAGGTGGTGCCGAGGACGTGGATGCTCCCTGAAGACGAGCCACCAAGCGTTCTGCGTCCCGGAGTCGAGACTCCCACCGAATCTGCCTCATGTGAAACTCTCGAAGGACGTCACGCGTCTCCTGCTCCACACGCTCGACCCTAGTCCTTAACTGGCGCACCTGATCAGCAGTGTCCTGGGCAAGGTCGCCCGTATTCCGCAACCGTTTCACCATGACTGGAAGGGCTCGATCAGCCGGTCCTCCATCCCTCAGGTCAAAGAACTCGCGTGACATGCCGTACGGGGGTCGCTGTCCCTGCTGTCTGATCCATCTCCAAAGATCAATACCCCAGGGCGGTGTAGGACCAGTGGGGCCTACGCGATTGGCAGGCACTCTGATCGGGTAAGGGGGGTTGATGACTTCGGACTCCGCATCCGAATCACCCCCTTCACTATCATCAGCATCCTCCTCGAGGCTTCCTTCATCTTCCTCTGATTCGGCAGGCTCGCCATCAACTTCGGCCTCCGGTTCCCTATCAGATTCCTCTTTGGGGTCTTCCTCGGGCTCCTCCTCAGGCTCTTCCTCGGGCTCCTCCTCTAGCCATCCGTTGTTCCCATGGTTAGGGAAGTAGGGGTCTCCAGGGTGGTGAAAACCAGCCATGCGGTCTGCGAGAGTGCGTAATTATGCTAACGTTATTCCTAGGATGCTACAATTATCGCATAGATCAAGTAGGCGTTCTCTTTTCGGTGGTAGGGGTATAGTTTTAGATTCCCTAGTTATCCTGATCTCATCAAGACGTGTGTTAGTTATACTTTGGAGAGAGTGTAGTTGATCAGGCTACATCCACTCCTTGGTACCACTAAGAGCAGTCCTGAATTTAACCGAGATACTAGTATTATTTTTGTTTGGTTCGGCGTTATGTTCCTACTCCTAATGCAAGCAAGGGTGTTTTATTTACTTGTTTTGTTCAGAGTTATGTTAGTCCCTCTTTTTGGTTTATAGTTGCATATCCATGTGTGGCTAGATATGCTAGTTCACTATAAACAAAGCTCTGATACCAACCTGTCACACCCCCGAACCAGACGGCGGAAACGTCCGGGGGCTGTCGTGACTCAATTGAATACCATCACAATGAATATACATGAAACATAACATTATACATCACCAACATTTGGAATGATACAACTGGTAGCGTTTACATCCATTACATTGTTCCAAAACATTACATTCTCAAAAATAACTGTTCGATACTAAATTAAACCACAGCAAAACGTCATAGAGTACAATTCATCCTTCACTTTATCTGTTACCTGAGAATACAAGTATTTTGAAAAACGTCAACATATGAAATGTTGGTGAGTTCATAAGTAATGTTTGAAATCCAATGTTTGTAATGTGTTGAAAAACCACCAGAAAATCCGATATTTTCTGAAAATAGTATAGTCAAAAAGGTGTGAAGATCCATAGGTATGCTTGTTTGTTTCTATACTTGTCAAAATTGTTCATTTAAAATTGTGTGCATTCCGAATCCGTATGTATTGAAATACCCTAGGAAAACCCGATGTTTTCCTAATTCCTTGAATTACATAAATGTACATTGAAACAATTGCAACGCGTGAAATTATCAGTACCAGGCGACGTTGGATTATTTTTGAGCATGATTATTTGCTACAAACCCACGTTACACAAACGACTAGTCTATAGCAATACTAACGATCCCATAGGCGTCGTCCGTACTAATCACGTTATCCAACCGCCCTGACTACGTGTAGTCCCACACCCGAAGAGAACGAGGACACGAAGGCCTCGATGACTCCATTAGCCGGTTGGGGATAAAAAGGTACGAGGGGTCCCAGACCCGCCTCGCATGAAAAGGTAGACTCTACTAGCAATACCAAAGGACCCTTGGGGACCAGTAGTATACAAGCCATTGAAAGTCCTTTTACGTTATGTCGGATCGGTAAAACCCAACACTTCGTAAGATAGAGGTCTTCGGGCCTTAAGATCAGGTCATTGGGCTAGCTAGGCTCAACAAACAAGATTTTACACTTTTGGGGCCCAAAAATGGTGCATAGACGTCTGTGCACACTCGCATGTATATTGAATTCCCAAACGTTATTAGTTATGAATCGTAATGTCGTAGTATCATAGTGTCGTCGTGTTAGTAGTTTCGGATTTTTATTGGTTCGAGACCGAACCAATTCGTTTAACAACGACTTTTGGTGTTGTAATGTATTGTATTTCGTTGATAGTCGTGGTACCATCATTTGGTCAAATTGCATGTATTGAATTAGCCTTGAAAATTTTCTGTTTTCAGCCCCTCCTTGTTTGTAAAAATTTACTTTTTCAACCCTTTATTTAAATACTTTCCGGTTTGGTCTTTAAATTAATTTTCTTGACATTTTAATACCAAAAATTATTGAAATAAATATTTTCCAGCATATTTTTCCTAGAAAACAGCTTAAGTCCCTGAAATTTCAGTTTTCTCGGTTATAACCCTTCTTTTTTGCAAGTTTGACAATTTTGGCCCAAATTGTAAAATTTTGCAACTTTAGTCCCTTTTAAATTTAAAAAGCATTTTAAACCTTTGAAAAGGACTTGGATCACTTATAGTCCACTGTTTTACAGAAAAACACAGTTTTGGCCCTCCAAAACAGAAAATTTCGCATAATGGGCCTCATTGGGCCAAAAATGTCATTTTTAGCCCATTAAGCTTGAAATTTATGTTTTTAATCCTCTAAATGAGTATATTTCCAGAAATTGTTTTATTGAAACTGTTTTGACACAGTTCATCCATCAGAATTCGTGATTTGTCAATTTGGGCCCTTAATTTTTGTATTTTTCACATTTTAGGTCCAAAAATTGTGTTTTTAGTCCAAAGAAATTATTACTAAACCACTTAGCCATTTTTCTAGAGACACTTAGTATGTAGAAATATAGTAGAGGCTAAAATCATTTAACATAAGGTAAATCTCGGTTTTGAGGAGTTTTATGGCTAAATCCAACATTATAACTCACAAAAGCACACATATAAGCATGGAAATCATACAAAGCATACAAAACACATATAGATCTACACTTTCACTTGTATTCCCCCCCCCCCCCCCAAAAAAAAAAAACTCATAAAAACAGAAAATAGGGGGTATGAAGCTCACCTTGAGTTGTAGTTTCGGTTTTGAAGAGAGAAAAGAAGAAAATTTCGATCCTAGCAAGTCTCCTTGGTAGATCTCGAGTTTAGTGATTTCTAAGGTGCATGATCACAAGTTGGAATAGATTTAGAAGAGATTTTTGATGAAATGAAGTAGCTAGATCATGGATTAGTCATCAACTTACCTTAGATGATGTGTTTGTGGGAAAAACCTCCTTGAAAAGCTCTTGATTCTCGAAACTTTTGAAGAAGGAGGAAGGAGATGTCCTTCAAGACTTAGAGAGAATGAAATGGATTTTTGTGAGTGTGTGTGTGTTGTGTTCGGCCGAGAGCAAGAAGAGAGAGGAGAGGAGGTGATCTTTGAAGTGCTATGCATGGAGATATGGGATGAGTTGCATGGATATCCAAAAGGCAATAATGAAGTGGCAAGACAAAGTCAACTCTCATCTTATCCTTGGGTTTGGGCCTTGGGCCGAGATTTTTGGAAGGAAAAAGGGAAAATTTGGGCTTTAATTCCCACAAGCCCACGTGTATATTAAGTTGGGTGAGTTTTAACCAAAAAAAATTATAATATGATTCTTACACTTTGTTGGGCTAGTTTAGGTTAATCATGGTTCAAAATTTTGAATTTATTTCATTCTAGGCCCAATATAGCCCAAAATGTTGAAACAAATAGATGTGGGTCCAATTAGAGCCCATTTAAGAGTTCTAAACCCAAGATAGTCAAATTGGAAGTTTATTGGTCCATTAGGCCCAATAAGGAAGTTCTAGTCCAAAATGGACCTAAATAAGAACTTCTAGGGTTTCTAATTGCTTGTTGACTATTTGTAATGCTTGTATGGTGTATTTGATTGAAATTTTGTTGTCGCAATCATAGGTGTTACACATGTTCTTAAGCTTTTGATTCACTTTAGCTTGAGTGTATAGTTTACAAGACACAAAATTTCCAGTTGTGACAATGAGACCTTTTAACGAGTGGCTACGATCACGTTTATTAGGATAATGCTTGCCATTGATGCCTTTCATGATTATGAAATATGGAAAATGGATGTCAAAACTACTTTCCTTAATAGGAAGTTGGATGAGGATGTTTACATGAGTTAGCCATAGGATTTTGTGCATGAAAAGTTTCGTAATAAAGTGTGTAAGCTTGAGAAATCCATTTATAGATTGAAACAAGCATCTTGCAGTTGGAATCTTTGTTTCCATGAGAAAGTGAAAGAGTTTGATTTCCTTAGTAGCGAGGAGGAGTCCAACGTGTTGTCAAAGCTTGTGGGGGTATAGTAACTTTCCTAGTGTTGTATGTTGATGACATACTCATTATGAGAAACGACATTCCAACCTTGCAAGAAGTGAAATCTTGGCTCAAGAAGTGTTTCACCATGAAAGGTCTAAGGGAAGCTGCCTATATTCTTGGGATAAGGATTCTGAGGGATAAAAAGAAAATACTTACTGGTCATAGTCAAAGTACTTACTTGGATAAAATACTTAAGCGTTTTAGTATGGAAAATTCCAAGAAAAGGGAATTGCCCATTCAGAGTAATGCCAAGTTGAGTAAGACTCAAAGCCCTAGTATAGATGAATATGTAGTTGATATGAGTCAAGTCTCATATACTTCGGCTATAGGTTCGATCATGTATGCTATGACATGTAGTCGACCTCATGTGTCTTTTCCTTTGAGCATGGTTATCCGTTTTTAGGGAAATCCTGGTAGAGTTCATTGGACTGCAATAAAGAGCATACATAAGTATCTATGAAGGATGAAGGATATAACTTTAGTCCTTGGAGGTAGTAGTACATTAAGATTAACCGGATATAGTGACACCAACTTTCAGATAGAGTGAGGCAACTTTTCTCCTCATTTGGGCTGGGTGTTTGTGTTAAATGGTGGAGCAGTGACTTGACAAAGTTCCAAGCAGGATACGGTGGCTGATTCTACTTGTGAATTAGAGTACATCGTAGCAAGTGAGGCATCAAATGAGCCGGCTTGGTTGAAGAACTTCATCAGAGATCTCGGAGTAGTCCCGACCATTCAGGACCCATTAGAAAATTTACTGTGATAATGAAGTCACAATTGCTTTTACCAAAGAACCTAATGATCATGGTAGATCCAAGAATATAGACAAAAAGTACCATTACATCAGACATAGGATTGAAGAAGGTCATATTATAGTGAAGAAAGTATCCTCAGAAGATAATCCTAAAGATCCTTTCACGAAGGCTCTGAGTAGGGTTAATCATAACCAACATGCTAGGAGCATAGGATTGAGAGAGGATATTATTTTTAGTAGTTAGTTGATATTTTTTAGACTTGTAACAAAATAAATGTAATTGACTTTGGTGATTAAGTAATAGAGATTATTTATGAGTATGGTTACAACCTTTTTCAATTATTTATTCTTGTGTTTTGTTTTGTATGTTTTACTTCCTGAATAATTTGATTATTCGAACCTCCACAGTTGTTAAAATTTTCGAAGTAATGAATCAAGACTGTCTGAATAGATTGTATATTGTCTATTGAGATTAGATATTGTAATGGTTGCTACAATATTCATGAGTACTTAGAAAAATAGAGATTTTGAGTATTAGATAAACCCACACTCATAGAATTAATTCATGGATTATATAACGAGTAATTTTGAGACGATAACATCCTATATTATTAAAATGGAGATATATGAGTTGTAATTTACAAGTCGGTTGTGCACTGGTGTTACATAAATGCATCAGTAACATAATGTTATAAAACATAGTGTCATGCATGATTTGGTGAGTAAAAAAATACAAGCATACGAGTTAAAATTTATTTGTTCATTTTTCCCTAAAGGAAAAACGATATCTTTGGGCCCCTCGGTGATTAGGTCATGACATTATAGTGTTCATCCCATCAGGACTAAATTGATGTGTTCAATTAGTTAGTATTATGAGGTCATTGGGAAATTGAGAAACATAATTTTGGACAAGAGGTTGATTATAATCCATGCCTCATGTCCATACGAGATCTTGTAGAACGAATGAATATTTGATCACTTATCTTAGGACCGATATCTGATCAGATCAAAGTCTACAGCTGCTTTGGAAAGCACCCCATGTTGCTTGATTTGGAAGTTATACTTGAAATTGTAGTTAGACTTATCCAAGTAGGAGACTGCTGGATTAGATGTCTAAGCCAATGACTAAATTGCTATATACTTGAATTAAAAAACAGAGTCCTTTTGGGTTGCCCTCAAAACTAGTAATTGACAGAATGAATTTTTGGAGAGGGAGGTTGATTTATTGTTTTATTATAAGATTAATAAATAGCAATAAACAATTTGTTAATATATTATTAGTTTAATACAATAAATTAGAAATAGTATTGTTTAATTAATAATTAATCAGAAATTAATTAGAATTAATTTTGGGATTAATTGGAATAATTAAAAGTGCAAGGACATAAGTTGTATTCAATAGTTGAACAAGAGAAGGATTCTAGAATAATCTACAGATGGCCGAAAATTTGAAGGCTCCTTAGGTTTCTAGATTAATCCTTAAGGATAATTAGCAATATGGATAATTGCCTAATTTGAGATAAGAATATTATATTTAAATTAGGGTTATCTAGGGCTTCCTTGTTCAGCTATATAAGGAGCCTTGGGGCTCATAATTTTGGCCACTCCTTCTCAAGAGAATAAAGCCAAAAATCACCTCCTCCCTCATCTCTCCCCTCAAGTCTTCTATTGCTAGCGTTTGGGTAAAAACCATTCGATGCACGAGATTTCTGGTGCTTGCTTTCAGAATCTTGTTCAACAAGGAATTTTTTGATTATTTACTACAATAATCGAAAGGCGTGTAAACCCTAAACCACTTTATACATTTAGTAAATAGAATAGTATTCTTAGGGTTCTTGATATTCAAGTGTTTGTTGCAATCAATAGAGAAAACTTAGATCCAATAGGTTGCATGTGAACTTAGGTTTATGTTTTTCCGCTACATATTGTTTTTGTAACCTATAAAACCTATCATGTCCCTATTCATGTCTTGGTGTGGACCAAAGTGTTGATAGTTGGGGCTTGTGGTGTTAAAGAGTTGTTTTGTTTGTTGATGAGTTTTGTTAAAGACATATCCACCAATTAAAGTATCTACAATGGGCAACAAACCCTGATAAAAGTGTTGTATGAGGAGTTACTTAGGTATTTGATGTTGTGGGCAACTCAAACACAAACTATTAAACATTTCCCAATAATCACGAAATGTCTCATTTGGACCTTGGCAAACTCCACAGATCTTGTTTATAACACTTGAAACTCTAGAAGCGGAGTAAATTTTGTCAAGAAACGCTCTCGCCATATCAGTCCAAGAATTTATAGACCCTGGTGGATGATAGAACTACCAATATTTTGCTCTATCAGCCCATGAGAAGGGGAATGCCCTTAGCTTGATTTGGTCATTGGTTGAACCTTGTGGCTTCATGATTGTGCAAATGATATGGAACATCTTCATGTACTTGTGAGGGTCTTGGTTATCCAATCTAAGAAAAGTAGGAAAATGATGAAATAGACTTGACTTTAATTCCGAGCCTCCTTCCAAAATGGGATAATGGATGTCAACTAGATTTTGTATGACATCTGTTTCCATCATTTACCTCAAGGTACTTTCGGGAACTTCGTCTCCAGCCATTGGAATTTAGATTATGATAGGAGGGACTTCAGGTTTTATGGATTGTATATGGATGTTGTTCGGACTCAGATCGGTGAGAGGTGTTTCGAAAATTTCTTGGCGAGAGTCGGGGTTTAATTCAGATTAAACTTCAGTATCACTTAAGGACTCAGATTGAATTATAGGAGCCACATTAGTTGCAGATGTTTGACCATGTTGTAGCCTTGTTTTTTTCTAAACGCCTTGCTTCTTTTTCAATCTTAGAATTGTAAACTAGTGTACATGTACGAAGAGATCTGGGCATAAAGAAACAAACTGATTACAAATAAAACAATATTTGATGATGGCACCAAAATTTAGTGTTTATCGAGGCCAACAAAAAATACCATAAATCTTGCACACTAAAATAGCGTATAATGGTAAAGGGATTGAACCTACGAGGATTGGTTCAAGTTTCAAACTCTATTAAAGTCTCACCACAAGATACTTGTAAAACAATGAAAAGTAAAAATGTGGGTTTTAGCTTTTGTTGTTATTAATATAATTTAACTAACACAAGTGAAACACAATTTAAACTAATAAAAGTTGACGTCAATCAATATAGAAGGAATGATACAGTTTCTTAATCAAAGTCACAAATCAATGAGGTGCAAATTTGTGAAAATCAACTACAATTAAGGTTTAAGAGTCACCAAAACAAAATGCTTGCATTACCATTATGTAGGAAATGTTTTCTTGACTTAAGTGAAATGAACACAAACACATAAATCAATTGTTGGTTGATGATTTGAGGATCTATTACTTAATCAAGAAATTAACCAATAAACATAACATTCATACATCTAAACTCATTATTAAAGATATATAAACACAAAGAGAAGTTTTTCTAGAAAATATTTCCATAAAGATTCAACCACAAGTTCATAAAATTCTTCAAAATAAACCAAATATTCAAAGATTAGTTCCAATATCAACCAAGATTTACTTAGCTTAACATGGCTAAGTTTAAGCAAAAGAGAAATAGTTTAGAAATACCCAACATAAACAAGATGAAAATAGATGAAAAATGATGTTCTTCAAGTTCTCCAAAAGCTACAGAGAAAACACTCAAAATATGATCTAAAATTAAGGATCTGGAAAGTGCTCACCAAACTACCCTTAAATAGCCACTAGAAGCAAAACTATGAAACTACCTATGCAAGAGTCACACGACCGCATGGTTTTTGTTGCCTCGGATCTCACGTTGTCGCATGAGATCGGTTGACCAGATTTTGACTTTCATGCAAACGTCTTTTTCACTAGGATTTCCTTTGTTGGGCTGTATGAGATCGGTTGACCAGATTTTAACTTTCATGCAAACACCTTTTTCACTAGGATTTCCTTTGTTGCTTTCCTTTAGCTGCCACTACCCAAAAATATAAGCCTAAATATCTTCTAATCACCCATGCTAAGCCCATATCACATATCCTCTTATTAAGGATGTCAAAAAGTCCCATGGGACCCCGTCCCGTATGGGGGCATTTGTTGAAAAAAATCAGGGGCGAGGGTTGGTAGTCCTGTCTCGAAGCCCCTGTGGGGGCCCCGTTAATAAATTATATAAATTGACATATATTAGTTATATAAATATAATAAATAATAAAATGATTTTTACAAACAAAAATTCAATAAAAACCATGTTTTTAAGTTATTTGTAACATGTAAAAAAATTATGTTATAAATATCTATTTGTTACCTAAAAAATAGTTTCTTTTAGCCCATACAAGAACTTCTTTTAGACCAAATAAGGTAGCCCCAAATCAATCGGGGGCGGGGGAGGGGAGCAGAAGGTGAATTTGGGGGCAGGGGCGGGGGTGGAAAGGATGGAGATTTCGGGGCGGGGGAACGGGAAAATTTTGGGGGCGGGGGCGGGGGATGCAATCCCCGTCCCGTTTGCCCCCGTTGACATCCCTATCTCTTATTCTTTGACCCAATATCTTCAAGGTTTCATAAATTAATAGGCCCAATTATCTTTTCTTTACTTCTAACCTCTGTTCAAGATCAAGCCCATTTAATCTCATAGCTCATCTCATCTCTTCTCTCCATCCATGATAAGCTCCAATATACTCTAGTCTCCCATCCAAATCTCTTCAATGGCATAAACAATCTCAATCAGATCCGCACCAATCCCATTTGTCTTGCAAATCTTCCCCGCGCTTCATCATAGTCTTCTAAAAATCTACAATTAAACACAAAACACTAGAAAGTACCCGACTATATATAAAATAACAAAACTGAAAATATACATGATGATTAGCTAAAAATAAAATAAATTATGCTAAAACAAATTATAAAAAAAGTAAATAAAATACACATATCAATGCGCAACAGAACAAACTACACGTATACATTTTAACTTGCATACCATTTATTTTTTAGAAGACCGCAAACCTATAAAAATCTAAACGTTCTTTTTTCTTGAACCTTGGTATTCCACTTTTCAAGTCTATAGATATAACCCTTTTTTCAAGTATACTGCCCCCATGTTCCTTTCTCTAATGTCATTTCATGTCATAAATTTGGTTTAATAATCTCAATTAATCATGTTTCCTTTCTCTAATATGTTATTTGATGTCATAAATTTGGTTTAATAACCTCAATTAATATTGTATTCTAGGGTACCTTTTTTTTTTTTTTTTTTTTTTTCTGTTTTCTATACAATTGTATTTTATTACGAAAAGTCTTTTAATTTTTGAAAAAATTAGTTTTTTTTTTTTTTTTTTTTTTTTTTTTTTATTTTTTTTATGGAGTCTTTAGACTCTAAGGAGAGAAAAGTACAAAAGTTTAGAGCAAGTGTGTTGAGAACGTATGTTTTTAAAATATATTTTTTTTATTTTAAATAAATCCGTTTATCTAATTTTCAATTTATTTTAACAGTTTACAAACTTTAAAAACAATCATTTTTTTTGCAAGTTATAAACGTTTGATTCACTTTTTTTTTTTTTGCAGATGTGTACATTTTAAAAATAAACAACACATTAATGTACATCACATGTAGTCGTAGTTGGATATATTGGTTGAGTCTCCTTTATACTGTTAATTTCTTTGTACTGCTCTATTTTCCCGTGTCCTAACGCCTTGCTAGGCTCGGTTTATATTTATATATTTAATATTTCATTTGTCTTTTCCAAAAAAAAAAAAAAAAAAAATCATAAGTACGTAGTTCATTCATTGGTTATGTTGATTAATGTTTTCTTGTAATATCAGCAAAGGTAACTTCCTAGTAACTTCCCGGATATAGAAGACAGCAAAAATCTTTAAGGATCAAATTTTTAATTCTTAATGTGTTGAGATGAGGGCAGAACAAGATCCAAGTTTTGCTTTCCATTAAAATCACTTACATGTGAAGTACCCAAGATATATTAATATTAATATAATATAAAAGAAACAAAAGGCAATATTATATTAAAATACACAAATCTAATAATATAATAACATTCCGATCAAATTCTGTACAAAGACTGTCGATGGTGGAACAGTTCTCAACTAATTAAAGTCACTTTATATGGTCCAACTATTTGTACAGAATACCGAAAGAGGCAAATGAATGCATACAAAACTGAACATCTATGATCAAATTCAAAACCCTAATAACTTTCTCCAAAATAATATCATGATTAAGACAAAAAAATATACTAATAATATGAAGATCCAGCCTTCCTAGTTGTTGGTTTGCCACAGATCACATCGATAGATTATTTCCTGCAAAAAAAAGAAACATTTTTATTCATTTCGTATCACAACAGTAATATAGAAAAGTTGAAGATCATTAATTGATCGAAGATCTACAAGATCCGAGTAAGGATTTATATCCAACCTAGAAACTCACAATATAACATTGTAACTTTATTTTCTTTATAATCGTCTTATAAAATGATTAATTTCTAAAAGAAGCTTTTAATAACGTGTAGTAACTGACCTGATATATTGGTTTCCTTCATCTATGGTCTCCAATCCACCATGATTCTTATGTTCAACTTTCTTTGCGGGATTTAGATTTTGAGTTCTTCCGAATTTCCACCACCCTGAACTTTTTGGCAAGAAGATGTCATCATCGTCGTCATTAGCAGCAAGAAGCTCATCTCTGAGTGTCACCACCTTCTCCTTCAATGGTAGAACTTTGGCTTTGAAGAAGAGTTCATCGGCAGAATTTGAAGACAAACAAGGTACCGAAAACTCAAAATCGGAAGTCACAGGAGCTTCTCTGTAACTGGTGGTGTGCTTCGTATTGGTCGCTGTTTGTTGGGTATCACAAAAATCATTTGAGAAAGAGATTCTTGGTCCCAAGAACCCTCCTTGTTGTTGATCATTATTGAGTTGCATGTTTAAGCATGCCATTTTTAAAAATACAAAGGAACAGTGGTTCTTGTTTCCTCCGAACTCTATAAGTAGCTGCAACTCACATGTTTGTGCTTCCTATTTATACAAAGAGACAGCTTCTCTTTTCCTTTCTTTTTTTTTTCATTTATTTTACAAAAGCAATAAAAAAATCACAAAAAATGGATTGAATGGAGTATGAATTTAACAAGATAACTATCTTTGGGTAAGTAGCTCAAAAAGTACCACTAATTTCGCTTACATTGTGAAATCATGAGTTAGGATCAGACTATTTCCAACTCATTCAATTTGTGACATTAGTTTTTATCTTTTTTATCTTTTCTATTTCTCAATCCAAAATATATGAAAATCCCAATCTATTTGTCATGACAATATTTTTAATTGAATTAAATTAGAAAATAAAAAATTAAATACTAGTAAAAAATAATATTTTTTAATTAAAAAGGTACAAAAAAATACACAATAAAAAAAGGAAAAGAAAAAAAAAACATGACAATAAAAAAAGACACAATAATTTTAAAACTCTCAACCATATTTTGCTGCAATTTATTGTTTCCGTTCAAATACAGTCTGCGGAATCCCTCATCTTAAGTGATCATGCAGGTTGAGAAAAAAAAAATTTCTCTCTCTCTCTCTAACAATTAAGCTTTCTGTTATTTATTTTCTCGTAAAAGATATAATTTTCCATCTCAATATCATTTTCTCTCTTCCATATCTTCTTTGTTTACAGTATGGATGCCGACCATTTCGTTGACGAGATCAACAATTTCATTTTGTGTTGTTGATGTCGATGTCACTTTCTTTCTTTTTCGTTATCTCCGCGGTGATGAGTTTATTTCATTAAACATATGTTGTTGGTCGAATCCAGGTGGAAATTGTTCATTGTAATTTGTTGTTTAGGCATTGGATGAAGATGTTTTGGTTCGTTTTGAAGGAGACGGGGAGTCTTCAACAACTTTTTTTACTTGCAACCATTTCGTATGGTGTTTCAAAACATCCCAAAATTTTTCATTAGGAAAATGTTTCTGATTACTAAGCGTCCTATACTCGCTTTGTGCATCTTTTAAAGCATCGACCTCGTATCTCCCGCTAGCAAGGTCTTTCCATTTTGAGTTTACTTAGTGCCATGCACGATCTGAACCTCCCGGTTAAGCATAAATGCTCTAGAACCCACACCAAAATTGCATATGACCTTTGTTGATTTCCAAGTTGCTTATCTTCAGAAACATCAGCATCCGCCCTAGCTAAATCCACCTCTTCCTTTTCCAACCATTTTTTTTTACTTTTAGTTTTTTGTGTGGTGTTGTTTCTGCTCGGTTACGGGTTGGTGCTCCTCGCTGATTTGTTAATTTTCTCTGGGTGCGGAGTTGTCACTAGAATCATTAGATTCTAAGCTTTAAATATCATGAAACTGGGATACTTTGGGAGGAGAACTTTAAATTGGGTTTCAACAACTGTTTGAGAATACTGCATGTAGTGATTATAACTCGTATTTTCCTAGTGAAAGACGGAATGAGTTGTAGGCTTGTTGTAATGGCTAATATTGTTGTTGATAGTTTTGATTTTGTTGGTAGTTTGGGTATTGTTGATAGTTTGGGGTTTGTTGGTAGTTTTGGTTTTGGGATCCCGGAAAAGAAAATGGAATATCTTGACTAGACACACCTTTCTTGGATTTGCGTTTTTAGCTAGAAGTAATTTGTTTCGTTTTTCCTCGAGAATCTAGTGAGAGGAATTGAAGAAGTGTGGAGTTGAATTGAATCGGTAAATGGTTGGATTTATATAGGTAAAAAGTTTATATATATATATATATATATATATATATATATATATGTGTGTGTGTGTGTGTGTGTGTGTGTGTGTCTATATATATATGCGCTTAGATTACTGTATTCTAACTAACTATTTTGTGGATGTGGGAATGATTGTAGATCAATCGTTTTAGTTATTTTAAGAAAATGATTAACAAATATTATTGAATTAAACATAATTAAAAAAAATACCATTTAAATTCATTGTAAGGTTATTTTAGTCAAATAATATAATTTTTAAAAAGGAAAATTACATATTTTAGAAAACAATTAATTCTCTAAACTTTAAAATTTTGATTTTTCTTGATAATAATTATATTAATTCGGACATTCTAAAAGAATGTTTTCATATTATCTTGAAAAAAATCATTCTATTATGACAAAATACTATAAACATATATTATCAAAATTAATATTTTTTAATGAATACAAATTTTATATGAAATGGATTTTAATGTTTTAGAATCAGTAACTGCATTCATTATTAAAGAATACAACTATGAACATAAATTACATTCATTCTAAAAGAATACGACTAATAATGGTTAACAATTACATTTATTCTTAAAGGAATAAAATTGAGAATGGTTAAAAAGCAAATAAAAACATTGAAATCAAAGTAAAATACTAAAACATTCTGAGAGAATATTGTTGTTAATTCATTTTAATAGAATAAAAAATCCCTTTTGAATGTATAACGAATCCATTCTATGAGAATACAACGTCATTGTCATGTTGGTGGTTTCACATCACTCTATAATTGAATCCTTCCATGTGAAATGAATCCCAAAAACACTTGGTACACTTAAGATCACAATACTTGAGGAATAACTGATATAATGAACGTGGGAAGAAAAATGTAGGTTGTTGTGCAACTCCTCCACTAGAGGTAGAAGCTTCTATTTGCTCACTCTTGCACAGGTTTCTACATCATGTCATTTTCAATAGTGCAAGACTTGTGAGGTCTCTAATTGTTTCCCAAACACAAGATAGATTGACAGTTCTACAAAATTAAAGTCTCTAGATGAGGGATCATGGACATATTATGTATTTCGAGTAGATTATGCGAGTCTGTAAGATTTAGAATCTGCAGCGATGGAAAAACATGTTACACAAGTAACAAGATTAATTATTGTAGCACTCTATGTCTACATGATGACCACTAAGAATTGAGAAGCCAAACATAAAGAGTTTATCGGATTCCCTACCGTGGGTGGTTTAGATACTTCCAATTTGCTATAGCTCATATCTATATCCACTATGTTCCCCATGAATAAGTCAGAGGGTAAGCTTCTTAAATCGGATCCAAGCCAGAAGAGCCATCTTAAGTCTTTTGAAAAGTTCTCGTAAGACCCAGTGAGCTGCAAGTAGTTTCATTGGAGAAATTTAGTTTATCTATCTTTTGATGTGCATTCATCTTCATGTTTGATAATTGTAGATTTAGAATAAAGGGAGATAGTAAATGTATTATTAGATCTAGGTATAAGTATATGTGTAAAACTATGCATATGTATAAACACACGTCATGTCTTAGTGATTCTATATTACCTTGAAAGCAAACTTCTGTTCCTCTAGCATTTGCATGTCAAATCTTAAACCTTCTATAGTTTCTAAACCCTAAAAGGAAAGAAAGGATAAATTGTATGAATTAAATGAAAGAGAAGGGTGTGAAATTTGTCACTAAAACTATTTTGTTAATTTGCTGCTAACGTAGACTTTGACCATAAAAAAAATCATAGTTTATGCTGATGTGGAAATTGATATGTATATCCTAGCTTCCAAAAAATGTGTAATTCCAACGATGCCATTCAAGAATCAAAATGTCGTTTGTGAGATGAGATAGGGTTGAAATATTAAATGAGATAGGGTTGAAACATTGAGCACCAAAATAGTGTTCGAACAACCTTACTACCTAGCCAATACTATATTTATTATAGTCGATCAAGAGTCGTTACTCAACCAGAATCTACTACGTTTTGCTGGGAATTTTGATTCTTGATGAACTATAATTTTCCCCATCTCTTGTAGCAACAGATGGGTTATCAGTTTCTTGTTTGGTGAAACAGAAAGAAGACATATGTTGGACAAGCTCTTGATCCCATAAAATACATAGTAATCATGCTACAATATCTTTACCACATAATCCACGTCTTTGCCAACAAAAAATAGAATTCTTACAATAGAGAGAACAATAAAACCACCCAATTTAACAATCGGTTTGGGCTGAAGTATAGCCCTAATTAATCAGAATGTGATCAAATTTAAAGAAACTAAGAAGAACGATACCTTTGTAAAGACTTCTGGTGGGTTCTTCATCAGGCCAAGAAGAGGCATCATGAATGTTTAAGGACGGCATCAGAATTCTCCAATCATCAGCATCGACGTCCAGAGAGAAGAATTCAGGAGGGAAACTGGTAGCCATCGATGGCAAGGATACGATTGTGGAGACGGTGAAACCAACCAACCTCAAGACTTGTGGTGGTTTCATCAGGCAAACAACTGGCATTTCCATTGTTAGAGGGGCTTCAAATTTCTCCGATCATCGATTTCGATATCCAGAGAGAAAACAATCATCGTGATCTCGGAGCCGCCGATGGTATGTATGTAATGATGGATATGGTGAAATAAGGGTAAAGGGGTGAGTGATGGTTTTGTAGGGATGGTAACTAAATTTCCTTTAATTTACCTAAATTAAAGGTATTCATAATTTAATATATAATTACTAAATTTAATTAATGATTGAAATTACCATTTAACACTTGTTTAAGCTTTTAAAATGATTGGTATATATTGATTCCTACATCCATACAATAAATAGTTAGAATACATGAACCTATATATATATATATATATATATATATATATATATATATATATATATATATATATATATGTGTGTGTGTGTGTGTGTGTGTGTGTTAGAGATAGATATGAGTCAGGATGACTTTTATACTATGTTTTATACTTTTAAACTTGGAAAAAGTACTATTTTACAAGGAGTCAAAACCTATAGACTCACCAACTTTATGTTGATGTATTTTCAAAATGCATGTGTTTTCAGGATCTTGATAAGCTAGATGTTTCTCGAACAGGAGAAGTTTTACTATTATCCTTTCTGTTCATACGGAACATATATCAGTTAAGACGTATGAAATAGTCGGATAATATGTAATAAATACTACAAAACAATAATAATGTAAATTTCGATCATCAATAAAGGTCTGTAGTTTATAAAACTCTTTAGTACTGTTCAATTTATGTTATATATGTAACTTCCGAAAAATACCACCCAAAAATTTTTATTTGAGAAAATAACTAAAACCATAATATATGTCAAAATATCATTGAGAAAATAACTAAAACCATAATATATAACAAACCACGAAGCACGTGTCTCAAAGTTTCATAGAAAAATAGATCAAATCAAAAACTGTGTCAAATATGTCAAAATATCATAGTGAACTCCCAGGCTAACTGAAACTGTGGTGTATGCCATACCATCACCCCGAGCTCTTCCCCTTACTAGCAGAAGTACTTGAAAACAAAACTGAAACTGTAAGCACGAAGCTTAGTGAGTGATGTGCACAAAAGTACCCACTAATTTTAATATTTATAACCTAACAAACTTAGACTAACTATGCACTTATAGGCAGTGTACCTAGTCAGATTATAGTATAGCTTAGGTAAGTCGGGTGTCAATCAGCGAACGGTGGTGAATTAATTTAAAATATTTAATTATAGGTTACAGGTCACACGGAAAGAATAAAGAAGTAGTTTAATAAATCTCAAACGAACAATTAATTAACAACTCTCGATAAACTAACAGGAAAGCAAATCTTTTCAGGTACTTTGGTTTAGACAAATTACACTTTAAAAACATAGACAATTGCATACACAAATTCATTTATTCATGTTCACCGATTCCTAAAATGATTAGATTTGCGTTCACTATAACTAATCCTTTAGCAAACAAGTCAATTCAAACAGTGATCAGTTGATTAAACTAACATGCTTCCTAGTGTTCAGTTCGTATCAACCAAGACTTGTAAATATAGTTAATCAAATTGATCATTCAATTAATCTCTTGTTGATGGTTATCAAACAAGGCTCACACATTAACTTACTTATTTCCAAGTTAATCCTAGTTTCACATTCTTTATTCCTAGACTTATAATCTCAATGGTCATCAAAATCATAAGAGACAATCAATCAAGCATATGTTCATACAACTCAATTCACTTAACAATTAACAACAAATAATTATCATTAATACGTAAGGATCTTTTAACAAGCTTGGCAAGATAAATTAAACACAAACAAACTATTCAATATAGCAATTAGTCTAATAATCAAAGCTTCATTCAATCATAAACACAAAGTAAAAGGTTTTTACACCCAAGTCAGAAACTAAATACAGAATAGTAACACAATGGAATGCTAAACATGGTCATGTTAACAGCCCATATGATTACCGACACGTATCCACTCTCCAACCCTTCTGATCTCCGCTCCCGTTAGCTTAACGGCCTTCCGGCCACCTCCTAGACCCTCAAAACGGCAACTATGAAGTTTTCTTATTGCACAAGTCGAAGTGGAATATCATAGATTATTCAAATGGTGGAATTATATGGGGTATTTATAGTTGATGGAGATGGATTTTTATGGAATATTAGAGTTGGATTGGAATAAGGAAACTAATGTGGCTTAGGGATTAAGCAAATAAAGATAAGGAAAGTGGTGCTTGGGGAATAAGTAACTTGGATGGAATTTCCGTACAGCTTTTATGCTTCATCTTCAAGTCCGATTTTGGATAAGATAAGTGTCGAATTAGCCAAAAGTCCCTCTCACATAAGTCGTAGGAAAATTCTTCTAGTTTTCAGAACATTTTGAATCTCGTCAATTGGACTTGTGAGTCATCAGATATACCCGAAACACTGAAGAGGGGTCAATCTGCCAGCAATATCCTTTTTGCATCTTTTCAGCTCAATTCTCTTTCTTTTGCATTCCATCTCCCATTTTAACTGTAATTAAATATTTCAAAGCATATTAAGTTTATTTTAGTTCTAAATAATAATAATAAATGCTAAAATATTAATATATGTTATACATAAATATATATAAAAATACACATATCAAAATACCCCACACTTAGCCTTTGCTTGCCCCCAAGCAAATTTACTTTTATTTTACCAATATTGCACTAAACAATCCATTTAAAACTCAGCCATTATGCCAAGACCTCAACGCATGCATTTGTGTCTAAAATTTTCCTAAAGTACCCCCATACTTTAAATACTCACAATCTTCATAAGCACTTGCCCACTTTTTCCGAACAATGCTCATTTTATGCAACCCTCCGAATCCATCCGCAGAAAACCTCCTAACCTCAAGGTATTTTTAGTTGAGCAACCTAAGCATACATAATCTAGAATTACAATTTATGATACCACTATGGAGCTTTTTAGGAATTCTTCGCTTTCTTAACAATTTGATCTTTGATTTCTTTGAATTCACCACCTTATTTGATTTGATTTCTTGGTATCTTCAACATTTTGAATTTCTTGGAATTTTGATCTTTTGATCTTCACTTTATTTGCTCCAAAATTCTTCAAACTTTTTCGTAATTCTCTCTTCTTCTTTTTTTTTTTTTACATGTACCTCTCTTTTTTCACTCAAAACCTACATGCTTAAGCAGAGGCGCTCAACCTCAACCTTTATTGGTTAATGATAATAATTTTCCTGGATACATTTCAGGTTTAGGCTGCTAAACATATTGCATCCTTCAAACCGAGCGGGGTTATGTTTTTGTTCCATGATTTCACTAAAATAAGGGAAGCCACAAATGCACTATAACGTATATTGGCTCAACTAAACATTTGAGTTCTCATCGGATCATCTCATACAATATTAGCAAAATTTTAAATTATCACTAGATTTTTCTAAATTAAGCTATTATTTCAAGTTTTCTTTTAAATTTTTAAATTTCCCTAAATCTAGCAATTTCCAACTATTATTTCATTTTTATAATTTACTTTTACCGACCCCCTACCCCACACTTATTTCATACAATGCCCTCATTGTATGCTAAAACAAATTAAGAACATAAAAGGGGAGAAAAAGAAACAGACTCCCCTGGGTAGTTGTGGCGAGATCGAATGGGGCTGCTACAGGTTGCTTCAAATATTGCTGAAAAACTGAAAACTGGAACTGCTGCTTCTGAATGTGTCGGAAAATACAAAAGAACATTGACTTATGAAATATGGTGCGAACGATTGCAAACTAAAGCAATGTATAGTGACCATGACGTGGGAAAGTGTCAACCATGTCGTATCGTCGAGTGAGGAAAAATCCATATCGCGAATAATAGCATGGCCACGACGTGGTAAGTGGTGGTCACGTCGTGGTATGTAGAATAGCAGCCTCCTCTCGCAATGAAAAACTCCCCCACGACATAGGAAAGTGTCAACCATGTCATGGCAGCCGGGATGATACTTCTACATTGCGTCAAAATAAAACTCCATGGTGTGAGAACAGCTCATCCATGCCATGGGAATCAATGTATAGTTAGAAACGCCACTCTTCGAAATAATAATCCCTCCAAATATCGACGCGCACCCCACACTTATTGAATGTCATGGCTCTCAAGTGTCAACTTCAAACCCTCACACGGTTTTTTCTCTCGTGACAAATCAACAATCAACCCCAATTATTGAAATTTCTGAAAGCATCTGAAGGGTAAAAGTTCTGCAAAGATCTGAAACATCAAGAGCATCAACATGGAAAACAAATTTTAAACAAACTAAAAATAAAAATAAAAACTCACTAAAATAACTAAAAAACCAAAATAACTAAAAAGGATATCACGATCACATGTCTTCATCAAAATCAAACTACAATTGTTGATTAAATCCCTTGCATGCAAGAGGTGGTTTGTGAAAACAAAAACTTTCAGGACCTGTCAGACTATTTCTTTTGTTTTCTTTGCACCATTAACTAATAAGTAGAACAAAAGTTGACCCAACTAGTCAAGAGTAGCAAGAGTTCAGTCTTCCACTTAACCACCTCGATACGCCTTGCTATACTACGCCTCGTGGATTGAGTTGGACAAATCACCAAAGTAGTAGACTAAACAAGTCAAGAATTCCCTAATCGCTTGCAATCTCGAAACCCATGCAAAAGGTAAAGCCAATCGATGTGTATGATCACAAATTCCTGCAAATAACAACAAGAACCTTCCCGACAAGCGAAATGATATCAACGAAAATAAAACTAAAAAAATAAAATAAAAAACTAACTAAAAATAAATAACGAATAATCAAATAAACTAAATTAATTGAAAGCCGTTCCCCGGCAACGGCGCCAAAAACTTGATGTGCACAAAAGTACCCACTAATTTTAATATTTATAACCTAACAAACTTAGACTAACTATGCACTTATAGGCAGTGTACCTAGTCAGATTACAGTATAGCTTAGGTAAGTCGGGTGTCGATCACAGGGAACGGTGGTGAATTAATTTAAAATATTTAATTATAGGTTACAGGTCACACGGAAAGAATAAAGAAGTAGTTTAATAAATCTCAAACAAACAATTAATTAACAACTCTCGATAAACTAACAGGAAAGCAAATCTTTTCAGGTACTTTGGTTTAGACAAATTACACTTTAAAAACATAGACAATTGCATACACAAATTCATTTATTCATGTTCACCGATTCCTAAAATGATTAGATTTGCGTTCACTATAACTAAGCCTTTAGCAAACAAGTCAATTCAAACAGTGATCAGTTGATTAAACTAACATGCTTCCTAGTGTTCAGTTCGTATCAAGCAAGACTTGTAAATATAGTTAATCAAATTGATCATTCAATTAATCTCTTGTTGATGGTTATCAAACAAGGCTCACACATTAACTTACTTATTTCCAAGTTAATCCTAGTTTCACATTCGTTATTCCTAGACTTATAATCTCAATGGTCATCAAAATCATAAGAGACAATCAATCAAGCATATGTTCATACAACTCAATTCACTTAACAATTAACAACAAATAATTATCATTAATACGTAAGGATCTTTTAACAAGCTTGGCAAGATAAATTAAACACAAACAAACTATTCAATATAGCAATTAGTCTAATAATCAAAGCTTCATTCAATCATAAACACAAAGTAAAAGGTTTTTACACCCAAGTCAGAAACTAAATACAGAATAGTAACACAATGGAATGCTAAACATGGTCATGTTAACAGCCCATATGATTACCGACATGTATCCGCTCTCCAACCCTTCCGATCTCCGCTCCCGTTAGCTTAACGGCCTTCCGGCCACCTCCTAGACCCTCAAAACGGCAACTATGAAGTTTTCTTATTGCACAAGTCGAAGTGGAATATCATAGATTATTCAAATGGTGGAATTATATGGGGTATTTATAGTTGATGGAGATGGATTTTTATGGAATATTAGAGTTGGATTGGAACAAGGAAACTAATGTGGCTTAGGGATTAAGCAAATAAAGATAAGGAAAGTGGTGCTTGGGGAATAAGTAACTTGGATGGAATTTCCATACAGCTTTTATGCTTCATCTTCAAGTCCGATTTTGGATAAGATAAGTGTCGAATTAGCCAAAAGTCCCTCTCACATAAGTCGTAGGAAATTTCGTCTAGTTTTCAGAACATTTTGAATCTCGTCAATTGGACTTGTGAGTCATTAGATATACCCGAAACACTGAAGAGGGGTCAATCTGCCAGCAATATCCTTTTTGCATCTTTTCAGCTCAATTCTCTTTCTTTTGCATTCCATATCCCATTTTAACTGTAATTAAATATTTCAAAGCATATTAAGTTTATTTTAGTTCTAAATAATAATAATAAATGCTAAAATATTAAGATATGTTATACATAAATATATATAAAAATACACATATCAGTGAGCTCCCCCAAACTACCACATACCATACAATAACACATAAAACACATACTGGGCCTTGACCACTGCATCGGACCAAAATCCGGAAACTGCATCGGACCAAAGTCCGGAAACAACATCAGACCGAAGTCCGGAAACTGCATCGGACCAAAGTTCGGAACTAACCTAGGCCTTGCCCACTACATCAGACCGAAGTCCGAAATCTGACTGAACATAGCATAGCATAATCATATCACATATACTGCATACTACATCGGACTGAAATCCGAAACACATAACACAAGGTCATGCTTGAATCACAAAAACATCAAGCATACTAACTATTGCATCGTACCAAAGTCCGGAACTACTGCTAAATAAAGGGGTCGACATTGTGGTCGTAGACTCGTTCCTACTGGAAGGAAAACTCACGTCGTAACGCTGGCTACGGAGATGCTAAATCTGAAATTGGCTGACTGCTGCTCCGGAACTCCGCAACTATAAATCCCAAAAACACTAGATCAGGTACTGATAACTGCCTTCAGGGTAAAATGACTATTTTACCCCTGGTCAAAGTCAACTTTCAGTTGACCGGACTCGCCGAGTCCCTAACACCTTTTCTAATCCTTTACTCGCTTTAACTCGCCGACTTTGGCAAAGACTCGACCAGCTCTTCATCGATACAAACATCGATTCCATCTTCATATGACACGTCGAGTTATATGAACAACTAGTCGAGTCCTCCTTCATCCTATGAATGTGTCCATTCTACGACTCGTCGAGTTGTATGAACAACTCGTTGAGTCTGTTCTTGAGGCAAGAAGATTGTCTTGGACTCGCCGAGTCCCTCCATTACTAGATCTGAGCTCTAACTCACCGAGTCCATTTCCCACTCACTGATTCCACCCTAAACTCTCAAACAGGGGAAAAATCGGGGACTCACAACTCAACTCGTCGAGTCTGCAGAATAAGTCGCCGAGTCCCAAGCATGCCATTACTATACAATCAATTTTTCTTGAGGCAAGAAGATTGTCTTGGACTCGACGAGTCAGGGCGTAGACTCACTGAGTCCCTCCATGACTAGATTTGAGCTCTAACTCACCGAGTCCATTTCCCACTCACTGATTCCACCCTAAACTCTCAAACGGGGGAAAAATCGGGGACTTGTGACTCGACTCGTCGAGTCTGAAGAACAACTTACCGAGTCCCAAGCATGCCATTACTATACATTTGATTTTGCTTGATTCCAGTGCATCCATTTCATAGATCTGGGTTCCTAGGATTGGTTTCACACGTAAGGTTTCTAACTTTACGTGCATGCATGCTCATAAGAAGCTCAAATACCCAATAATGAGCTAAAAGAGGAGATCTAGGTTTGGAATGGGAATTTAGCTCAATAAAGGTGGCAACCTTGAGCTTAAGGAGTTCTAAAATGCTTAGATCTGAAGCCCATTCATCTTAACTACTCTTAAATCGACATCAATGTCCAGAAATGGCTCAAAAACAACACTAACAAGCTTTTAAGGAGATCTACATGATAATAAGCAGAGATTCAAGCTTTATACCTCAGTGGGAACTGGAATGACACAAGAAACTTGGATCTTCTTTGCTCCTCTTGAAAAATCGGGGACTTGCGACTCGACTCGTCGAGTCTGAAGAACAACTCACCGAGTCCCAAGCATGCCATTACTATACATTTGATTTTGCTTGATTCCAGTGCATCCATTTCATAGATCTGGGTTCCTAGGATTGGTTTCACACGTAAGGTTTCTAACTTTACGTGCATGCATGCTCATAAGAAGCTCAAATACCCAATAATGAGCTAAAAGAGGAGATCTAGGTTTGGAATATGAATTTAGCTCAATAAAGGTGGCAACCTTGAGCTTAAGGAGTAAAATGCTTAGATCTGAAGCCCTTTCATCTTAACTACTCTTAAATTGACATCAATGTCTAGAAATGGCTCAAAAACAACACTAGCAAGCTTTTAAGGAGATCTACATGATAATAAGCAAAGATTCGAGATTTATACCTCAATGGGAACTGGAATGACACAAGAAACTCGGATCTTCTTTGCTTTTCTTGAAAACCCCTCTACTCTCTTATTCTTCTAACTCCAATATGCACCAAAATCCTTCACAAGGTGAGAAATACTCCAAGAATGCTTAAAGGAAAGCTATGGTTTAGTATGGGACGTTCTGTGGGTGATGGAGGCTGATTTTGGGCGCATAGAGTTGTTTAAATAGGGTGCAAACCCTTGAAATTAGGGTTTCATCCAGACTAGCAGACTCGCCGAGTCCAAGAATATGGACTCGTCGAGTCGCCAACTTAAACTACGTGCAAATCTCATCCCTACTCGACGAGTCGGAATATTGACTCGTCGAGTAACCCTTAAGAAATGAAAATTACTTTATTTAAATCGCAAACCAGAAATGGGGCGTTACAACTCTCCCCCACTTATCTTAGACTGCGTCCTCGAAGTCTGCTACTGCTGAATCTATAAATATCTCTGGATAATGCTCCCTCATTTCCTCCTCGACCTCCAACGTCCACTTTGAACCCTTCTGGTGCTGCCAATGCACCTTCACTAGCTAGACTACCTTGTTCCTCAAGGTCTTCGTGTTCCGATCCAAGATCGCAACGGGCCTCTCAATATAATTCAAGCTGCTATCAACCTAAATGTCCTCCAAGGGTACAACTGTTGACTCGTCCACCAAACACTTCCTCAACTGAGAAACATGGAAATTTTTGTGGGTCTGGCTAAGCTCTGCTGGAAGATCCAACCGATAAGCAACCCGATCCACCCGGGCTAAAACCCTAAAAGGACCAATGAACCTGGGGCCCAGCTTGCCCCTCTTCCGGAACCTGATCACACCCTTCTAGGGTGATACCTTCAGGAGGACCATATCGCCCACCTGGAACTCCAAGTCCTAACACCTCCTGTTGACGTAACTCTTTTGCCGACTCTGCGCAGTCTGCAGTCTGGTATGGACCTGCTGGATCAACTCTATGGTTTTGAGCACCACCTCGGTACTCTCGATGACTCGCTGACCAACCTCACCCCAATAAATCGGGGTCCTACACTTCCTTGCGTAGTGCATCTTGAAAGGAGGGCGGTCAATACTAGCGTGGTAACTGTTGTTATATAAAAATTCCACTAATGGAAGATACGTGTCCCAACTGCCACCAAATTTTAGGACATATGCCCAAAGCATGTCCTTGAGAGTATGAATCGTCCTCTCGCTCTGCCTGTCCGTATGGGGGTAGAAAGCGGTGCTAAAATGCAGACGATTACCCATCTCATCATGAAACCGCTTCCAAAACCTGGAAGTGAAATGACCATCTCGGTCTGACACTACCAAAACAGGCACCCCATACCGTGCCACTACTTCGCGCACATAAATATCAGTTATCTTCTCAGCCAATATACTCTCCTGGATTGGTATGAAATGTGCTCTCTTGGTTAGCCGATCCACTATGACCCAAATCGAATCGACTCCACGCGCGGTCCTGGGGAGCTTAGTGATGAAATCGATGGTGATATCCTCCCATTTCCACACGAGAATGTCTAACGGATGCATCTTGCTGTGGGGTCTCTGGTGCTCTGCCTTGACCTTCCTGCAGGTCATGTATCTCTCCATGTACCAGGCGGCGTCCTGCTTCATGCAGGGCCACCAATAATCGGATCGAAGATCTCTATACATCTTTTTCGCCCCTAGGTGGATGGAGAACCGAGACTTATGAGCCTCGTCCATCAACACTTGCCATACTCCGCCCCAGTACGGCACCCAAATCCTCCCATGAAGGGTCTACAATCCCTAACTGTCATAATCGAAAGAGGCTACTTGGCCCACGATCCTCTCACACTTATGCCTCTTCTCCTTTAGGCCCTCAACCTGTGCCTCTATAATCGGCTCCAACAATGGAGTAATCACTGTCATCCTCAGACATATATCTCTGATCGGGGCCACCATCGCCTTGTGGCTTAAGGCGTCAACCACTATGTTGGCCTTGCCTGGATGATAAAGGATTTCACAATCGTAGTCATTTACCACATCTAACCACCGACACTGCATCATGTTTAGATTCGGTTGATCCATGAGGCACCTCAGACTCTTGTGATTTGTGTAAATGGTACAGTGGACCCGATAGAGGTAATGTCGCCAAATCTTGAGGGCAAACACCACTGCCCCTAGCTTTAAATCGTGCATCGGATAGTTAGCCTCGTGAGGCTTCAATTGTCTAGAGGTATAAGCTATCACATGCCCTCGCTGCATCAACACTGCTCTCATCCATGTGATTGAATCATTAAAATAGAATACAAAGTCATCCACTCCCTCTGGCAGTGTAAGAATCGGTGCCTCACACTATCGTTGCCTGAGGGTCTCAAATGATGCCTGCTACTCTCTTGGAGAAATCATCCATGTGATTGAATCACTAAAATAGAATACAAAGTCATCCATGTGATTGAATCACTAAAATCGAAACACTATCGACTTCCTAGTCAGTCGGGTGAGCGGAGCTTCTATCTTGGAGAAATCGTAGATGAATCTTCTGTAGTACCCTGCCAAGCCTAGGAAGCTTCGAATCTCCGATGGAGACCTCAGGACCTCCCACTACATCACGGCCTCTATGTTGGCCGGATCTACTAGTATACCCTTCTGGTTGATGAGGTGCCTAAGGAACTACACTTCGCGCAACCAGAACTCACACTTGGAGAACTTCACGAAAAGTCTCTCCCTCCTTAAAGTCTCTAGCACCTCCCTCAGGTGCTCCTTGTTCTGCTCTTGAGTCTTGGAATAGACCAAGATGTCGTCGATAAACACTGTCACAGACCGATCCAACAGTGGTCTGCATACGCGGTTCATGAGATCCATGAACACAGCTGGAGCATTGGTGAGCCCAAACGACATCACCATAAAATCATAATGACCATAGTGGGTCCTAAAAGCAGTCTTCTGCACATCTTCACCTCTGACCAACATCTTATGATACCCGTAGCGCAAATCAATCTTTGAGAACCGAGATACTCCCTGAAGCTGATCAAATAAGTCATCTATCCTCGGAAGTGGGTAACGATTCTTCACCGTTACCTTATTCAACTCTCGGTAATCTATGCACATACGATGCGACCCGTCCATATTCTTCACATACAGGATCGGGGCTCCCCATGGTGAACTACTTGGCCTGATAAAACCCTTGTCTAGCAGCTCCTGTAGCTGCGTAGACAACTCCTACATTTCTGTAGGAGCCAACCGATATGGTGCCTTGGCTATCGAAGCCGCACCAGGAACCAGATCAATCCTAAACTCAACTTGTCTCTCCGGTGGTATCCCAGGCAAATCCTCAGGGAATATGTCTGGGTAGTCTCGCACTACCGGTACATCACCGAATGTCTCCTTGCCCTTTTCCTGGGCATCTAAAACATAGGCGACGAACCCTACGCAACCCTGCTGAAAGTAGCGCCTCACTCTCGCTGCTGAACAAAGAATCAATCCGCGCAGTGGCCTCTCGCCCTGAATCACTAACTCTCCCCCACTGGGAGTGTGAGCCCTCACTAACTACAGTTTACAATCAAGCACTGCCCCATTGGAGCTCAGCCAATCCATGCCTACTATAACCTTGTTCCCTGGCAGAGGAATAGGAGCCAGGTCTACCGAAAACTGTTCATCGAATAACTGAAGCGAACACCCCTTATGCACTCTCGCGACCCTGATGATCCTATCATCAGTTACCTCAACCTCAAGTGGACAATCTAGTTCCCCCAGAGCTCTGCTAAACCTCTTTCTAAACGCAAGCGAAACAAATGATCGGGTATCCCCCGAATCAAACAAGATTGTGGCTGAAATGCCGTTCACTAAGAACGACCCTATATAAAACATATAACCATAAGAAGCAATTCATAACAAATAAAGAGATGAAAGGAAGATACATAATCGTCACCACATTAGGATTCGCTCGTGCCTCCTCTGCTGTCATCTGAAAAGCTCTACTCTTCACCACTGGCGCCTCACTCCGGCCCTGACGGTCGTCTGTAATCCTCATTGTTGCAGGGGCAAGTGGTACCACCTTCTCTGATGCTGCCAAACTCGGAAACTGGGACCTTTTATGTCCCCTCTGATTGTAATGGAAGAAAATCAGATCAAATGTTGTGGTGGTGGTAGTAGTTGTACAATCCTTGCTCATATGCCCAGTCCGACCGCACTTGTAGCAACCGACACTCCCTACCTTGCACGCCCTATCGTGCAATCTCCCACACTTTCCACACCGACTGTGGCTCTGCTGACCCCTGGATCTATGATCGGATACCTTGGGCTTTTTGCTCGAACTCCCAGTGCCAGATGCCGCCTCTGGCTTCCTCTTCTTCTCCATCTCTAAATCAATCTCTCTCTCTCTCACGAGCCCTAGCAATCATGTCATCCAACGTTTTATAGCTGTACCAGCTCACAAACTGGCGGATATCACTCTGAAACATCTCATGATAACGAGCCTTCTTCATTTCCTCGTCACATGCATAGTGAGGAACAAGAAGAGCCCTCTCCCTGAACTTGGCGGTAATCTCCACCACTATCTCTGTAGTCTGAGTAAGATCTTGAAACTCCCTCGCTAACTGCTGCACCTCAATAATCGGTGCAAACTCGGCTCTGAACCTAGTAATAAAATTGGCCCAAGTCATCGCAAGAGCTGTGTCATCCCCAAAGACATGTCCGATCTCCTCCCACCAATCTCGTGCCCTGTCCTTCAAGAGACAGGATGTTAGTCTGACCTTGTCCTCCTCGGGACATCTGCTAGTGCGGAAAGCATTGGCGACATCCGCCAACCACCTAGTACTCGCAATGGGATCCCGCACCCCATGATAGTCAGGAGCTCCACAAGCTCTGAACTCCCTGAAAGTGAGTGTGTGTGACCCCATCATGGTCGCCACCGAAGCACGAAACGTGCTCAACCTCTCATCCTTCAGCTCCAAAATACCCTCCTTGATTGAACCAAAGATCATAGGAGTCTGATCAAGTATGATACGAGTAATCTATGAAGAGAAAAACTCCCTCATATGCTCATCTAAATGCTCGGCCCCCGAGCCTGATCCTGATCCCTCAGCGGCACCTGAACTTCCGCCTGCTGGTCTAGGGCGTAAAACCACCATTCTGAAACACATAACGACAGCGCCAGAAATATTGATACATCTCAAGGGATTGCTACTACTAAAAGTTTCCTGGTCTCGCCTCGGCCTTCCTTGATTCAAGTACGGATCCTCTGATTTCATTAGTACGGGCCCATACTACTGTAACAACGTGTATTTTCAAAACAATTTTTCATTTTTCAAACAACATAAACCATCATTTAATATTTTGAAATCACATGTATAGCAATTGTCATCGTAACAAAATACATCCCAAGATCATAAAACAATTCTTTCGTCAGTGTGTACAGATCACGCTGGCGCCTTCCCACGGTCCTCGCTAGTACCTGAAACACATAACACAACAACTGTAAGCGTAAATGCTTAGTGAGTTCCCCAAAATACTACTTACGTACATACGCCTTTCCAGGCCCTGACCTTTCGGTCCATGTGTCTTAAGGGACTTTCGTCCCGACTCGGTAAACCTTCTGGTCCTACCTGCGTCAAACTTCCGATCCACATCACAACGCCTTCCGGCCCATAACATATATGCCTTCCGGCCCATAACATAATGCCTTCCGGCCCATATCAAGTATAGCATACACAGCACATACAACGGTTAACTTATCATATACAATGCATACATCTCATAACATATCTGACCTTCCGATCACACAATAAAACCCTTCCGGGTACAGTATAGTGAGGAAACTCACCTCGTGGAAAGTCTAGAATCTCACACGCTTGCTATCTTCGAATCTCAAAACGAAGACTCAACCTCGCCTAATCATAACGAATATCATTTTAATTAATATAGACTTCCACAACTAGACTTTACCCTTATTAACATTCCTCAGATGGGTAAAAGACCATTTTACCCTTCCTTGACTCAAAGTCCTCATGTTGACCAAAACCCTAAAAGTCAACAAAAGTCAACATCTTTCAGTACGTGGGGCGTACAGTCTTATGTATGCGGGGCGTACATCGCCAACCCACAATCGGGGTCTCCACCCACTACACTGCGCGTACTGGGAGTTACGCCCAGCGTAACATCCAGATCCAGCCACTCTTCATATCTGATCTTAATTGGTTAAGTCACTTCTTCAACTTCTAGATCCGGCTTTCTTTAAGCCTCCTTACCCGTAAAGTCGAAACCTTTAAGCCTTGGCATGGCTGTAAAGGCTCCTACACTCCTTATCACCTTTCCATTTCAACTCAAAAGATCTAGATCTCATGCATGGCTAATCATTCATGTCCAAGATTACAATTTTATGAATCTACAACTCAAATGGACCATAAATATGATGGATCTAAGCTAATGGAGACTACTTGCTCATAAAGTCTCCACCTTTGGGACCAAAACCCTAGAAAATGGTCCATAAAGTATACCACAAGAACTACAAGTGAAGATCCGAACTTTTTACCTTAGAAACAAGCTCCAACCTTTGCTAAACACGGATCTACACTTGAACACCAACTTCTAGCCTCCACAATGGACTCCTATTCTCTTTTGCTACCTTGAAATGACACCACCAAGCTTAGAACACTCACAAATAAGCTATGAATGAAGGAACAACTCTCTTAGGGTTTCTTTCTGAGGGATGGTGGCTGAGGAACCAAGCCATCTCATTCCTTTTATAGCCAACCATTAAATTAGGGTTTTTGGGTCTGGACCGATTACGCCTAGCATACCCGGGGGAGGATGCGTTTAAATGAAGCGCGCGAGTATGCGCAGCGTACTCCTTGTACGCCCAGCATACTCGCCCAACACAAAAGCCCAAAAATGACAATGTATCAAAAGATGAAAGGCTAATTAAAGGTACCTGAATTTCGGGCTGTTACGATTCTCCCCCACTAGAACCAGACTTCGTCCCCAAAGTCTTATACCGAAAACAATTCCGGATACTGCTCTCGCATCTCCGACTTGAACTCCCATGTTAGCTCGGACCCCTTCCGATGTTTCCACTGCACTTGCACCAAGGGTACTTCCTTGTTCCTCAGAACCTTAACCTTTCGATCCCTAATTGCCACTGGTCTCTCAACATAGTTCAGGCCTGCATCCACCTGAATATCATCCAATGGCACCACTGCCGACTCATCGGCAATACATTTCCTCAACTGCGACACATGAAAGGTGTCGTGGATCTGACCGAACTCAGTAGGTAGATCCAACCGGTAGGCTACCCTGCCTACTGTAGCGATTACCCTGAAAGGTACAATATATCGAGGTCCCATCTTGCCCCTCTTCCTGAATCGTATCACTCCTATCCAAGGAGAGACCTTTAAGAGCACAAGGTCACCAACCTGAAACTCGAGCTCAGACCGACGCCTGTCCGCATAACTCTTTTGGTGACTCTGAGCGGTCAACTATCTCTGCCTGACCTACTGTATCTGCTCGATCGTCTGAAGCACAATCTTCGTACTACCCATTACCCGTTGCCCCACCTCTCCCCAGTAGATGGGGGTGCAACACCTCCTCCCATACAACAGCTCAAAGGGCGGCATACTAATGCTCGAATGATGACTGTTGTTGTATGAAAACTCTGCTAAGGGTAAATAGGTGTCCCAACTCCCTCCAAAATCCAAAACACATGCTCGGAGCATATCCTCGAGCGTCTGAATCGTCTACTCGCTCTGTCCGTCCGTCTGCGGGTGGTATATGGTACTGAAATGCAGCCTTGTACCCAACTCCTCGTGAAACTTCTTCCAAAACCTAGAAGTAAATTGTATGTCCCGATCTGAAACGATTGACATCAGAACCCCGTGTCGCGATACCACCTCCCTCACATATAACTCTGCTAACTTCTCCGCAGAAGAGCTCTCACTAATAGCAAGGAAATGAGCGCTCTTCGTCAATCTATCCACAATCACCCAAATTGCATCGACCCCTCTCGCAGTCCTTGGCAATTTGGTGATAAAATCCATGGAAATCTGTTCCCACTTCCACTCGGGAATCTCCAGCGGCTGCAACTTACCATGCGGACGCTGGTGCTCGGCTTTAACCTGACGACAAGTCAAGCACCTCTCGAAATACCATGCAACATCTCTCTTCATACAGGGCCACCAATACTCCTTCTTTAGGTCTAAATACATCTTAGTAGCCCCGGGATGGATTGAGAATTTCGATCGATGCGCTTCTTCCATCAAAATAGTACGCATCCCGCCCACAAACGGTACCCAAATCCGACCCTGAAATGTCATAAGTCCCCGACCATCAGTAACGAATTTCGATACCTGCCCGACAACCCGCTCCCTCTTTCAGTTTTCTGGTCTCGCAGCCTCAGCCTGGGCCCCTCGGATGGTGTCCAAAATCGGAGTCATCACCGTTAACCTCATACAAACGTCTCGGATCGGGGCGCTCTCCGCCCTACGGCTCAACGCATCAGCTACGACATTTGCCTTGCCCGGGTGGTACAGGATCTCACAATCATAATCCTTCACCACATCTAACCATCTCCTCTAGCGCATATTCAGATTTGGCTGATCCATCAAGTACTTCAGACTCTTGTGGTCCGTGTATATGGTACACCGAACCCAATATAGATAGTATCGCCAGATCTTGAGGGCAAACACCACAGCCCTCAGTTCCAGGTTGTGGGTGGGATATCTCGACTCATGAGGCTTCAGCTGCCTCGATGCATACGCTATAACGTGCCCCCTCTGCATAAGCACTGCCCCTAACCCAGATATGGATGCATCACAATATACCACAAAATTTTCCATCCCCTCCGGGAGTGCGAGTACCGGGGCCTCGCACAATTTCTGACGAAGGGTCTCAAATGAGGACTGCTGCTCTGGACCCCATTGAAATGCAACACCCTTCCGGGTCATCTTAGTAAGTGGCACGACGATGTTGGAGAAATCCGTGATAAACCTCCGATAATAGCTGGCCAATTCCAGAAAGCTCCTGATCTCAGTGGGTGATCTCGGCACTTCCCATCTCATCACACCCTCGATCTTGGCCGGATCGACCAATATCCCCTTCTGGTTAACAAGGTGCCCTAGGAACTGGACCTCTCATAACCAGAAATCACACTTGGAGAATTTGGCATACAGCCTCTCCGAGCTCAATACTCCAAGAATCTCCCTCAAATGTTCCTCATGCTGCTCTCTAGACCTCGAATATACCAAAATATCATCAATGAATACGATTACCGACCGATCCAACATCGGCCTGCACACCCTGTTCATAAGATCCATGAACGCAGCCGGGGCATTGGTAAGCCCAAAAGGCATCACCACAAACTCGTAATGTCCATAACGAGTTCTGAATGCAGTCTTTTGGATATCTTCATCCCGAACCCTCATCTGATGATAACCCGACCTCAAGTCTATCTTAGAGAACCAAGATGCCCCCTGCAACTGATCGAACATATCATCGATCCTAGGTAACGGATACCGGTTTTTAACCGTCAACTTGTTCAACTCCCGGTAGTCGATACACATCCGGTGTGAACCATCCTTTTTCTTGAGGAAAAGAATCAGCGCTCCCCAAGGTGAGCTACTCGGTCGAATAAAGCCCTTTCCCAACAGCTCCTGAAGCTGCGTGGATAACTCCTGCATTTCTGGTGGAGCGAGGCGATAAGGCGCCTTGGCGATGGGTGCCGCTCCCGGAACTAGATCGATACAGAACTCCACTTGCCTTTCCGGAGGCACGCCCGACAGTTCCTCGGGAAACACATCCGAAAATTCACACACTACTGGAACCTCGTCAACTGAAATTGCCTCCCCGTGGCTACTCGTGTGTCCATCACATAGGCTATGAATCCACTGCAGCCCTGCTGCAAACACTGTCTCGCCCTGGAAGCCGAACAAAACGCTGACCCACACTGGGTCCCCTCACCATACACAGTAAGCACTCCCCCACTAGGGTCTCGTATAGTCACCAGCTGTCTCTCGCAGTCAACCACTGCTCCAAACTTACTCAACCAGTCCATGCCCACGATGAAACAGACATCTCCCATCGCTATAGGAACCAGATCTATAGGGAACTTGATGCCAAAAATCTCGAGCACACATCCTCGAATCACGTCGGTGGCGTATACCGCTTTCTCATCAGCTATGGAAACCCTCAGAGGTCGACTCATCACTTCCCGATCAATACCGATGTGCTGACTAAAAGCCAAAGATACAAAATATCGACTCGCACCCGAGTCAAATAATACCAAGGAAGGTACAGAATTCACAAGAAAAGTACCTATGCATATCGTAATATAAGCACAATATCTCAGCATAAAGTAAATACATGAAAGAATACATACCATCCATGACATCGGGCGCCGCGCGGACCTCCTCCGCAGTCAACTGAAAAGCTCTCCCACGAGCCTTCGGAGCCTCGGCTTTCACCGGCCGAGTCTCGGTAACCCTAGCAGTAAGTGCAGATCCCTGGTGAAGCTGAGAACACTCGGCCTTCCGATGGCCGGTCTGGTTGCAATGGAAGCAAACCATAAATCCCTTGGAGCAATCCCTAGCGATGTGCCCTTCTTTCCACACTTGTAGCAAGCACCTGATCGACAGGCACCCTCATGACCCTTGCCGCACTTTCCGTAAGTGCGGCCCTTTTGACCTCCCGTCCTTGAATCGGCGGACTTGGTCTGCTTAGCTGCCGGCTGGGACTGAGCCGGCCGCCGATCCACCCGCTGAGACTCGGCCTTCTCCCTGGCCTGAGTCTCCAACTCGATCTCCCTCTTCTGGGCATTTTCCTGGAGCTCAGTAAAGGTCCGATGTGTTGAGTTCGATACGAACTCTCGAATGTCCCTCCTCAGTACACCCAAATATCGGCTCATCCGAGCCTGCTCAGTGGACACCTGCTCAGGGCAGAACATCGCCCTCTCATGAAACTTCCGGGTGATCACAGTAACTGAATCATTACCCTGCTTGAGGGTCAAGAACTCCTGAATCAATCGTTCTCTCTCCACTGGGGGAACATACTCATCTCTGAACATAGTAGTAAATCTCTCCCAAGTCACGGCCGAAATCTCCGCAAGAGTGAAGTTCGCCGTCACGAACTTCCACCAATCCTTTGCTCCCAGACGGAGCTGGTTCAAAGCGAACCGTACCCTCAGATGCTCCGGACATGAACATGTGTAGAAGCATCCCTCAATGTCAGCAATCCATCTTATCGCAACGAGCGGATCCTGCATCCCGTCAAACTCGGGTGGCTTCGTGTTGCTGAACTCCCGGAATAGCAACGAGTCACCACCTTGTGGTCTGGCAGCAGCCACAACTGCGGTAGCTGCAGCGGCTGTGGCCTCAGTCACCGCGGCGTACCACTCATCGAAAGTCTCCATCAGTGTGGTCTTGATAGACCCAAACATCTCTGGAATCTTAGCCTGGATCGCTGCAGCCACCTCTTCGTGAATCATCTGACGAAGCTCCTCGTCACTCACAGCGCTCGTCCCAGGTCTGTGGCGTGGCCCAACCATAATGCCTCTGAAATATAACATAAAAATATCAGAGACTCAATCGAGCATACTCGCACTCGATAACGCAACGCTACTCGGCCTCCGATACCCAAAGGATTCTTACTTGGGTTGCCCACTAATCCGGTGTCTTCAGTAGTATGGGCCCAATACTACCAACTACAACACATCAACATTCAACCCAAGTCCTCCTCCCTGGACCCCGGATCACGAGTACTCTATTCTTGCTATGCACTGGCTACCTACTCGCTCTCAAAGTATCTCATAGCAGCAGGTTCCCCTAGACTAAGGCATCACAAATCAGGCCACTCTAGTCCTAATATTATTACCTAGTCTACTCTAGCATGCATAACATATCATAACCTATCTCATAACACATATTGCAAGGGTATTTTGGGGATTTTACCGTTCGGGCGCTGGCTGACCGTACACACTGCTTCTCCTTTGGTTATTACAACATCTCTTATAAAAATTTTAAGCTTTTATTAACTGAAAATTTTCCTCAAATCCTCGGTTTGAGTTCAGTTACGCCCGAAGGTGCATCCGAATCCCTCAAACCAAGGCTCTGATACCAACTTGTAACAACGTGAATTTTCAAAACAAATTTTCATTTTTCAAATAACATAAACCATCATTTAATATTCTGAAATCACATGTATAACAATTGTCATCGTAACAAAATACATCCCAAGATCATATGTGTACAGATCACGCCGGTGCCTTCCCACGGTCCTCGTTAGTACCTAAAACACATAACACAACAACTGTAAGCATAAATGCTTAGTGAGTTCCCCAAAATACTACTTAGGCACATACGCCTTTCCAGGCCCTGACCTTCCGGTCCATGTGTCTCAGGGGACTTCCGTCCCGACTCGGTAAACCTTCCGGTCCTACCTGCGTCAAACTTACGGTCCACATCACAACGCCTTCCGGCCCATAACATATATGCCTTCCAGCCCATAACATAATGCCTTCCGACCCATATCAAGTATATCATACATAGCACATACAACGATTAACTTATCATATACAATGCATACATCTCATAACATATCCAACCTTCTGGTCACACAATAAAACCCTTCCGGGTACAGTATAGTGAGAAAACTCATCTCGTGGAAAGTCTAGAATCTCACGCGCTTGCTAACTCCGAATCTCAAAACGAAGACTCAACCTCACCTAATCATAACGAATATCATTTTAATTAATATATACTTCCACAACTAGACTTTACCCTTGTTAACATTCCTCAGAGGGGTAAAAGACCATTTTACCCTTCCTTGACTCAAAGTCCTCATGTTAATCAAAACCCTAAAATTCAACAAAAGTCAACATCTTTCAGTACGTGGGGCGTGCATCACCAACCCACAATCGGGGTCTCCACCCAGTACGCTGCGCGTACTAGGAGTTATGCCCAACGTAACATCCGGATCCAACCACTCTTCATTTCTGGTCTTAATTGGTTAAATCACTTCTTCAACTTCTAGATCCGGCTTTCTTTAAGCCTCCTTACACATAAAGTCGAAACCTTTAAGCCTTGTCATGGCTGTAAAGGCTCCTACACTCCTTAACACCTTTCCATTTCAACTCAAAAGATCTAGATCCCATGCATGGCTAATCATTCACATCCAAGATTACATTTTTATGAATCTACAACTCAAATGGACCAGAAATATGATGGATCTAAGCTAATGGTAACTACTTGCTCATAAAGTCTCCACCTTTGGGACCAAAACCCTAGAAAATGGTCCATAAAGTATACCACAAGAACTACAAGTGAAGATCCGAACTTTTTACCTTAGATAGAAGCTCCAACCTTTGCTAAACACGGATATACACTTGAACACCAACTTCTAGCCTCCACAATGGACTCCTCTCCTCTTTTGCTACCTTGAAATGACACCACCAAGCTTAGAACACTCACAAATAAGCTATGAACGAAGGAACAACTCTCTTAGGGTTTCTTTCTGATGGATGGTGGTTGAGGAACCAAGCCATCTCATTCCTTTTATAGCCAACCATTAAATTAGGGTTTTTGGGTATGGACCGGTTACGCCCAACGTAACCTTGGGTACGACCAGCGTACCCGGGGGAGGATGCGTTTAAATGAAGCGCGCGAGTACGCGCAGCGTACTCGCCCAACACGAAAGCCCAAAAATGACAATGTATCAAAAGATGAAGGGCTAATTAAAGGTACCTGAATTTCGGGCTGTTACAACTACCTTCCACATCTATTCGTACTTTCCTCAAGAACTGCCTTGACTCCACCAAGTCACTAATACTGCTACTGATCTCTACTACTCTCATCCTAGGCTTACCCTAGGGAAATCTTTGGCTCATCCAACACTAGTCCTCAGCTGCTGAAGTCCTCATGATAATGCAAGTTAGCCGTCACGTGGGTACCATCACATGCAACGAGGCTCAGATAATCCTTCGAGTAAGGGACTCGTCGCTACAACGGTTAGGACTAAAATAAGAGCTACACAATAGGCTAAAATCTAAAACTCTGAGATTATTCAACCCTGATTGCATGTAACTTAACGTATCCACCTAACAGCTAACTACCATCACTCCAAGTCCCACAAAGCACAAAGAAAACAACATTCAGACGAAAGAAAACCGATTCAAGCAAATTCTATTCTTATACAGGAAACTGCACTAGCATATCATGCTAAGCTCATACTATCAGGCATAACCTAGCAGGCTATCCTACTGATGTCTACTTAGTACTAGAATGTAATTTTCATAAAGCTGAAGCACATAAAGCAGGAACATAAGGCATCATTCCTAGATCCTTAGTCCTATTCCAGCATGTTGTTCTACTGAAACCAAATCTGAACATCATAACATAAACTAGTATGGGTAATTTGGGAGTACTTACTTGAGCTCGGCTGATCGCATGCACCACACCCTTCTCTTTTTTTTTAGAAAATTCTTTTTCTTTCTAAGTTTTCTTTCAAAAATTCTTATAGAAAATGTTTCTCTTTTGAAAATCTTTTACCATTTCCTTAGTTTGAGTTCAGACACACCCGAAAGTGTGCCCGAATCTCTCAAACCAAGGCTCTGATACCAACTTGTAACGTCCGAAAAATACCACCCAAAATTTTTTATTTGAGAACATAACTAAAACCATAATATATAAATGTCATATAACAAATCACGAAGCATGTGTCTCAAAGTGTCATATAAAAATAGATCAAATCAAAAACTGTGTCAAATATGTCAAAATAATAGAGTGAAGTCCCCGACTAACTGAAACTATGGTGTGTGCGATGCCATCACCCCGAGCTCTTCCCCTTACTAGTGGAAGTACCTGAAAACAAAACCGAAACTGTAAGAACAAAGCTTAGTGAGCTCCCCCAAACTACCACATACCATACAATAACACATAAAGCAAATATTGGTCCTTGCCCACTGCATCAGACCAAAATCCAGAAATTGCATCGGACCGAAGTCTGGAAACTGCATCGGACCGAAGTTCGGAAACTACATCGGACCGAAGTCCGGAACTAACCAGGGTCTTGCTCTCTGCATCGGACCGAATTTTGGAAACTTCATCGGAACAAAGTCCGGAACTAACCAGGGCCTTGCCCTCTGCATCTGATCGAAGTCTAGAATCTTATTGAACATAGCATAGCATAATCATAACACATATACTGCATACTGCATCGGACTGAAATCCGAAACACATAACACAAGGTCATGCTTGAATCACAAAAACATCAAGCATACTAACTATTGCATCATACCAAAGTCCGGAACTACTGCTAAATAAAGGGGTCGGCATTGTGGTCGTAGACTCGTTCCTACTGGAAGGAAAACTCACGTCGTAACGCTGGCTACTGAGATGCTAAATCTGAAACTGGCTGACTGCTGCTCCGGAACTCCCCGGCTACAAATCCCAAAAACACTAGATCAGGTACTAGGGTAAAATGACTATTTTACCCATGGTCAAAGTCAACTTTCAGTTGACCGGACTCGCCGAGTTAGGCTGCCAACTTGCCGAGTCCCTAACACATTTTCTAATCCTTTACTCGCTTCAACTTTTCGAGTTTGGCAAAGACTCGATGAGTTCTTCTTCAATACAAACATTGAGTCAATCTTCATCTGACTCGCCAAGTTGTATGAACAACTCATTGAGTCCTCCATCATCCTATGAATGTGTCCAGTCTACAAATTGTCGAGTTGTATGAACAACTCATTGAGTCTGTTCTTGAGGCAAGAAGATTGTCTTGGACTCGCCGAGTCAGAGCGTAGACTCACTGAGTCCCTCCATGACTAGATTTGAGCTCTAACTCACCGAGTCCATTTCCCACTCACTAATTCCACCCTAAACTCTCAAACGGGGGAAAAATCGGGGACTTGCGACTCGACTCGTCGAGTCTGAAGAACAACTCACCGAGTCCCAAGCATGCCATTACTATACATTTGATTTTGCTTGATTCCAGTGCATCCATTTCATAGATCTAGGTTCCTAGGATTGGTTTCACACGTAAGGTTTCTAACTTTACGTGCATGCATGCTCATAAGAAGCTCAAATACCCAATAATGAGCTAAAAGAGGAGATCTAGGTTTGGAATGGGAATTTAGCTCAATAAAGGTGGCAACCTTGAGCTTAAGGAGTTCTAAAATGCTTAGATCTGAAGCCCATTCATCTTAACTACTCTTAAATCGACATCAATGTCTAGAAATGGCTCAAAAACAACATGATAATAAGCAGAGATTCAAGCTTCATACCTCAGTGGGAATTGGAATGACACAAGAAACTTGGTTCTTCTTTGCTCCTCTTGAAAACCCCTCTCCTCTCTTCTTCTTCTAACTCCAATATGCACCAAAATCCTTCACAAGGTAAGAAATACTCCATGAATGCTTAAAGGAAAGCTAGGGTTTAGTAAGGGACGTTTTGTGGGTGATGGAGGCTGATTTTGGGCGCATAGAGTTGTTTAAATAGGGTGCAAACCCTTGAAGTTAGGGTTTCATTCAGACTGGCAGACTCACCGAGTCCAAGAATCTGGACTCGTCGAGTCGCTAACTTAAACCGCGTGCAAATCCCGTCTCTACTCAACGAGTTGGGATACTGACTCGTCAAGTACCCCTTAAGAAATGAAAATTACTTTATTTAAATCGCATACCAGAAATGGGGCGTTACAATATATCTGCGATACAAATATGACGTTACAACGCCCAGTGTTTTCGCCGCCAGCTGGGGGTGTGACAGATTCATATCAAAGATATTGACTATAGAGAACTAGTACTTTCTTAGGAAAGCACAACTATAGTCTTGGGCTTACTCTATTAGGTTTTGGTATAGATGTATTCCTTAACCTATAATATAAAGTATTATTAATTATCTATTGAAGGACTACTTACGAGAGCGGTGACAAGATAGACATGTCGCTTTGGGTTATTGGATTTCAGAACGGTTATAAGCTAAAATCATCCTGCCCTTTCGATTGTCCTAACTGGTGGTTGCCTTATTAGATAGACATGAAGTAACAAACAATAATTAATACAATGTGAATACAAAAAATAAGAAATATAGAGTCATATATAAAGACATAAACCCTTGATAAGAATACTCATAAACACTTGGAATGCTTTTGATCTCAAGGATTTAGATCAAATATTCAAACTAAAGTTTATATGTGTGTAGGTCCTATCAAAACTAGGTGTAGGTGTGCAACTAAATTTTATTATGATCAGATCATATGGACTATTCAAATTTGAAGTAATATTTGGTAGACCAAATACTTGGTGATTGAAACTAGGAATTTAACATGGCTCATTCTCAAGAACGGATAATCATAAAAGATACAAAAGAAGAGCAAGAGGCTTTATTTCCTATGTTGGCAGGCGATCCTTACTACCCTACAAATCCAACTATATTCCATCCAATACCCTCTAATGATGGAGCACCTTTACCTTCCAACAAATGGGAAGAGATCGAACCAATGGAAGAAAGTGAGCCTATGGAGGAGACAAAATCAATTGCATCTTCCTTACCCCCAATGAATACCATTTATCGTCAATTTCCAGGAGGAGTGAAGATGAAACGCATGGTCTGTACGTCCATACCAAAATGGATAAGGATTAAGAAGAATCCAAAGGCGATGTCTTTGGATACCGATAGAGTTCAAGATGAACCTGCAAGGATAGCACAAACGGTTAACAGGTGGGTAGCAGAAGAAAGAGTTGCTAACAAGTATGAGATTGGCTAATCATCCTGAACATATCTCTCACCTTCTTCCGAAGTTGACACTTTGTCTCAGTTGTTTGACAAAATTGTGAGAATAGAAAACAAAATGGAAATAAGGGAAGACTACTCATCTCTAAGGAAGGATGCGAAGGATAGAAGGAAAGAGAATGTGAAATCAAGAGGCAATGATGGATGTCCACCATCGCATTAATTGTCTTATAACGATATGATTACTCATGATGCAAGGATTGTAGAATTAGAACTCTACAATCAAACCTCAAGACATGAAGAATGCACTGGAGAGCTTGAGCAAAGAAATAAAGCACTTGAGGAACAAATGGTTCACGTCAATGACACACTAGGCCATCACTTAGGATACTGGTAGATAGAGTAGAACTTGTGGTTGTGTAGGATAGGAGATAAAAATCAGACTAGTTATGGTAATAGGAAAAGTTTATAGCAAGTGTGTAGTAATCCTTGCAATGTTTTTAGAAACTTTTCTCATATAAACCTACGATAAACTGATATAGTCACTGATAATAAATATGAAGCATATATTACAATAATCATAGGCTAAGTAGTTTTGTTCATTATATCCTATACCTTGAAGAATAATTAAAGTCATTAGTACTCGCATATTAATGACTAAATAAAATACTTCATAAAACTCATAATATTCTTACTATTTACAATATGAACTAAATAAAAATGCCTAGAAGAAGTAGTGCTCGACTAAACCTTAACCAATGATCAAAACAACAAAAACAACCACCACCAGTAGAATTAAACCCCTCAATAAGTTTAGCGGAACTTGAAGAAATTATAGCTCAGAGAATAACTACAACTCTTGCTAATGTCACAACAGGTGGAATTAGGAATGAAAGCAATGTAAGAACCACCAAAATGGGTACCTACAAGGACTTTATGAATTGTAAACCAAGGAACCTCCATGGAAATGAAGGGGTTGTTAATTTTATGACGTGGATTGAAAAGACAGAATACATCTTTTAAATAAGCTTATGTCCAGATGATTGTAAAGTACGATTTGCATCATGTACTTTCGCTGATGCGACGTTAACATGGTGGAACAGCCATGTAAAGACAATGGGAATTAATGCTGCAAATTCTATGAAATGGGAGGAATTGAAGATAATGCTGGTAGAGGAGTATTGTCCTCGGGAGGAAATACAAAAGTTTGAACAACAACTGTGGAACCTAACAATGAAGGGTTCAGAGATAAATGTTTATACCACTTAATGACTTTGTGGTGATGTGTACAACACTTGTAACCCCTGAATATAAGAAGATAGAGCGATATATCTGGGGTCTAGCATCACAAATCACAGGGATGGTGATCGCATCAAAACCTTCAACATATGACAGCACAAAGCGAATAGCTCATCAGCTAACCAACACAGAGATCCAAGGGAAATTTATGGTCTTAAAATTTGAACCTCCCAAATCCAGAACGAACAAGCGCAAATTTAATGGGAAGAATCCTAGAAAATCATCCCGAAAGAGACAAGAAGTGACGACTAATTTGTGACAACCCCAAATATATTGCCGTTACAAACCCTATTTTCACAAACGGAATGCGTCAATATATGTTATTTCTCGGTATTGTTTGGGTCATCAATAAACAAATATCTAGTTAATTATATGTCCTGGTATTATCATAAGTAATTATAACTTGTAAATGTTAACCCCGTTTAACTAAATAGAATTATATTACTTTTCAACCACTTCACCCGGGTAAAAAGTTTTAACCCCGTTAAACTTTAGCATCGAGTAGTCGTGTATCGGGTGCAATACCCGAGACGTATAAAAACGATTGAACACTACAATTGAACTCTTTTACTACACTTTCACCTCTCTCTCACTACTTTCTCTCTCTAGACCCGAAATCGACCCCAAATCCGCAAATTTCCGACTTCCAAACGTAAGGACTCATTCCCTATCTTAATCTAAACATACTTTACTGTATTTAGACTCCAAAATCATGGAAAACAAGGACCAAAAATGAGTTTATGGCCTAAGAAGCCCCTTAGGCCGTAAACCCCCAAAATCATGCCAAAGACCTTGTTTTTCCTTCCTTTAAGCTCATGGACTAATTAAGGCATAAACCTAGGAGAGTTTGGACACTAAAACACAAGGAATTAAAGCTTAAAAAGGAGTTTACGGACCAAGCTTGTGCTTAGGCCGTAAACACCTCAAACACCCCAAAAACCCATGTTTAAAGTCCCAAAAACTCATCTAGGGTGCTAGGTAATTTAGACTTGACAACAAGGAAGGCTTAAATGCATCAAACAACATCAATTGATGGCAACAAGAGGAGTTTACGGCCAAGGCTAAGCTTGGGCCGTAAACACCCATGTTTTTGTGTCAAACAAGTCCCTAAACCACTCAAATGCATGTAAGGAATTTAACTAAGGCCTTTGGATGTGTGTTGTACCATTAAACTTCCCATTTTGAGGCAAAATGAAGAGTTTACGGCCAAGGATATTCTTGGGCCGTAAACTCCCCAAATTTCATGCCAAATTGTCCCAAAACTCATTATAGGGCCTTCTAGGATTTACCTAAGGTGAATGAGAACATGTAGTACCATTTAAACATCCATCTTGAAGGATTCAACGGAGTTTACGGCCCAAGAACAAGTCTTGGCTGTAAACTCCCCAAAATGTCACAAAACAAGAGTTTACTCCCTCCATATTGGTCCAAGACACATGCCATTAAAGTAAGGAAGTGAAATAAGGCCTTAAACAAGCAATTTGGAAAACCACATGAGCTTACGGCCAAGCCTAGGGGGCTTACGGCCGTAAACTCCCAAGGAGTGGCCTTTAGGCCGTAAACTCCAAGGAGTGAGCTCATGGATCCTTCCGTAAATCCTCTTTAGCCTTAAACCACTCCCGGGAACCCCTTCTAGGCCCTAAAACCCCGAATTGATGCTAGAATGCCTCAATACTTAAACGGAAAGCATAAAATGGTTAACTTATTGTAAAACAAATATTTTCATATGACATTAGGGTCCTAAAGGTGTACAAGTCATTATTTGGAACAAAACGCTCAACCGACACTTTTACCCGATTCACCCGATTTACGCGACTTCAGGTGAGTTCATACCCCTTTAATGAACCTTTCAAATGTTTTATATGTTTTAGGGGGGAGATACAAGTTGAATACACATGTTTATGAAAAGTTATTCAAGACAATTTTTCATATTACAGAATTAATCACATGTGATTCACTACCTGTAGTTCAAATCACATGTGATTTATCACTATGCTTTATAAATAAATCAATTGTTTTCAAAACTATTTTGGATAAACAAACAAGATTTAAATGTTTCTTTTATACAACACTTTTGTTTAATAAAACTCCTTATAAAAATGTAACCGCACTAATATATTTATATAAGTAAGACTTGAAGGACTTAGGACCGATAGCTCACCTTATTTCCTGTTTCTTGTTTGATTGTGGGCTTAGGGTAGTGGTTATCCGTCCGACTGTCATTGATTTCTTAGTTATATATCTCGTATATTAGTACGGATTACGAGTACTTTTATTTCTTTAAGATGCCTAAATCACTAACCTGACTAGAACCACACCCACTAATTTAACTATAATAGGTATAGTTAAGGTCTCTATCCCTTGTTTTGACTACTACTCTACACTACTATAATTCTCTATATTATGAATCAATACACTAATAAGAGAATACAATACAAGCCATACGAAAGATTACTACACTATAATACAAGAGAACGTACTAATCATGAGATAATTCATTAATCCACTACGAGATACTTTATACGCTACACACTACGCCCGAAGTTTTCCGATAGGAAGACGACACTATATGTATAGATCTATACGGGGCAGACGCTATTACATCCCGACTGATAACTTCAGTCCGAGCCGTTCAGGTCCAGGGATGCCTTTACTCAACTACACTATGCATGACTGGGAAGGTCATGAGGATCCTCTATTACTCACACTATTGGTAACATACAAGAAAGACACTAACCGCATTAAAATACTAAAGAAAGATGAAGTAATATCCCGAAGTAAATAAGTATCTAATACTAAAGGATGCTGCACCACTATTATGTACTACAAGAATAACTCACTATATTGTCTTACTTAATGGTGAGTCATTATTACACTTCTACGATAAATGGTTTTCAAAGATAGAAACAATATATTTCTTAAAGATTTTCATTTACTATACAGTTCTGGAAAATATAGGATTTTCTAGGTTTTACCACTACTTATGATTACAAACTTCAGTTTTCATACTAATGATTCTAATGTTTTTATAAAGGAACTCACACTAAACTCTTATGAACTCACCAGCTTTATGCTGATATTCCTTTCAAAATAACTTGTATCTTCAGGTCAAAGATAGACAGGTACAACTGCAGCATTTTTGGGAGAAGATGGAGCATGCAGGACCTATCTCTTATTTTTGTTTACTTTTGGTGTTTGTCAAACATTACGAAACACACATGTAAATACACTTACTATGTAAATGAAATGGTTGTATGTTTCTTGCTTTTACTATTATACAATTGTGATGATACTGTACACTACGTCATTCACCCCGAAATGTATTCCGCCGTTATCGGTTTTGGGGTGTGACGGATTGGTATTAGAGCATTGTTTATAGTGAATCAAGTATATCAACCTATAAAAGATATACGAACTATAAACACTTCGGTACTAAAACACTCTGACCAAGAATATATACTGTTAAGTATCTAAAGGATTTAACTAAGTATATATATATATATATATATATATATATATATATATATATATATACACGCATCACTATAAAACACAGAAGTCGGTATCATCCTAGAACAAAACAAAAGTATTAAGATTGTTGGATAGCACAATTGGGCTTAGAGACATATAGTCACATTTAGGGGGATGTAGCCTGATCATCTACATTTTCCTGGGAGTGACTAGCATGTGCCTAAGCTTGGTTGTGGTGTTACAACAAGTCTAAAACTTACCAACACTACCACAATAACGTTAACATTTGAATACTATAGGAGTATTCTGTACCTCTAAAAAAATACATCTGTGAGAACTAAAAAGGGTCATTACTGATGGAGCAATAGTTGCTAAATGGATACTTTCCGGTTACATGTGACTAGGGCGTTATAGACTTAGAATCCGTGATCTTTGCTATACTTCCTGTTCCTTGTTTGGTTGTGGATTTAGTGTTAGGGTCACTTATTCGACGGACTATCCTGCCCCAGTCACATGTAATTAATATGCATTATGCAAGTATTGGTCCAACTCGTGACGACCATCTTATAAGTAATTTAGGTTAGTGCACCTATTAATATTCTTTTCCCCTTTTCTCGCATAGATACCATGGCTAGCTTCCACCCTCCTGGCGACCCGTACTACCCAAACCAGGGTAATGGGGGATGGCTCAGTGAAGAGTCGGACGATGATCACCCAATCCCTTTGGATGACCACCGAGCAGAAGGCTTTCCGGATAACTCCGACTCCGAGCCAGAAGTTAATAACTTACCTCCCGGAGTTCCGAACCCCAACACCCGTCCGACATTTCAAGGCCCCACTCCTATGTGGGCCATATCCTTGCACAGATGGAGCGAAGAGCAGGGTCAGCCCATGCCATACAATGGAGACCGAAGTTTCTACAACATAAACGAAGGAGGATCAGCAGATCAGGTTCTGCCCATCATGATCCGAAGGATTTCCAGGAATGTCCAGCAAGGTCAAGCTGCAATAGGTCGAGTTGTAGAAATGGATGCCAACTCAAATCTCAACACGGTTCGCATCCGCCAGCTCGAAGAAGCCATGGACAGGACAAGGAGGACCAACGAGGCTCTGCAGCACCAGCTGGCTGCATCTCGAGCCGAAGTTGGAGAACTCCGTGCACGCCAAAGGATTCATGATCGACACCTTCAAGAAGTTATGCGTCAACTAGCAGATCTGAGGATTCGCCCAACAAGAAACCGTCGCCAGTAGAAGACGTCTAGTTACCTCAATCTTTTGTTTAATGGATTAACCTTTTCACTCTATGTTCCGTAGATCTATTATCTGTAAACATTCCTAGCTTGAAAGTACTCTAGTTAAACCTCTAAACTGCCAACATTTTCTCTATGGTATGATGTAAGACCTATTGCTAGGTCAAAATTTCATGAACTTGTGTTGCATCATTAATACCAATATATTGGCAGTTGATTTCTCTATTGCTATAACTCTCATCCTGATCTTGGATTATGTTGAATTAATCCACGAAACACTCTAATTATATTCTCAATAGGCTTTTACTATTGCTATCATTTCTATAATTCTTCCAGTAAAGGATGCCTCCACGAAAGCGTCCCACCAGAGGAAGGCCCGCAACTCAAACCCCTACTCCACCACCTCTTCCTCCGCAGATCGATCCGATGTTATTCCAAACAGCGGTGACCGCGGCCGTGACAACAGCCATGGCCCAAATGAATTATGGGGATGCGAGTGGTGGTAACTCTAGGTTCGGCGAAGTCCATCAAAGGGTGCAGGGGTGCACTTATAAGGATTTCATGAACTGTAAACCTACCTTCTTCGACGGTACCGGAGGAATTCTGGCATTATCCCAATGGTTCAAAAGAACCGAAGCGGTGTTCGAGATGTGCTCTTGTCCCGGAGAGAGCAAAATCAAGTTCGCTACTGCTACCCTCACTAATAGGGCCTTGACATGGTGGAACGGCCATGTTAGTTCACTTTCCTTGGTCACAGCCAATGCTATGGGCTGGGACACCCTGAAAGACCTCATGAGAGGACAATACTGCCCTAGGGGCGAAGTTTAGAAACTTGAGGAAGAACTCTGGAACCTCAAGATGAAGGGGACTGACATAACGGCTTATACGGCCAGGTTTTGCGACTTGGCAGCTATGTGCCCCAATATGATCCCCTCGGAAAGCAAGAAGATTGAACGGTACATCTGGGGTTTAGTGCCTCCGTATCGAAGAAATGTTCTAGCTTCACGCCCTACAACTTTTGACAGCGCCAAGGAATTGGCCCAAAGTCTGATCAACCACGAAATCTCCTCCACTCCAGCGACAGCAACCACAACAACCACTGCACCACCCGCTTCATCTGACAGAAAGAGGAAGCGATGGGATAAGAAGAAGGGTAAGAAAACTCAAAACTCATCAAAGGACCAACAAATTGTGGCGGTCCATGCTGCCACCACCCCGACTACTCCAGCTGCTCCAGCCCCACCGAAAGCTTAGAGTGGAAACTTGCCCAAGTGTCCCAAGTGCCCTTTCCACCACAACGGCCCCTGCCGTGAACTGCAGTGTTCCAACTGTGGTCGAAAGGGCCATACTGTCCGATTTTGTAAGGCCCCTCCCAAACCTATCACGCAGGTTCCTGGTACGGGAGTGACCCCAACTTGTTATGGTTGTGGGGAGGCGGGTCATTTTAAGAGAAACTGTCCAAAGACCACAAATGCTGGAGGAACTGGAAGGCTACTCGCTATCGGTCACAATGAAGCGGTAGCAGATCCCACGGTAGTCACGGGTACGTTTCTTCTTAACAACTCCTATGCATGTGTCTTATTTGATAGTGGTGCAGAAAGAAGCTTCGTAAATCATAACTTTAAATACTTACTCAAACAAACCCCTCAACCACTAAAAGAAACATTCGTCGTAGAAATGGCTAATGGGAAAACAGAAAGCTCTAGCGAAATCTACATAGGTTGCACTCTCATGTTAGACGATCACTCATTTCCAATCGATCTTATGCCAGTCTCGATCAAAAATTTCGATGTCATTGTTGGTATGGATTGGTTGAGTCTCCATCGCGCCGATATCCTATGTTCCGACAAAGCCATTCGTCTGAACCTTCCGAATCACGAAACCCTCTTGATATATGGAGATAAGCCGAGTACGAATCTTCGTATCATCTCTAGTGTTCAGGCTCAGAAATACTTATGCAAGGAATATCGCACCTTTCTTGCCCACGTCGTCGACACTAACCAAAAATCGAAAGATCCAAAAGACATTCCCGTAGTATGCGATTTCCCTGATGTCTTCCCGGAGGATCTTCCCGACCTACCTCCCAAACGTCAGATTGAGTTCAGAATCGACCTAATTCCAGGAGCTACCCCCGTAGCTAAGTCGCCCTACTATCTAGCGCCCGCCGAAATGCAAGAACTATCTGGTCAACTCAACGAACTGCTCAGCAAGGGCTTTATAAGACCGAGTTTCTCACCTTGGGGAGCTCCGATCTTGTTCGTGAAGAAGAAAGACGGATCGTTTCGGATGTGCATCGATTATAGAGAACTCAATAAACTCACGGTTAAAAATCGCTACCCTCTCCCTCGTATCGATGATCTGTTTGATCAACTACAAGGAGCAAGTTACTTCTCCAAGATTGACCTTAGATCTGGGTATCATCAGTTACGGGTTCTTGAGGAAGATGTTCCGAAGACAGCTTTCCGAACCCGCTACGGACATTTTGAGTTCGTAGTGATGCCCTTTGGACTGACTAACGCCCCTGCAGTATTCATGGACTTGATGAATAGAGTATGTCGTCCATACCTGGATCAGTTCGTCATCGTCTTCATTGACGATATCCTCGTTTACTCTCAGAGCGAGGAAGAACACAGGGATCACTTACGACGAGTCCTGGAAACGTTGCGATCCGAAAAGTTATATGCAAAGTTCTCTAAGTGCGAGTTCTGGATCCGAAGAGTTGAATTCTTAGGTCACGTGGTTAGTGAAGAAGGAATTCATGTGGATCCCTCCAAGATTAAAGCTATTGAGAACTGGTCAACGCCAAAGACGCCTACAGAAATTCGTCAATTTCTAGGCCTCGCTGGCTACTACCGTAGATTCATTCAAAACTTCTCTCAGATTGCGAAGCCTCTCACTATGCTGACACAGAAAGGTGTATCGTTCGACTGGGGAGAAAGACAGAAGAAGGCATTCCAAACCCTGAAGCGAGCCCTATGCACCGCACCAGTATTATCCCTTCCCGAAGGGACAGAAGTTTTTGTTGTATACTGTGATGCATCCAATCAGGGGCCCGGTTGTGTCTTGATGCAATGGGGTAAGGTTATTGCATATGCCTCGAGACAGCTAAAGACCCATGAGGCGAACTACACCACTCACGACCTCGAGTTAGGAGCGGTTGTCTTTGCACTAAAAATATGGAGACACTACTTATATGGGACAAAGAGTGTGGTGTACACTGATCATAAAAGCCTTCAACACATACTGAACCAAAAAGAACTCAACATGAGGCAGCGTCGATGGGTCGAGCTACTTAACGATTACGACTGTGAAATTAGATATCACCCGGGAAAAGCCAATGTAGTAGCAGATGCACTGAGCAGGAAGGAGTATACTGGTCGAAAGACCAAGTCGTTGACGATGACTATCCATTCTCATCTCTCCACAGAGATCAAAGAGGCTCAGCTGGAAGCCTTAAAGCCCGAGAACACGATGGGAGAATCTCTGCGCGGAATGGATAAAAATATGGAGGTCAAGGGTGACGGAGCCTACTACTTCATGGACCGAATCTGGACTCCACGCCATGGAGGTTTTAGAGATTTGGTTATGAGAGAAGCACATAACACTCGCTACTCCGTCCACCCGGGTTTAGATAAGATGTATCTGGATCTCAAAAAGCTATACTAGTGGCCAAACATGAAAGCAGAGATCACCACCTTTGTGAGTAAGTGCCTTACTTGCGCAAAGGTCAAGGTCGAATATCAAAAGCCTTCAGGACTCCTTCAACAACCTGATATACCAGAATGTAAGTGGGAGCGGATCACAATGGACTTTATAACCAAACTTCCCAAGACAGCGGGTGGATTAGATACTATTCGGGTCATTGTTGACAGGTTGACCAAGTCCGCACACTTCCTACCCATTAAAGAAACGGACAAGATGGAGAAACTCACTAGAATATACCTTAAGGAAATAGTACGACTACATGGCGTTCCAATATCTATTATCTTAGACAGAGATAGTAGATTCTCCTCTAGGTTCTGGCAATCGTTGCAAGAAGCACTAGGGACGAGGCTGGACATGAGTACAGCCTACCATCCGCAAACCGACGGACAAAGTGAGAGACGATTCAAACCTTAGAAGATATCTTGCGTGCTTGTGTGATTGACTTCGAAAAATCATGGGACACACACTTACCTCTCGTGGAATTTTCTTACAATAATAGTTATCATACAAGTATCAAGGCAGCTCCGTTCGAAGCCCTCTACGGCCGTAAGTGCAGATCCCCTCTGTGCTGGGCTGAGGTGGGTGACACTCAACTGGCTAAAGGAAGAGTTCCTGACAGCTCTCTCACTGGTCCGGAGATCATTCGAGAGACGACCGAGAAGATTGTACAGATACGCGAACGACTAAAAGCCGCTAGGGATCGATAGAAAAGCTACGCCGACAAACGAAGAAAACCTTTGGAATTCCAGGTGGGAGATCGAGTCCTGTTGAAGGTCTCACCCTGGAAGGGCACGATATGCTTTGGAAAGCGTGGAAAGTTGAACCCAAGGTACATAGGGCCTTTTGAGATTCTCGCCAGAGTCGGCCCCGTAGCTTATAAACTCAACCTACCTCACGAACTAAGCAACGTACACCATACATTCCACGTCTCTAACTTGAAGAAATGCCTGTCAAACGAGACACTCGTAATTCCCCTTGACGAGATTGAGGTCAATGAGATCCTCAACTTCGTGGAAAAGCCCACGGGGATTATGGATCGAGAGGTAAAACGAACGAAGCAAAGCCGTATCCCAATTGTGAAAGTTCGGTGGAACGCCAAACGAGGACCGGAATTCACTTGGGAACGCGAAGACCAAATGAAACTCAAATACCCCCATCTCTTCGCATAGTAGTTTTGTAATTCTTATCTGTATGAATTCTAAATTTCGGGACGAAATTCCCCTAACGGGGGGATAATGTGACAACCCCAAATATATTGCCGTTACAAACCCTATTTTCACTAACGAAATGCGTCAATATATGTTATTTCTCGGTATTATTTGGGTCGTCAATAAACAAATATCTAGTTAATTATATGTCCCGGTATTATCATAAGTAATTATAACTTGTAAATGTTAACCCCGTTTAACTAAATAGAATTATATTACTTTTGAACCACTTCACCTGGGTAAAAAGTTTTAACCCCGTTAAACTTTAGCATCGAGTAGCCGTGTATCGGGTGCAATACCCGAGACGTATAAAAACGATTGAACACTACAATTGAACTCTTTTACTACACTTTCACCTCTCTCTCACTACTTTATCTCTCTAGACCCGAAATCGACCCCAAATCCGCAAATTTCCGACTTCCAAACGTAAGGACTCATTCCCTATCTTAATCTAAACATACTTTACTGTATTTAGACTCCAAAATCATGGAAAACAAGGACCAAAATGAGTTTACGGCCTAAGAAGCCCCTTAGGCCGTAAACCCCCAAAATCATGCCAAAGACCTTGTTTTTCCTTCCTTTAAGCTCATGGACTAATAAAGGCATAAACCTAGGAGAGTTTGGATACTAAAACACAAGGAGTTAAAGCTTAAAAAGGAGTTTACGGCCCAAGCTTGTGCTTAGGCCGTAAACACCTCAAACACCCCAAAAACCCATGCTTAAAGTCCCAAAAACTCATCTAGGGTGCTAGGTAATTTAGACTTGACAACAAGGAAGGCTTAAATGCATCACACAACATCAATTGATGGCAAAAAGAGGAGTTTACGGCCAAGGCTAAGCTTGGGCCGTAAACACCCATGTTTTTGTGTCAAACAAGTCCCTAAACCACTCAAATGCATGTAAGGAATTTAACTAAGGCCTTTGGATGTGTGTTGTACCATTAAACTTCCCATTTTGAGGCAAAATGAAGAGTTTACGGCCAAGGATATTCTTGGGCCGTAAACTCCCCAAATTTCATGCCAAATTGTCCCAAAACTCATTATAGGGCCTTCTAGGATTTATCTAAGGTGAATGAGAACATGTAGTACCATTTAAACATCCATCTTGAAGGATTCAACGGAGTTTACGGCCCAAGAACAAGTCTTGGCTGTAAACTCCCCAAAATGTCACAAAACAAGAGTTTACTCCCTCCATATTGGTCCAAGACACATGCCATTAAAGTAAGAAAGTGAAATAAGGCCTTAAACAAGCAATTTGGAAGACCACATGAGCTTACGCCCAAGCCTAGGGGGCTTACGGCCGTAAACTCCCAAGGAGTGGCCTTTAGGCCGTAAACTCCAAGGGAGTGAGCTCATGGATCCTTCCGTAAATCCTCTTTAGCCTTAAACCACTCCCGGGAACCCCTTTTAGGCCCTAAAACCCCGAATTGATGCTAGAATGCCTCAATACTTAAACGGAAAGCATAAAATGGTTAACTTATTGTAAAACACATATTTTCATATGACATTAGGGTCCTAAAGGTGTACAAGTCATTATTTGGAACAAAACGCTCAACCGACACTTTTACCCGATTCACCCGATTTACGCGACTTCAGGTGAGTTCATACCCCTTTAATGAACCTTTCAAATGTTTTATATGTTTTAGGGGGGAGATACAAGTTGAATACACATGTTTATGAAAAGTTATTCAAGACAATTTTTCATATTACAGAATTAATCACATGTGATTCACTACCTGTAGTTCAAATCACATGTGATTTATCACTATGCTTTATAAATAAATCAATTGTTTTCAAAACTATTTTGGATAAACAAACAAGCTTTAAATGTTTCTTTTATACAACACTTTTGTTTAATAAAACTCCTTATAAAAATGTAATCGCACTAATATATTTATATAAGTAAGACTTGAAGGACTTAGGACCGATAGCTCGCCTTATTTCATGTGTCTTGTTTGATTGTGGGCTTAGGGTAGTGGTTATCCGTCCGACTGTCATTGATTTCTTAGTTATATATCTCGTATATTAGTACGGATTACGAGTACTTTTATTTCTTTAAGATGCCTAAATCACTAACCTGACTAGAACCACACCCACTAATTTAACTAAAATAGGTATAGTTAAGGTCTCTATCCCTTGTTTTGACTACTACTCTACACTACTATAATTCTCTATATTATGAATCAATACACTAATAAGAGAATACAATACAAGCCATACAAAAGATTACTACACTATAATACAAGAGAACGTACTAATCATGAGATAATTCATTAATCCACTACGAGATACTTTATACGCTACACACTACGCCCGAAGTTTTCCGATAGGAAGACGACACTATATGTATAGATCTATACGGGGCAGACGCTATTACATCCCGACTGATAACTTCAGTCCGAGCCGCTCAGGTCCAGGGATGCCTTTACTCAACTACACTATGCATGACTGGGAAGGTCATGAGGATCCGCTATTACTCACACTATTGGTAACATACAAGAAAGACACTAACCGCATTAAAATACTAAAGAAAGATGAAGTAATATCCCGAAGTAAATAAGTATCTAATACTAAAGGATGCTGCACCACTATTATGTACTACAAGAATAACTCACTATATTGTCTTACTTAATGGTGAGTCATTATTACACTTCTACGATAAATGGTTTTCAAAGATAGAAACAATATATTTCTTAAAGATTTTCATTTACTATACAGTTCTGGAAAATATAGGATTTTCTAGGTTTTACCACTACTTATGATTACAAACTTCAGTTTTCATACTAATGATTCTAATGTTTTTATAAAGGAACTCACACTAAACTCTTATGAACTCACCAGCTTTATGCTGATATTCCTTTCAAAATAACTTGTATCTTCAGGTCAAAGATAGACAGGTACAACTGCAGCATTTTTGGGAGAAGATGGAGCATGCAGGACCCATCTCTTATTTTTGTTTACTTTTGGTGTTTGTCAAACATTACGAAACACACATGTAAATACACTTACTATGTAAATGAAATGGTTGTATGTTTCTTGCTTTTACTATTATACAATTGTGATGATACTGTACACTACGTCATTCACCCGGAAACGTATTCCGCCGTTATCGGTTTTGGGGTGTGACATAATTATGCAACCACAATAGCAATACTCGTACAACCAAGGAAGAATAATGGAAATTTCCCATGGTGTAGTCAGTGAAATCATCAGCACATAGGTGGTTGTTTTGTTTGCATGAAGTGCAAGAAGAAGGCGCACATTGCCATTTACGGCAGGAGCACAACACCTACAATAGTAAATAAGAAAATAAATATTGGAACAAGTTATGGTGGAGGAAGAGCATGTTTTGAGTGTGGAGAAATTGGACACTTCAAGAAGAAATGTCCAAATTTAAGGACTCAGGGAGGTTTAGGCCATGGCAGAGCATTCGTAATCGGAAGCAGGGAAGCTATCTAGGACCCTTCGATGGTATATGGTACGTTTCTCTTAGATAATTTATATGCTAATATACTCTTCGACTCTGGAGCTAATATAAGTTTTATAACCCAGACGTTTAGAAAATTGTTAAGTCATGATTCTAGCAAATTAAAAGAAATCTATGAAGTAGAAATCACTAACGGTCAAACCAAGAGAACATATGAAATTATAGAAAATTATCTATTAACTCTAAATAACTACCTCTTTCACGTCAACCTCATTCCAATGTCTATCTGTAGTTTTGATGTAATAATCGGCATGGATTGGTTATCTTTACATCACGCCGAAATCCTATGCTAAGAAAAAGCTATACAACTACCCTTACCTAACGGCGAAGCCCTAATTATCTATGGAGATAAGTATAGGAAAAACCTCAAAATCATTTCTTGCACCAAGACACAAAAATATCTACAAAAGAAATGTAACACATATTTGGCTCACTTTGTAGATAGGAAAAGTAAAAGAAAAGAAATCAACAACATACCTTAAGTATGTGACTACCCAGATGTATTTCCTGAAGATCTACCTGGAATACCACCCATTCGACAAATCGAATTCCATATCGATTTAATTCCAGAAGCAGCACCAGTAGCGAAATCTCGTTATCGGTTGGCTCCATCTGAAATGCAAGAACTATCTAGCCAACTACAAAAACTTCTTGACATAGGCTTTATCAGACCAAGTTTTTCGCCTTAGGGAGCACTAATTTTGTTTGTTAAGAAGGAAAGATCCTTTCGAATGTGTCTTGATTATCGGTAGCTCAACAAACTAATGATTTAGAATCGTTACCCGCTTCCAGAATTGATGATCTATTCGATAAACTTCAAGGATCTAGCTACTACTCAAAGATAGATTTTAGATTAGGATACAATCAACTTAGAGTACAAGAAGACGATGTTTTAAAAACAACATTTACGACTGGATATGGTCATTATGAGTTCTTTGTTATGCCTTTTGGATTGACCAACGTCCCAACAGTGTTTACGGACCTCATGAATCGTGTTTGCAAACCGTACTTGGATAAATTCGTGATAGTATTTATCGATGATATATTAATATATTCACGAACCAAGGAAGAACACGGTTAACACTTGTAAATAATCTTGGAAATACTAAGAAAAGGAAAGTTGCACACCAAATTCTCCAGATGTGAATTTTGGATTAGAGAAGTACAATTTTTAGGGCATGTAGTTAGTAACAAAGGGATTCATGTTGACCCATCCAATATTGAAGCAATCAAGAATTGGGAAGCACTAAAGACGCTAACAGAAGTGTGTCAATTCTTAGGACTTGCTGGCTACTACCGTATATTAGTAGAGAATTTCTCCAAAATAGTCAAATCGCTTACATCATTAACACAGAACGATATGAAGTTCAACTGGGAAGACAAACAAGAAACTGGTTTCCATAGGCTAAAATAAATATTGCGTAGTGCACCAATCATATCCCTCTCAGATAGAACATAAGATATCGTCATATACTATGATGCGTCAAATCAAGGATTGGGATGTTTGTTGATGCAAAGGGGAAAAGTTATCGCTTACGCATCACGACAACTTAAGGTGCATGAGAATAATTACATTACCCATGATCTTGAGTTGGGAGCTGTTAGTTTTTGCACCGAAAATTTAGAGACACTACTTATATGGTACAAAGTGTACTATCTTTACCAATCACAAGAGTCTTCAACACATCTTCGACCAAAAAGATATTAATATGAGACAACGAAGATGGGTCAAATTGTTGAATGATTACGAATGTGACATTCATTATCATCCCAGAAAGGAAAACGTGGTAGTAGATGCATTAGTTCGAAAGGAATATATTAAACTCCATCGGGTATGAGCACTAACTATAACTATCCATTCTAACTTTATCGTACGAATTAGAGAAGCTCAAGTCGAGGCTCTAAAAGAAGAAAACATCAGGAATGAAGGTTTGCGAGGAATGGAAAAACAATTTAGACAAAAGGATGACAGAACACGACACTTTATGAACTAAATTTGGATGCCTAAGTTCGGTGGAGTCTGGGACTTAGTCTTGGAAGAAGCCCACAAGTCCAAATATTTCATTCATCCAGGCTCTGACAAAATGTACTTAGATTTAGAAGAACATTATTGGTGGCCAATCATGAAGGTTGAGATTGCTACTTATGTGAGAAAATGCCTAACATGTTCTAAAGTAAAGTCAGAACATCAAAAGCCCTTAGATTTACTTCAACAACCGAAAATACCCGAGTGGAAATGGGAGCAGATATCACTAAACTTCATTACCAAATTACCCAAAACTCCTAGTGGTTCAAATACTATTTGGATAGTAGTTGATAGATTAACCAAGTCTGCCCATTTCTTACCAATCAAGGAAAACGACAAAATAGAGAAGCTGACTAGAACATATCTCAAAGAAATTGTCAGATTCTATGGGGTTCCGATTTCCACTATTTCTGACAGAGATAGTAGGTTCACATCACAATTTTGGCAATCACTACAAAAATCCTTAGGAACATGTTTAGCTATGAGCACAACATATCACCCACAAACTGAAGATCAGAGTCAGAGTACCATTTAAACTTTAGAAGATATGCTCCGAGCCTGTGTAATAGACTTTGGATACACATGGGATACTCATTTTCCATTAATGGAGTTTTCCTGCAACAATAGTCATCACAATAGCATCAAGGCCGCACTGTTTGAGGCTCTTTTTGGATGAAAATGTCATTCCCCAATATGTTGGGCAGAAGTTGGAGACACAAAAATGGCCAGAGAACATACATGTGATACCTTACGTACTAGGCCAGAAATAATCCACGAGACAACTGAAAAGATCATACAAATTAAGGATTAATTAAGGATGCACGTGATCGTCCAAAGAACCATGCTGACATAAGACGTAAAACTTTGTAATTTCAAGTTGGAGATAAAGTAATGTTGAAGGTCTTTCCATGGAAAGGCATGATTCAATTTTGAAAACGAGGAAAACTAAACCCACGATATATATATATATATATATATATATATATATATATATATATATATATATATATATATATATATATATGACCTTTTGAAATTCTAGAAAGAATTGGTTCTGTAGCATATCAACTTAAGTAACCTCAAGAATTAAGCAATATACACGATGTTTTCAAAATATCGAATCTCAAAAGATGTTTATCCGATGACACTCTTGTTGTACCTCCCATCGAGATACAAGTAAACTCCAAACTCAACTTTGTAGAAGAACCTATCAAAATCATGGAGAGTTCAAACAATGAAAACAAAGTCATATTCCCATAGTGAAAGTTCGAGGGAACTTTTTATGAGAACCTGAATTTACATGGAAACGATCATATCAGATGAAACAAAAATAACCCCAACTATTTAACCATACCCCATCCACAAGATAAATTTTGGGACAAAATTATTTCAATTAAGGGAGAATGTAACACTAGTCAAAATAGGTTAACAACAATCACATGTGATTATGCCAAACAAGTAATGTGATTGGGTTAAACAAGAAATGTGATTACTATCTAGTTCATGGTAAACTCTAATGTAAGTATGAACTTTCATACATACTTTATAGTATAAATCAAAGTATACAACCATACAACTCCAAAATATTTTAATAAATCTCAATCTAACTTCATGTGAAGAAGTTATGATGAACTTTAACACTATAAAACTCTATAATAAAAAGAAGTTAAAAAAAAGTGAAAGTTAGCTATAGGAATCTAAAAGAAAGCTGTAGTACTCGGAAATACCTACGTGTGGATATAAAGAACGTCAAAAACAGAGTTTGTATGCAAAAGATATGATCTTTCGAAGATGTAGCAGTCTAAGAGCTTGACATATGGTAGAAACCCTAATCAGTCATTCTCCACGATGTGAAAATGAAGGTTCACGATGTGAATGTGATCTTGGATACTTCTAAAGGCTATAATGCAGATGGAAAGTCTACGGGAGTGATGTGTTAAGACTCCATGATGTGGACATAAAGGTTCACGATGTGAAATCAGTATCTTGACACCTTCCGAAGCTAGGACCCAAATGGAAAGTCTATGAGGTGATGTTGTTATGCTTCACGACGTGGACATATAAGTCATTGACATGAACTTGTATTAGGCAACCTATAAATAATAAATTCTACCTTAACACTTCTTACACCTAAATCTATTCTCTCACTCTTTCTCTCTCTGTCTCTCTCTCTCTCTCCCTCTCTCTCTCTCTCATTTGTTGAAGGTATTACGCATCCTGAGGCTAACGATCACGAACCGCTAACCATTTCTACTTAGATTCTATAAAATCACGCTTTCAGGGTGAGTTTCACAGCCCCACTTTTTAATGCTTTTTGGGGAAAACATGCTAAATATTATATAAAAGTTAATATTATGTTGATATGATAGTATGTTCGTATCAACATATATGGTTATATTAACCAGGATATAATTGGTTTATCGTATATACCTAGAAAATATCTGTTATATTGAAAAAATACAATTATCTTAAACTTATTAGCATGTTATTATACTAATGTAGACCCACTCGTTGTTGTTAGCTACAACCCAATATTTAGTGAGTGACGAATTGTCCATTTATTTGTTTATTGATCTGACATCGATGAAGCACACAATGTTTTTTTATATGCGTGGAATCCTTCGTGGTAGCCCGGGCATAATCTTTTATGACATCAATGGTGGACATCCTTCGTGGAACCATTGGAGGGTTATTTTTGTGTGACATCCCCATTTTCACGGCCAGAAAAGAGCGATTTTTGTTTATGCTTTATAAAAATCAGAGTTCTTCTTTTAATAAATATGTTGTGGAATTTGTTCCTAGAAAAACATGATAAATACGTTATTAAAACATTTCTGAAGAAACGTACTTCATTCATTTTAAAACGTTTGGGATGTCATCGTCAATACAGGAACATAAGCATAAACAGAACTTACATTTATTTCCACTAGTGATCTACATATCTTTAAATCTCTCAGTGTAAAGTGACTTCGTATCAACACCTGTGATATAAATAAACTGAGTGGGTCAGGTTGGGAAACCTGGTGAGTACATAGGGTTTTCAACCCACAATAATATAATTATTATGTTTAAACTATCAAACAATCAACCCAATTACCCATCCCCATTATCTTCTTTAGTCTTAAGGATCTACCCTAAGAATCAGCTATTCCTCGTTTATTTAGTCCTAAGGATCATCCTAAGGAATCGACATGAAGTCCATCATTACCAAGGCTTATAGAATATATCTGGTGAACACGTAGTCCAAAACATCTGGTAAACACTTAGTTCAAAAGTAACTAGCGAACACACTTAGTTCAAAATACCTAGTGAACACACTCAGTTCAAAGATACGTAGTGAACACACTCAGTTCAAAAATACCTAATCAGCACCTAGTTCAAAAATACCTACATGTTACGAACCTGCTATCGTTCCACTGGACCGTCTAGTATCGTCCATAGTTGTCATCTATACTCCACTAGATGACTGGATCACTGACAACACTGATGTCTCCCATCGTGTTATCACAAAACAACTATTTCATCTACCCATGTTTTACCCAACACATTTTGTAGATATAAAATACATATACAGTTTAAATCATTTAAAACATGTATAAAAATCTTTCACCCAGCATAGACAACAAGTATTCAGACAATATGCACACACAGCACGTAATTTATATTAAAATATTTCATATCTATGTGTAAGATGAAAGGGAACTATGCACTCACAACACGTAAATTATATAATAAATACTTCATATCTATGTGTAAGATGAAAGGGACCATGCACTCACAACACGTAAATTATATAATAAATACTTCATATCTATGTGTAAGATGAAAGGGCCCATGCACTCACCTGAGAAGGTGGTGACTCGGTACTCGGACAGCGTTTCGTTTACTTTAAAATAATTTCCTTCGACGAAACCTAGTATTATCACCAATAGATTTTAGTCTATTATTCGCCGAGACTAATTAATAGTCTAGCTATTATTACTATTATATAAGCGTTAAAAAAAATACTTATATAACCCATAATAATAGCCCAAGTATTTATTATATGTTCTTAATAACGTTAATATAATTAAATAAAAACTATATTAAAAATAGCGTAGGCGTAGCTCACTTACAGCGGGTTTTATAGAAAACCAGGCTTTGCTTGGAGCAGCGTTTTCCGAGCCGAAAATCTCTTCTTCTCGGAGCTGTCGAGCACTCCAGGGCTTCCGCCTCGTGCTAGGAAGGTTCCCTAGGCTTTTCGGGGGATTTCGGGGCTTAAGAGAGGTTCTAGAGAGAGAGTAAAGAGAAGAAAGAATGGGAAAGGTGTGAAGAAATGAGGGTGAGAGAGGTGGTATTTATAGGGTGAAAATGGTTGAACTTGGTGCCACATGTCACCATCTAGTGGCAAGACTTGGGGAGAAAGCAATGGCCAAGATTGTGCCACATCACCCATTTTCGCACAGCACACTTCCGACTTCTAAAATCCGTAACTTTCACATGCAACCTCTGTTTTTGACGTTATTTCTATCCACGCGTAGGTAAAAATAATAGACTCCGTTGGCTAATTCTCGACCGATCTTAAATTTAACAGTACGAGGCGTTTAGACTGTTAAATGACCGCGAAGAATTCGTAACTCCTTCATACGGACTCCGTTTTCGTCTGTCTTTTTACCGTTGAGTTCTTATTAATGAGATCTTCAACTCTCATTTAGGTCGCATAAGCCAAAAACCGCTCGAACTAAAATTCGAGTTTCGGGCTGTACACTGCTAAGCTGAATCTTAGAAAAATCATAACTTCTTCATACGAAGTCATATTTTGGCGTTCTTTTTATGAATTTTCTCGGTTTAACATATTCTACGACTTTCGTTTAGATCACTAAGGCTAAATCTCGCTCTATCGTAAATTCACTTTTTACGCTTCCCGGTGCCATGCCGGTTCCGTCGCGAAACTTCGACGAGTCATAACTTCTTTGTTATAGTTCGGATTTCGGCGTTTCTTTATATGTACGGACACCTTGTGACATATACTACAACTGCGTTCAAATTATTTATTCTAAATAATATTTTTTCAAAAAGTCATTTTCGACCCCTATTATCTCTAAATTGACTAGCCCGGATCCACGGGCGTTACATTTTGTCAGAGGTCTTGTATGTCATAGCAGCGGTTACGAAATCATGGTAGCAAATTATTAGAAACATTATACTTTGTCGATATACAAGTATTAATGTTAAGTATAAGTTTATTAATCGCTTATACTCTAGGTAAAAGGAATTTATAGGTATTTTACTTATTCATTAAGTAAATAGCTATACCTAGTATATATTTCCATATAGAATTGAAATAGGATTTAAACGTAGTAACCTTCCTTGATTTAAGTATATGGAGATTTTTGCTATATAACTTATTTAATAAGTAAACTAATATGTGACATCCCCAAAATCACGGCCATAAAAGACCAGTTTAATTTATGCTTTTAAAATAATTTCAGAGTAATCATTTGATTAAAAGAGTTGTGGAATTTGTCCCCAAAATAAAACATGATAAAATAAGGTTTATCAAAGCATTTCTTAAAGAAATGTATTTTCATTATTTATCAAAACTCGGGATGTCATGTTCCGATACAGACACAAAAGCATAAAAAATAAAACATAGAACTTACACGGTTACATACAACTACTGGTCTATAAACAAAAACATCTTCACAAGTTCTCCAACTTATGCTCTCGCGTTACAACCTGTAATAATAAGAAACTGAGTGGGTCAGGCTTGGGAGCCTGGTGAGCACATAGGGTTTTTAACCCACAATAAATAATTACATTTAATTTCACCAACCAACAATAACCCGATTACCCATTCCCGTTATTCTCACCTTACGTCCCTAAAACAACAACTATCACAAAGGACCTAGTCTAGTAATTTTTATCGGGATGGACATTACTGCAAATGAGCTTCCTCAACAATAAATGTCCTAAAGGAAACCATGAGGGGGATAGAATACAGCAAATGAACACCCAAGTTCACTACACCTACAAGTTATGAGCCTGCCAGCATTCCACTGAACTGTCTAGAAAAGTCTGTGGTCGCCATCCATATTCTTTTGGATGACGAGATCACAATCACATCGAGGCCTCTCATCAGTTTATCACACATCAACTATCTACCCAAGTTCTACCCAACATTTTTGTAGATAACAACATACATATGCAACTTAAAAACTGATAAGATACTCATGCAATACTCATTCCAAATAAACAAATAACATATATATATATATATATATATATATATATATATATATATATATATATACGTATATTATACACACGTAACATGTATTCTAAAGTAGATACTTCATATCTATGTGTTAGAAGAAAGGGAATATACACTCACTTGATCAGAATATGATCGGACAACACTACGGCTTTAAGAGTAGTATTTCTTCGGTGAAACCAGGAGATCTTCACAAAAACCGGGCTTCTCGCGGGCAGAGTTTCGGCTTGGAAACTTTACTTCTCGGGATATTCGGGGCTTCGGACTTGCTTCGGGTCTCGGAAATGATACTGGGGCTACGGGGGTATAATTTCCATGTAGATCGATGAAATAAGGGGGAGAGAGAAGAGATTTGTCAACGACAAACGGCTGCCCTTTGTGATCTATTTACAGGGTGAAGTCTGCCGTGAACGCAGGGGTTCCCCAAAGGAACGTAGGGCATTCCCTTCGAAAGCGGTGCGTAGGAGCGGGGTTCCGATCCTGTCCCTTATCCGTTGAGTCAACATCGACATGGCCAATCCGGCGGCAAGCACTGAACGCGGTGCGTTCCAACTTTGGGATGCGTGCCTCGAACTTCAGAAATTCATAACTTTCGCATATGATCTCCGTTTTCGATGTTCTTTATATCCACGTGTAGGTGAGATTATGCTCTACAACTTTCGCTTAGACTCCGTCGGCTAAATTTTGAATTTTATTTTTATTATTTTATTTTTAGTAGTCCGGGACAGGAAAACTCCATTAGAAATTCACAACTTCTTCATCCGACGTCCATTTCCATTTGTCCTTTTACCGTTGGACTATTATCGACGATTTCTTTGATTCTCATTTAGATTGTTTCGGCCAAATATCACTCGATCTCTATTTCGAGATTTGGGCTGCATACTGCTAAGTCGAAACTTTGAAAAATCATAACCTCCTCATACTAAGTCAGATTTAGACTTTCTTTTCATGCACACTCTTGTTTTAACACATTCTACGACTTTCGTTTAGATCTCTAAGGCTAGATATTGCTCTATCGTGAATTCACTATTTACGTCGCGTTGTGCCATACCGATTCTGTTGCGAAACTTTGACCAGTCATAACTTCTTCGTTATAACTCGAATTTCGGCATTCTTTATATATTCGGAAACCTCGTCACGACCACTCCGTCTTCATGTATCGATATCGGGTTATCTAACATTTCATTTTAACTCATATTTTTTATTCTTAATTCACTTAAGCCACACAATTAAGTAATTAAGCATAAAACACGTAATACTCAAATAATATATTCTTATTATTTCAAAATGGGGTATAAGGGTTAACTTAGACTATTACATTGTTATTAATGACAAGCACAGAAACATGGGCGTTACATAATATACCTAGAATATATACTATATGTTAGAGATAGATATGAGTCAGGATAACTCTTTTATACTATGTTTTATACTTTTTAACTTGGAAAAGAATAATTTATATGGATTCAAAACTTGTGGACTCACCAACTTTATGTTGACGTATTTTCAAAATGCATGTGTTTTCAGGATCTTGATAAACTGAATGTTTCTTGAACAAGAGAAGTTTTACTATTATCCTTTCTGTTCGTATGGAACATATATCCGTTAGGACGTATGCAATAGTCGGATACTATGTAATAAATATTAGGAAATAGTTATAATGTAACTTTCAATCATCAATAAAGGTATGTAGTTTATAAAATTCTTTAGTATTGTTCAATGTATGTTATATATCCGTGATACAAATATGATGTTACACCGCCTAGTGTTTCTGCCGCCGGTTGGGGTGTGACAATAGAGCAGGCCTAAAATATTAACAGAAGAACAATAGTCAAATGTTTTAGGATAATCTTCATCTTCCAAAACATTAACCTTAATTCTCGGGTCTTGAGTATGAATTAGCTTTGTAAGATTTTTTAGAGGAAGATTCGCTCTTCCTATTGGGATTTGTTATAGGACATATTCATCCTCTTCTAGATCTGCTTGTCTTCTTCGAGCCTAATAAATCTTGGGGCACTACTTCCGACTTGATTTAATTTCTTGCATAAAGTCATGACAAATTCCTCGTAAAATGGATGATATTTCTATAGTCCCATCTTGAAGGCTTCTTCAGGTTTCGCAACATCTAGATGTGGAATATCTAGGGATTTTTTCCCAAATATGCTATCATAATCCCTCGAAGATTCAAAATTGCATTGAGTTGCTCTGTATAGGTCACTTGTTAAGTTCTCAAAAGTTCTACTACAAGAAAATTGGTTGTTAAATAAGTTAATGGGAAGCGAGAATGAAGTAATAAGCGCTTGTCTTGATATGAAGTCTCCGGCTTGTTGTTTTGAAGATGCACAAGTTTTGAATATCGGGATCCTAGGTCGCAAGAATGAAGACGACGTTGGTGTAGTTTCCACAGGCCTTCTCAAATCTAAACTCAATCTCTCCATTCTTCTAAACAACATTTTGTTAGTTTCATTTTGCTTAGTTATTTGTCGATCCATCTTGGTCAGCATATAAATGAATTTGGAGCTTGAGATGATTACCGATGCCAGATCATGAATTAGTAAATGCATCCAATTTCTAAAAAAATCCCAATTGTTTCCATTTTTGGAATGGAATATTTATGGAATCTCCATGAATAGGATCAAACCTTATTCCATGGTATTTACATGAGGTTCTTCTTTCTTATTCTTAAGAAAGTCCCCGAGAGGGCTTAGTTGATCCATGATTTATGTTTCATCTTTCGTTTCCTTTTCGTTTGTTTCGAGAAATATATCGATCAATTCCGATTCTTTCTTTTTCTCTTGATTCTTTTCCGATCGAGATGTATAGATCCTGGTCATGGATTAACGAAAGTGTGCAAAAGCTCTATTTGACTCTGCCATTTTATGAGTCTCTTCCCTTTTGCGTATGGCATCGCCACTCCCTTTGGCAGCATCCTCTAATTCGGAACTTAATTTGAAAGCCATATTTCGACCCGGACGTTTTCGGGATGCCGTTAATAACCAACGAATGGCAAGTGCTTTTCTTTGTGTGGATCCTATTTCAATGGGAACTTGCTGAGTCGATCCACCTACACGTCTTGCTTTTACTACTATACCCGGAGTTACTCCATGTATTGCTTGACGTAAAATAGATAGTGGATTTGTTTCTGTCTTTTGTTGAATCTTTTTCACGGCTCGATAGATAATTTGATAAGCCAATGATTTTTTTCCTTGTTTCAGAATACGGTTAACCAACATGTTAACTAATCGATTACGATAAATTGGATCAGATTTTGCAGTTTTTTCTTCTGCAGTACCTTGACGTGACATAAGCGTGAAAGGGGTTCAAGAATCAGTTTTCTTTTTATAAGGGCTAAAATCACTTATTTTGGCTTTTTTACCCCATATTTGTAAAACCCTGTTTATTTATTAGATAAATAAATAAATTAATGAACGAATCATAAGCCTAAGATAAATAATTGAAAGTTTAGGGGGTTAAAAATATGATTTCCGAATTATTATAAAGAATTTTTGGAGTTAGGGACTCCATGGTAATTATTTGGGATTTATTTTAAAAGAAAATAGAAAAGGAGGGACTGTATGTGTAAACATGGGAGTAAGTTTGTAAGGAACCGGGTATATAAACCCGATTATACACAGAAACCCTATAGATCATGTGCAGCCGTCACCCCACCTTATACCTCCCTCCAGCCGCCACCATTGACATCTTCAATCTCCGGCGCCGCTGCTACCTCCGACCACCAAGGTTGGGAACAAGAACCGGTAGCGTGAACCACCGAGTTGCCGCTGTACTCGTTGCTGCTGCCTTGCGCAGTCGTCGATGAAGCTGGAACCGACGCCATCAACCGTCGTTTGCATTGTTGAGCTCGACTGTGATCGTCTCCGCCGCTGCAATGCTTCTGTGAAGAAGACGGAGTCAGTGCCCTTCACCACCTTCGTTCGCTGCCGTTAGCCATTGCTGGTGCCGCCTTCTCAAATCGGTGTCGTCGCATTTAGCCACCAGGTGGGTGGTTGGATTCTTTTTCGAGCAGGAAATATGGGTGTGTGTGGTTCGTATGTTATCATGGCGTGTGAATCACCGTTCCATCGTGTTTGTGTGTAGGTTATGTCGAATGGTTGCTGTGAAGAACCACCATGGCAGTCGGCCATGGTGGCTGCCACCTCAAGGACCGACATAGCGGTTGTGTATGCTGATGTATGGGTTAATTTCGTGTGTGTGTTTATTTCCTTAGTGTGTGTTTGGCCGGAATTCTAGGTTCAAGGCACCACCACCACCGTGAGCTGGTGGCTGCCACCGTGTACCACCACCGACCACCACAAGGGGGGGTTGCGGGTGTGTGTTCATTTAGTATAGTGTGTGTGTGTTTTTAGTGAGTTCCTTGTAAATTGTAAAAGAATATGGAATAATAAGAAAGAAACCATAACCACCACCATGAGGTGGTGGCTGCCGCCTCCTGCCGCCACCGACCGTCGTGTCGGGTGGCGGTGCGCTTTGCCTCTTGTGATTGATTCGTTTGGGCTTAGTGAAACCCTAATGGGCTCAAAGGAGCTCTAATGGGCCTAATGAAGCTTAATGGACTCTATTGGACCCAATAAAACCCTAATGGGCTTAATAATATTTTAGTTGTATTAATAGGCCCATAAAGCCCTAATTGACATAAAAGGCCAATAAATTAATAAATGGGCTAGTATTTGGGTTGGAAACCTTAATGCCATCAAAACCCTAATTTTGGGGAATTAATCGAGACACACGAGAATTATGTAATAACTTGGAATATTAAATAATAAACTTTGGCAGAAATTAATCTAAGCAATACTGGACTTAATGGATTAAGTCCTTAATTAATTAAGTCCCTAGTGTGTTAAGTCCTTAGTGGGTTAAGTAAGAAACACTTAACCTTAGTTATCATTTGATGTGAAACCCAAATGTCACTTGGGCTTTGTATTGGGCCATCCGAGAATAATCAAATGGACTAGAGTAATTAGTTGGGCGTTAGGGTAAGGCCCATATGAAAGATTGGGCCCAATTTGGAAAATTGGGCCATAGATGGGCCATAGTTGGGGCCTAGATGGTTGTATGATATTGGGCCCCAGAATGATACATGTTGGACTGGACTGATCAAGTGGGCCATATGATGGACTTTGATCCCTAGTTTACTTTGGGCCTATGGATTGGGCCTTGGGCTTGGGAAAGCCAAGCTAAGGGTAATGAAGTAATTATCCAAAGCATGTATTTTTAGTTATGTGTTAGAACCCAATTATTAATTGGGTGTTATTTGGTGTTGACAGTTCGGAAATCTGTCAGCCAGCAGCTGGGGTGGAGTCTGCGGGACTTCAGCAGTGTGGGATTGTGTCTGCGGGACTTCAGCAGTGTGAGGTGAGTTTCCTTCCAGTAGGAACGGGTCTAAGGCCACAATAACGGCCCGTTTAGTAGCAGTAGTTTCCGGATTTTGGTCTGATGCAGTTGTTAGTTTGTTTGATGCCTTCGTGGCTCAGACAGGATTTATGTGTTAAGTGTTATGGGCTACGGCCTGACGTAGTATGCAGTATATGAGTTTATGATCATGTGTGTTATGCTATTTGATATGTGTTTTGCTATGCTATGCTATGCCCAGTCAGTTCCGGACTTTGGTCCGATGCAGTTAGTTCCGGACTTCGGTCCGATGCAGTTAGTCCCGGACTTCGGTCCGATGCAGGGGACAAGGTCCCAGTCAGTTCCGGGCTTTGGTCCGATGCAGTTAGTTCCGAACATCGGTCCGATGCAGGGGGAGCTCACTAAGCTTCGTGCTTACAGTTTCAGTTTTGGTTTCAGGTACTTCGTGTCTAAAGGAAAGGAGCCGGCTTGATCGCAGCGCATCACACTATGGTTTTCCGCAAATGAGATCTTTGGGATTATCCTCTGATATTATTTTATGATAATACGTTTGATTAATTCTACTTTGGTTTTGACATGACATGATATTACGAATGTTTTATTACACTGTTGGTTTTATCATGATGTATTTAAAAATGAAATTTTTGGCCTGTATTTTTGGGACGTTACAAGTTGGTATCAGAGCCTTGGTTTGAGGGATTCGGACATGCTCTCGGGTGTGTCTAAACTCAAACTAAGGGCTTGGTTTGAAAATTTTCAAAGGTAAAACCATTTTATAAAAAGGAGTTTTGAAAGGAATCTGAAAAGAGAAAGGAACTTTGAAAAGAACAAGGTGTGTGATGCGTGCAATCAGCCAAGCTCAAGTAAGTTTTCCCCTATATATCCATACATGTTATGAGATGTTATGATATGATATGATTATGAGGACTGCATGCTAGATTAGGGCTAAGGATCTAGGAGGATGCCTTATATGCCTATTATTTGTGCTTGTAGACTTGAATGCTAGTACTGATCAGTCAGTGATAGGATAGCCTGTTTAGGTTATGCTTGATTGTATGAGCCTTTTAATTGCATGTGCAGATTCCTGATTAGAGGATAAAATGATTTAATTGGAATATGATGGTTAGATTTTCCATTGTCTGAATGCTGCTTGCTTTGTGCTTTGTGGGAATCTTAGTAATGTGAGTTAGCTATTAAGTGAATATGCTAAGTCACATGTGGCACGGGCTGGATAATCTCAGAGTGATAGATTTGACCCTATTGCGCAGCTCTCGTTTGAGTCTAACTGATATAGGGATGAGTCTGTTACTTGAAGGATTATCTGATCTCTGTTGCATGTGGCTATATTCCTGAGGTAGCTAGTTGACATTACTGGGAATCTTTCAGCAGCTGAGGACTAGGTGAGTTTGGGAACCTAGCGAAGCCTAGGATATATTCCAGTGAGTTAGTAGTGAGGCTCAGTTAGACTTGGTTGTACCAGTTGAGGAAGTGACTTGGAGAATCCGGGAGGATTGCTGAGGAAAGTATGGATAGGTGTGGAAGGTAGTATTGGGCCCGTACTACTGAAAGCACAGGATCCATACTCGAATCAGTGAGAGTCTTGGAGAATGTAAGAAGCTTCAGGGAAGAGTTTGTGACCCAATTTGGGGACCGAGGATGTTCCAGTTGTTGCAGCTTAGCCATTGGCAAGCGAGCTAGTGCGCGTGACAGGGTGTCAGACCCTGAAGGATATGATTTCCAAGAGTTGCCGATGCGAGATTGCTTTGGAGCACCTTGGAAAGAGAGGTGTGTACCAGGTGCGTATAGTAGAGGGTCCTGGGAAGAGACCCATGACTTCTGAACATCAGGTGAGAGGCCAGCAGGGTCTGAGTCAGTGCAGCGCGTACGAGAAGGTACACAAGGGAGTTTGTCACTCCAAGGGTTTAGACTGCTACAGGGTAGCAAGATTGGTCATATCAGTAGAAGGTGACCAGTATTTCCCCAGATGTTGCAAGTATGTCATCTTCTATTGCTACGAGATGGATGTTGGGGATGCGTATCACGTTGGAATTGTGAGTGAGTTTGGATAAGTTAGATCTCAGGTCGGTTTCCTGCTAGTGTTTGGGTTATCAAGGATTATATATGCCATCCTTCATGCCGAAAGGTCCTTGATGAACCCAAATAGGGGCGCATCTTGCGGAGTGGCTTCCGCGCATACCATTATCATTTCAGATCTTTGTCGGGATCTATGCAGGAGTATTATTTAGAGGATACTCGATCAGGGTTGGAGTGATTGTTCTCCAATGAAGTCAGCGTTCAGAGGTTCTATCATTGTTTAGGTATGGTCGATAATTGTTTATGGATGAACCTTGGAGTTCAAGGCACTACCGTTGAGAGGATAGAACTGGTGACAGGAAGAGGGTAGTGTCAGTTGCGGGTGTTAGATGCATAAGTGGTTGGTCACTGGATGTTCAAGAGAATTGTGTTTTCGCATGAGTTGTGTTCGGTTAGAGTTTAGTGGTACTGCAAGATTGGAAATGAGAACGAGGATTCGTCAGCTAGAGTGAAGATTGATACCTTCAATTGACAGCATGGGAGATGGATTGAGGTGTTAGATTGGACCAGATTTCAAGAGTACTCTTCAAGATTTCAGATGATGGACGATCTTAAGGTTTGATTGGTGATGGATCGCTAGCACTGGTAAGTACAGGCTGTCATCAAGGGGATACCAGGAAGCGGGAAGGATTGGAAATCCTTCAATTCTTGCGTGCAGTGAATACTTAGTTGAAGCTAAGTGGGGGAGAGACTTTTATAAATCTCTCCAAATGTGAGTTCTGGTTGCACGAGGTGCAATCTATTGGGCACCTTGTCAACTAGAAGGGTATTCTAGTTGATTCGGCTAAGATGGAGGCCGTGATGCAGTGGGAGATTCCGAGGTCTCCATCTGAGATTCGGAATTCCCTGGGTATAGTGGGTTATTACCAGAGATTTACACGGGACTTCTCCGAGATTGAGGTTCCTTTGAACCGACTGACCAAGAAGTCGATGGCCTTTCGTTGAGGGCCTGAATATCAGGTAGCCTTCAATACTCTCAGTCAGCGGTTGTGCGAGGCACTGATTCTCACCCTGCCAGAGGGTGTAGATGATTCCGTGGTTTACTGTGACGCTTTGATCATGGGCATGGGTACGGTACTGATATAGTGGGGTCACATGATAGCAGGTTTCGGGAATCAGGTTAGAGTTCTGGTTAGGACTCAAGTTTAGTGGTGTGTTAGTTCGACTGCGTGTTCGACCCGGTTTGGAGAGTGTTGTAAGTCTACGGGTGTAGCCGTAGCATTCACTAGCAGTCAGATAGTGATAGAGTGTTGTGAGACTGCGGGTGTAGCCCATCATTCACTAGTTTGGTAGATAAGTGTGAGCGCGTTGTTAGGACGCAGAAGAAACAGTAGTACCCGCCCGTTCGGGTGTTGCAGTGAGAATATGGAAACCCACTGATTGGATTTCGGATTTACCCAAATGGATTAGATCTGGTTAAGCCAGTAATGAGACTGTAGGGACGTCACTACAGTTATGAGATCAGAGAAGCAATGGTCTGCTTCGGGACGTGTGAGGTAAGGCTACCATTGGTCAGGTAGCAATCACTTTTAGTCTTGGATTTAATGATGATAGGATTCGACGCATGGACCCGATGGGTTATATCAGAAAGTAGTAGAGCACAGTGTCATGATAACTAGTGGCAACTAGTTCCAGAGAAGGATTTTGTTCAGAAGTCGTGTGAGGTGACTAAGTAGTGAGTCCTTTGGCTCTGCAGCCGGGTGCAAACCCAGTATTTCAGAGGATTGGCAAGCGAATTGAGACCCAGGAGGCGTCGGTAGCCTTTGGTAAGAAGTTATGTAGCAGCATATACTGCTTCAGGTAGTTCAGTGTTCGGGCAGTTTTAGTGTTTGGGCAATATTAGTATTTTTGTTTCAGGTTGCAAGTACTCACGAAATAGCTGGAGTATTGTGGAGTGACAAGTCACTCACAAGAGGAGTATCTGGGGCTTGGCCAGGTACAAGTGATATACAGAGATAATTAGGTCTGTGAACCTGTTTCATAGTGAGAACCTAAAGCTATCATAAGTTGAGTAGCATGTTGATGGACGAACGACTAGATTCAATGATAATGATTCAACATGAGTGGTCTGTTAGGGATTCAGATCATATCAAGACAACAATTTTTAGACGGAGTAGACGAGATCTGGTTGTAAGGAATTCGTTCACCTGCGGATTGTAAGGCTTTGTGAAGATTGGTCACGGCTACCCTGGGAAGGCTAGGGCGTGCCCAGGATGATGACTATGTTACTAGAGTGGCTTGGTATGTAAGGATCGGTAAGGAATGATTTCGAGGACGAAATCTAATTTAAGTGGGGGAGAGTTGTAAAACCCTGTTTATTTATTAGATAAATAAATAAATTAATGAACGAATCATAAGCCTAAGATAAATAATTGAAAGTTTAGGGGGTTAAAAATATGATTTCCGAATTATTATAAAGAATTTTTGGAGTTAGGGACTCCATGGTAATTATTTGGGATTTATTTTAAAAGAAAATAGAAAAGGAGGGACTGTATGTGTAAACATGGGAGTAAGTTTGTAAGGAACCGGGTATATAAACCCGATTATACACAGAAACCCTAGAGATCATGTGCAGCCGTCACCCCCACCTTATACCTCCCTCCAGCCGCCACCATTGACATCTTCAATCTCCGGCGCCGCTGCTACCTCCGACCACCAAGGTTGGGAACAAGAACCGGTAGCGTGAACCACCGAGTTGCCGCTGTACTCGTTGTTGCTGCCTTGCGCAGTCGTCGATGAAGCTGGAACCGACGCCATCAACCGTCGTTTGCATTGTTGAGCTCGACTGTGATCGTCTCCGCCGCTGCAATGCTTCTGTGAAGAAGACGAAGTCAGTGCCCTTCGCCACCTTTGTTCGCCGCCGTTAGCCATTGCTGGTGCCGCCTTCTCAAATCGGTGTCGTCGCATTTAGCCACCAGGTGGGTGGTTGGATTCTTTTTCGAGCAGGAGATATGGGTGTGTGTGGTTCGTATGTTATCACGGCGTGTGAATCACCGTTCCATCATGTTTGTATGTAGGTTATGTCGAATGGTTGCTGTGAAGAACCACCATGGCAGTCGGCCATGGTGGCTGCCACCTCAAGGACCGACATAGCGGTTGTGTATGCTGATGTATGGGTTAATTTCGTATGTGTGTTTATTTCCTTAGTGTGTGTTTGGCCGGAATTCTAGGTTCAAGGCACCACCACCACCGTGAGCTGGTGGCTGCCACCGTGTACCACCACCGACCACCACAAGGGGGGGTTGCGGGTGTGTGTTCATTTAGTATAGTGTGTGTGTGTTTTTAGTGAGTTCCTTGTAAATTGTAAAAGAATATGGAATAATGAGAAAGAAACCATAACCACCACCGTGAGGTGGTGGCTGCCGCCTCCTGCCGCCACCGACCGTCGTGTCGGGTGGCGGTGCGCTTTGCCTCTTGTGATTGATTCGTTTGGGCTTAGTGAAACCCTAATGGGCTCAAAGGAGCTCTAATGGGCCTAATGAAGTTTAATGGACTCTATTGGACCCAATAAAACCCTAATGGGCTTAATAATATTTTAGTGGTATTAATAGGCCCATAAAGCCCTAATTGACATAAAAGGCCAATAAATTAATAAATGGGCTAGTATTTGGGTTGGAAACCTTAATGCCATCAAAACCCTAATTTTGGGGAATTAATCGAGACACACGAGAATTATGTAATAACTTGGAATATTAAATAATAAACTTTGGCAGAAATTAATCTAAGCAATAATGGACTTAATGGATTAAGTCCTTAATTGATTAAGTCCCTAGTGTGTTAAGTCCTTAGTGGGTTAAGTAAGAAACACTTAACCTTAGTTATCATTTGATGTGAAACCCTAATTTCACTTGGGCTTTGTATTGGGCCATCCGAGAATAATCAAATGGACTAGAGTAATTAGTTGGGCGTTAGGGTAAGGCCCATATGAAGGATTGGGCCCAATTTGGAAAATTGGGCCATAGATGGGCCATAGTTGGGGCCTAGATGGTTGTATGATATTGGGCCCCAGAATGATACATGTTGGACTGGACTGATCAAGTGGGCCATATGATGGACTTTGATCCCTAGTTTACTTTGGGCCTATGGATTGGGCCTTGGGCTTGGGAAAGCCAAGCTAGGGGTAATGTAGTAATTATCCAAAGCATGTATTTTTAGTTATGTGTTAGAACCCAATTATTAATTGGGTGTTATTTGGTGTTGACAGTTCGGGAATCTGTTAGCCAGCAGCTGGGGTGGAGTCTGCGGGACTTCAGCAGTGTGGGATTGTGTTTGCGGGACTTCAGCAGTGTGAGGTGAGTTTCCTTCCAGTAGGAACGGGTCTAAGGCCACAATGCCGGCCCGTTTAGTAGCAGTAGTTTCCGGATTTTGGTCTGATGCAGTTGTTAGTTTGTTTGATGCCTTCGTGGCTCAGACAGGATTTATGTGCTAAGTGTTATGGGCTACGGCCTGACGTAGTATGCAGTATATGAGTTTATGATCATGTGTGTTATGCTATTTGATATGTGTTGCTATGCTATGCTATGCCCAGTCAGTTCCGGACTTTGGTCCGATGCAGTTAGTTCCGGACTTCGGTCCGATGCAGTTAGTCCCGGACTTCGGTCCGATGCAGGGGACAAGGTCCCAGTCAGTTCCGGACGTCGGTCCGATGCAGTTAGTTCCGGACATCGGTCCGATGCAGGGGACAAGGTCCCAGTCAGTTCCGGACTTCGGTCCGATGCAGTTTCCGGGCTTCGTCCCGATGCAGTGGGCAAGGCCCAATATGTGTTTATATGTTATTGTATGGTATGTGGTAGTTTGGGGGAGCTCACTAAGCTTCGTGCTTACAGTTTCAGTTTTGGTTTCAGGTACTTCGTGTATAAAGGAAAGGAGCCGGCTTGATCGCAGCGCATCACACTATGGTTTTCCGCAAATGAGATCTTTGGGATTATCCTCTGATATTATTTTATGATAATACGTTTGATTAATTCTACTTTGGTTTTGACATGACATGATATTACGAATGTTTTATTACACTGTTGGTTTTATCATGATGTATTTAAAAATGAAATTTTTGGCCTGTATTTTTGGGACGTTACAATATTGTAGGGTGGATCTCGAAAGATATGAAAGATCTCCCTCCAAGCCGTACATACGACTTTCATCGAATACGGCTTTCTGCAGAATTCTATATGTATTTATGAGATCGAGTATGGAATTCTGTTTACTCACTTTAAATTGAGTATCCGTTTCCCTCCTTTTCCTGCTAGGATTGGAAATCCTGTATTTTACATATCCATACGATTGAGTCCTTGGGTTTCCGAAATAGTGTAAAAAGAAGTGCTTCAAATCATTGCTATTTGACTCGGACCTGTTCTAAAAAGTCGAGGTATTTCGAATTGTTTGTTGACACGGACAAAGTCAGGGAAAACCTCTGAAAATTTTTCAATATTGAACCTTCGACATATAATAGTTCCGAATCGAATCTCTTTAGAAAGAAGATCTTTTGTCTCATGGTAGCCTGCTCCAGTCCCCTTACGAAACTTTCGTTATTGGGTTAGCCATACACTTCACATGTTTTTAGCGATTCACATGGCATCATCAAATGATACAAGTCTTCGATAAGAATCTACGACGCACTAGAACGCCCTTGTTGACGATCCTTTACTCCGACAGCATCTAGGGTTCCTCGAACAATGGGATATCTCACACTGGGTAAATCCTTAACCCTCCCCCCTCTTACTAAGACTACAGAATGTTCTTGTGAATTATGGCCAATAGAGGCAGTGCTCCCAACACTCCTCATTTGATGATTAACAACAGGAGGTAGGGGTAGGTTTTGACCAACAGGAAGGGATGTAATAGTGCTAGATGTGAATTTTGGTAAGGTAGACATTTTCCATATAAAAAGGTCTAAGTGAATGAAAATCCCAAGAAAAACTTTTCAAATAATCTCAAGAAAAAATATAGTAACACAATTTGTCCCACGGATGACGTCGACTTGTTTTGGTCAAAATTTGATAAACTAATTTCGTAACCAAATTAATAAGTGTGGTTTAATGTTTAGAAAAAAAATGTTAAAGTGTGAAATGCTTAAGATCTTTAAAATAGGCCAAAGATCGTGGTCATGCCCAAGATCCTAGGAGAGAACAATGACATTCAGAAAATGACTTAATGATGCTGACTTGTTTTCAAATATCGATAACTGTATTTATAATAATTTGGACAAAAATAGTGTAAAAGTTATGAAATTAGTGAATTTAGAGAACAAGTCTTAACATATTTAAAAATGTGCTACCATAGAATATATTGGTATCTTTGTAAGGTGATGATTGTAAAACCAAATAAAATGATCTAGTACATGTGTAAAGGTATTGTAATCGAATATCAGTAAGCAAATAAAAGTAAATATGAGAACAGATGGGTATACGAGGAAAGCTCTTAATTTTTTTGGATCTCCAGCATAAGCATAAAACCTCGGGATGTGATAATATCATCTGCCTTAGAACTTCAATTAATAAAAATGAGATTATAAGTGCTAGTTGATTGATTATAAGTGTAATGGTGCTCAAGAGTAATATGAGATCGAGAATGTGAGAGTAGAAACAATAATGTTTGCATAAGCGGTGAATCAACTAGTCTTATTTATACATGTATATATAACAAGCATTACTAAATTCTAGGAATCTTCATTGATCCATATCTGACCCGTCATTCTCGAAGGACTTTAATGTTATTGTGCTTTGACCTAGTGCCTTTAATCTTGTCTATATCTTTCTAGTATAATCTTCGAGTCGTGCATAAAAGATAACAAGAAATATGATGACAATACCAAGATATTGATTAGATTCAAGATCTTGGGTACCCGGGATTTAAATATAAGTTCAAGATAAAAATGGAAAATAAATGTTTTACCCGTAACATATTAATAGATACGTGTGTACACCTGTGTAAAAACATAAAAAAGATGAATACAAATAAATCAATTTGCATTTGAAAATATGATGATAACAGCAAATCGCTTGCAAATCCCATAAGACCAAAAGCGGTGGAAATGTGAGTTGGCCAATTCACTTCCCACGCAAATTAACATGAAATAAGCTATGGGGACATAATATAAATTTTACGTAGTATTTTATGAAATACCGAATCTACCAAGTTATATTATTTTGAAGGGAGGAGTGGATGAGCTGTAGATGCTACTTCAGTTTGACCATGCAATTAGTGGTCAACGGTCAAACCTAACTCTAACCCTATCGTTGTCATCTTCTCAACAATAATTCATCTCAACTTCCCACCATTATAGCTCTTTATAGTTTATATGCATTTCTCTTTTGTGTACTATAATGATATTCAGTCGGCATTTCTCTTTTGTGTACTATAATGATATACAATCGACGTACCAAACTCAACATATAAAAAAGCAAAACGCATCATTTTTAGGACAGGTAAATGGTTATAGACTAAGCATACGGCGTGTTCTCCAAAAATAACGAATAGCGGGTAACGGGTAGTGTTTTGTTAAACGCTATGTGAAGTAGCGTTTGGAACGTTTTACTTAAATTAAACACTAAAAGCTAGTACTGTCAAACAAGACTTTTTGTTCAAAACATAGCGTTTTATTAAACGCTAGAAGTTAGAAGCTCTCAAACGCTCCGTACGGAACGCGCTCATAGTATTTTTTTTCTAAAACAATCACGAGTCTAGGATGGTTATATCCATCCAATTCCCGATTACATTTACTTGATCCTAGGTCATTTATATTTGG